>NC_142185.1:1534170-1844170 GCF_026936395.1 Plectropomus leopardus
AGCATGCAGCATTAAATCACAGAATGATGGAAAAAGTCCCAATTATTGCCTGACTGCTTTTTTAACAACAATAGTTAATGTTGCTGCTCCAGAACTCTGTGACCTGGAGTGTTGAACTGTATTTGCTGTTACCACAAGTAACTACAGGTGTCACCAAATCAACCAGGACTAAAATCTTTGAGAGTGCCATGTGTCAACTTTTAACACGTCAACTTTATAACTTTGATTCATTTTTGAATAAATAAATATATTTCATGCAATCATTAGTTCCTGGTAATGGGTGAGGTTATGGACATAGGGAGGACACATTTTTCCTGACTGTGATCACTGTAAATCTTCGTACACTGAGCTTGTTAGACAGTTGTATACGTTCAAAGCACAAGATGAGTATGGGGAACTGCTTGGTAAAGAAAAGAAGAGGTGATGATGGTCATGATGCAGCTGAGGTTAGTTAGATTGGGGGTGTTTTGAAATGTAAAAAAGCGTTGATGGGGTTAATTGATTTCATTCTTGTAAATTAATTTTAATCAAAAAGGTTTTCTTCTACTGTAAGAATGTACTCTTTTACTGTGTGGCTTTATTTGATAGCACAGCAGGTGAAACAGGAAAATACAGACAGAGAAGAGAAAGAGAGGCAAGAACTTTTGAAGCATTTTATGAAACATAATTGGATATCTACAGTTATGCGCAGACATGTCTACAGGGCTTCTCGTGTGTGCGCTAAATACTTTATGATGATGTACTGGAGCACAGCTGCTGGGGAAACACTGATTCTGTTTGTTTTCCTCACATCTGAAATGATTTGAGTTCTTCCACAGTGTAAGGTTGGTACATGTGCTTATAGCAGTGGAAAGCTGGCATCATAACCATGATCTTTGTCACTGTATGTTCTGCAGATGTTTGTGGGGAATGTGAATTCAGAAGTCATCGTCCAGAATAAGCTGCCCCACTCAGTAAGAACCCGCTTCCTGCGTTTCATCCCTCTGGACTGGAACCCCGGTGGTTGGGCAGGCCTCAGAGTGGAGGTGTACGGCTGCTCCTACAGTAAGTCACACACACTCTGTACATCTGACCCCATATTCACACGGAGAAGAAAATGCTCTTGTGTTGATGTGGTGGGTGTTAGAGTCTGTTGGTCTTTTAATATTACTAGACACTAACTAGACACAAGCATGAGCAGCTTCCTGGAACTACAGAGAAACAAAGCACTTATAGGCTTTGTATAAATGCTCTCTGTGTCTATACTGCCATGGGTGCTAAATGCTCCCTGCCAGCCAACATGGTCTCAACAGTACAATCTAGCCCTCTGGGCTCTATGCTGGCCATTTGTGTCCAGTTTTCACTTTTTTTTTTTTTACCATATTAGCTGTGTTAATGCTTATGGAATGAAATTTCCCAAGGGTCTGGATTTTTTTTTCTGATCTTTAAATGTTCAACTTCAGCTCTTAAAATATATGTCAATAATATACTGTATATATCCAATTGTACAACTTGGCTCCATCTTGGCCACTTGAAACCCATGAAAACTACATTCCTCGTTATTTACAGTACCAAATCCATTTTTACCTAGTTTTGGTTCGCCTGGACTTTCTGTGTAATAATGCACTTAAAACCTCAGTCCCTCAATGCACAATGAAGTTATATATATCTTTTTTTCAGGACAACCTGGGCTATTAGAATATTTAGGCTGCAGTGATGTCACTTGAATGTACAAATAGTTATGAGACCATAAAGACAAAAGAAAAATCAAGATGGAAATTGAATTGTACAGATCTTTAGTGATAAATCACCCAAAAGTATTATGCACAAGCTTTTTTGTCATAGAAAACCTTTCTCCCAAGTGCTGGGAATCAGAAAGTGTAAAAATAAACATTATAACATTATAGTTAAAAAATGGACCCACTTTTCCAAAAAAGTCCCATTGTTTTTTGTTTTGCAGTTGATTGTGTATCCCATTATCTGTGCCATTCTGCAAAGCAGCTCCTCTCTGTGATGCTGCAGAGGGCCACATCACACTCCTGTGACTTCAGAGAGGGGCCTGATTCTCCTGCCTTTACACTTTACATAAAGTGGAACACAGTTTAGTCGCCAGCGACTATGCCGGGCTCAGAGGGTTAAATCATACAATTTAGGTAAAATGGCTTTTATTATAAACTCAACACTTGAAAATCTTTGTTTTTAATGTTGTCTACCAGATTATGTAATTTATCCATTTTTGGCCGAGGGAGCAATTCCATGTAATATTCTTAGTTTCCAGTAGGGGCGTGATGACTTAATATACTCCAATGGAGCTAAAGAATGATACAATTTTGGCATAGGTGTGATCTTAAGGATGTCAGATAATGATTTGTGTTGATGCATGAAAATAATTATGCCTTTTTGTGAAATTGCAGCAAAAATATGTATTTGCAAGATAGAGTGAAAAAAAATGAAATGTATTTCTGTTGATGCAAGCTAGTGAGCATTGAGTTTCCCAGGCAAACTTGGCTTTGATGCACATGCTGAAAGCACCTGTATAGGGTGGCAAGTGCAAAACACAACAAATCAGAAAACACAACCCTAAATAAGAAAACACAACAGCAAATCAGAAAACACAACCACAAATCAGAAAACACAACAGCAAATCAGAAAACACAACCGCAAATCAGAAAACACAACAGCAAATCAGAAAACACAACCGCAAATCAGAAAACACAACTGCAAATAAGAAAACACAACTGCAATAAAAAATAAATCAGGTAGCATATATTATTTGGTAAAAAAAATTGATTTTATGCTTTTTTTTCCCTTTATAAATCATTAGCATAATGTGATCTAACAGGCATTTAAAGGGTTAAAATTCTGAATTTGAATGAAATTTTTGGGTTTCATGACCAGGAGTGATGCGCATTTAAAAAATCAAGTTGGTGAAAGTGGAAAAATCTTTTAATATATATTAATTTTATAGCATTTTGGGAATGCAAACAGGAGGTGGCCATTTTTGGCCACGAACACACTGAGTGGGAGTTTTATCTACTTTGCTTTCCCTGCACAAAAATAGCAATGCATCATAATCAGTGTTGTTGTTACAGTTTTTTTTCAATTGCTAAAACACACTTTTTTTGAAATACTTAACACAATTCACAAAACCACACTTAAACTGCAAAATACCTCATATATCCTGCATAATGAAGCACTGCAACCAAAACTACATATAGCATTATCAAAATCAAACGTTTGCACCAAATGGCACACATTTCATTCATATTACCAGATTTTTGTCGAACCAACTAAACACTGTTAGGCATTATGAGAAGCACTCTCATGTTTAGTACGCTTTGCCATAATACTATCCATCCATCCATCCATCCATTTTCTTCCGCTTATCCGGGGTCGGGTCGCGGGGGCAGCAGCCTAAGCAGGGAAGCCCAGACTTCCCTCTCCCCAGCCACTTCGTCCAGCTCTTCCCGGGGGACCCTGAGGCGTTCCCAGGCCAGCTGTGAGACATAGTCTCTCCAGCGTGTCCTGGGTCTTCCCCGGGGCCTCCTACCGGTGGGACATGCCCTGAACACCTCACCAGGGAGGCGTCCTGGAGGCATCCTAATTAGATGCCCGAGCCACTTCATCTGGCTCTTCTCAACGCGGAGGAGCAGCGGCTCTACTCCGAGCTCCTCCCGGATGACCGAGCTTCTCACCCTATCTCTAAGGGAGAGCCCAGCCACCCTACGGAGGAAACTCATTTCGGCCGCTTGTACCCGCGATCTTGTTCTTTCGGTCATCACCCAAAGCTCGTGACCATAGGTGAGGGTAGGAACGAAGATCGACCAATAAATCGAGAGCTTTGCCTTTCGGCTCAGCTCCCTCTTCACCACGACAGATCGGTGCAGCGTCCGCATTACTGCAGACGCTGCACAGATCCGCCTGTCGATCTCCCGCTCCATCCTTCCCTCAGGGACGGTTTTTGCTATGGGCAATGTGGGCGACCGCCCAGGGCGCAATCTATTTGGGGGCGCACGAGCACCCGCAAAATAAATAAATAAATAAATAAATAAATAAAAATCGCAAGTTTTCTACCGCTCATTTCCACGTCACGTTAGTGGAGTAGGTGCGGGCCGCCCTTACTATCATGTCAACTTTCGGCTGAGTCATGTCTACAGGTTGTGTGCGTCAGAAGAAAAGGCAGCAGGGAGACAGGAGGGCGATCAGCTCACAGCTGCAGAGGCTGAGAGCAGGCTGAGTTTAACTCTCAGAGGAAAAGCACGGAGGGGGGTGAGGGATAGACTGACCTGTTATGATCCTAGCTGCTTCCAAATAAACTGTATTTCATTCATAAAATTAACATAGATACTTTTACATTTATTGCGCTATGTGAAAATGTAAAAACTGCCACAACTGTCGGGTTTTTACCGGAACTCACTTTAATGTCTGACCGCATTAAATCCGTCAAGCGTCTGCATAACTCTCAATACGCAATACAGAGCTTCCGCTCAGAACTACTTCCTGTATCAGTCCTTTCAACATAAGAGCATGTTGGAATATGCTGAACATCACCACATGGGCATTTGACGGAGGGGAAAGGTGATGATGTTAAATTGAGTCAAGGGTGTATCATGGACAAAAGACCAAAGAAACCATCAGATGTCCAGTTCAGAAAGAAAGGGAAAGAAGAAGAGGAGAAACGCTCAAAAGATAAAAGGTATGCAGGTCGAGTGACGTTAATTGTACGTAATGAAACAGTAGCTTATACGCTATTTATTATCCTCTTGCTAATATCAGAATCAGAATCAGAATCAGAAAAAGATTTATTGCCAGGTATAGTATAGGTATAGTAACACAATACGAGGAATTTGTTCTGGTGGGTTGGTGCAACATAAATATAGAAAAAAACAGATAAAATAGAAGATACAAATATAAAAAAATTAAAATATAAAATATAAAAAGTACGAGTCTAGCAGTGCAAAACAAAACAAGTAACACAAGTAACAGTGTAACAACAGTGTATGCCGCTACTTAGCCACAGAAGACGACTGTATTTGGTTTTTAGCTTTGCTGAACTAGCAACTATTAAATCCGGATAAGATCCGGAGGGGGCACGCCACCCTTTTCCGGCTGAGAACCATGGCCTCGGATTTGGAGGTGCTGATTCTCATTCCAGCCGCTTCACACTCGGCTGCAAACGATCGGCTGCGAACGATCCAGTGAGAGCTGAAGGTCATGGCCTGATGAAGCCAGCAGGACCACATCATCTGCAAAGAGCAGAGACCCAATCCTGAGGTCACCAAACCGGACCCCCTCAACACCCTGGCTACGCCTAGAAATTCTGTCCATAAAAGTTATGAACAGAATCGGTGACAAAGGGCAGCCCTGGCGGAGTCCAACCCTCACCGGAAACGAGTTCGACTTACTGCCGGCAATGCGGACCAAGCTCCGGCACCGGTCATACAGGGAACGGACAGCCCGTATCAGGGAGTCCGAAACCCCATATTCCCGGAGAACCCCCCACAGGACTCCCCGAGGGACACGGTCGAATGCCTTCTCCAAGTCCACAAAGCACATGTGGACTGGTTGGGCAAACTCCCACGCACCCTCAAGGACCCTGCCAAAGGTCCAGAGCTGGTCCACAGTTCCACGACCGGGGCGAAAACCGCATTGCTCCTCCTGAATCCGGGGTTCGACTATCCGGCGGACCCTCCTCTCTAGTACCCCCAAATAGACCTTACCAGGGAGGCTGAGGAGTGTGATCCCCCTGTAGTTGGAACACACCGTCCGGTCCCCCTTCTTAAAAAGAGGGACCACCACCCCAGTCTGCCAATCCAAGGGCACTGCCCCCGATGCCCACGCAATGTTGCAGAGTCGCGTCAGCCACGACAGCCCCACAACATCCAGGGCCTTGAGGAACTCTGGGCGGACCTCGTCCACCCCCGGGGCCCTGCCACCGAGGAGCTTTTTGACCACCTCGGTAACCTCCTCCCCAGAGATAGAGGAGCCCACCCCCGAGTCCCCAGGCCCTGCGTCCTCACCGGAAGACGTGTCAGTGGGATTGAGGAGGTCTTCGAAGTATTCCTTCCACCAATCCACAACGTCCCAAGTCGAGGTCAGCAGTGCCCCGTTGGAGCACCGTCGGAGTGTTGACGGAGCACCGCTTCCCCCTCCTGAGACGCCGGATGGTGGTCCAGAACCTCTTCGAAGATGTCCGGAAGTCGTTTTCCATGGCCTCGCCGAACTCCTTCCACGCCCGGGTTTTCGCCTCGGCGACTGCCGCCACCGCACTTCACTTGGCCTATCAGTACCTGTCTGCGGCCTCCGGAGTCCCACAGGCCAAGAAGGCCCGATAGGACTCCTTCTTCAGCTTGACGGCACCCCTTACCGCTGGTGTCCACCAGCGGGTTCGGGTGTTGCCACCCCGACAGGCACTGACCACCTTACGGCCATGTCATGTCACCTCTTCGGGCTGTGCCCCATGGGTAAAGGCCCGGCCACCAGGCGCTCGCCATCGAGGACGATAATTAATGGTCCAAAGTTCCCCTCGCCCGGACGCGGGTCACCGGGGCCCCCCCCCCGGAGCCAGGCCTGGGGGTGGGGCCCCGGTGACCCGCGTCCGGGCGAGGGGAACTTTGGACCATTAATTATCGTCATCATAGGGGTCTTTTGTCTGGTCCCTCCCCTAGGACCTGTTTGCCATGGGTGACCCTACCAGGGGCATGAAGCCCCCGACAACTGAGCTCCTAGGATCACTGGGACACGCAAACCCCTCCACCATGATGAGGTGGTTGCTCAGGGAGGGGGCCATAATACTAAAATAGTTCAAATTGTAGAAAATTCTTCAGATTGTTCACATGCACAGAAATATTTGCAGATACACACACGCTGTTGAAACATTTATTTTTTGTTTGTTTCACCAAACAAGTCAGTGCAAAATATGCACAGCAGATATATTAACATTGAAGTGAACAAAAATATGCTCACAAAAAACAGTAAATTGAAAAAGAAAATTGCAGAAAAAATGTCCAGAAAAATATATAATGAAAAAAAAGAGGCAAGAAAAATAATTAGGCAGCATCTTGCCGCAATAGCTGGGTCTGGCCAAAACGTACACAGGCAATATCTTCCCTTGCCAGACATTGAGGGAAGAAGTGCCTTGAGTAGCTTATCCATCCCTGAATCGCACCCACATCAATTTCATCACATGCCTCTTCCATAGCCTGCACAAGAGGCATGCACACAAAGGGCTTCCAGTTGTATACCTTCCACCGCCATGCCAAAAAGAACTCCTCTATGGGGTTCAGAAATGGTTAGTATGGTGGGAGGTATTGCACAAGAAATGGTGGATGGTCAGCAAACCAGTTTTGGACTGGGGTTGCACGATGAAAGCTCACGTTGTCCCATACTACAGCGTACCGGTTTCTTTGATGGTCTGCATCATTCATACACTCTGGTATGAGAATGTTGTAGAGTCTGTCCAGAAATGTGAGAATATGGGCTGTGTTGTATGGTCCAAGGTTGGCATGACGGTGAAGGACACCATGCGTATTGGAGATGGCAGCGCACATTGTGATGTTCCCACCATGTTGGCCAGGAACATCTATAATGGCTCTGTGGCCAATGATGTTTCTTCCACTTCTTCTGGTCTTTGCTAGGTTGAACCCAGCCTCATCTATAAAGATGAACTCGTGGGATTGCATGATCATCCATTTCCAGTACTTTCTGAAAACAAAGAAGAATCAGTCAATATGGTGTTATCCAGTACACTTGGAAACAATGTTGTACTTACATCAACATGCGCATCTGAGCTCTTTGTTTCTTTGAGAGTTTCTCTGAAAAGGCACCTTATAAAGTTGTTTCATTCTGATTTGGTTTCGTTTGAGAATGCAAGCCAATGTGGACAGACTGACTTGTTGAATATTGTTGAATATGGTGTTGTCTTGGATGATGTGGCTTTGAATTTCTTGTAATCTGATTTCATTATTTTCCAAAACCAAGTTTACAATGGCAGCTTCCTGTACCTGGGTGAACATTTCGCCCCTTCCTCCACCATGGTTGCGTCTCTCAGTCCTTAAGAAAAACAAAAAAACAAAAATATAAGGCTTGGACAATGCAGCGTAAAGATATTTCCCCCACAGTAGAGTAAATTGTACAGGAAACTTGTACAGTTAGTGTATGACATCAGCCATTCATGAAGAAAACAGGTGTCACCCAACTGATACACTATAACATAGGGTGTACTATGTAGTGTGAAAGACGTTTTGGTTACATGTCAGTACTCCAGTCTAAATGTCTGGATGACAGAGGCAACAGTAAAATGTCTCAAGTTGGGCTGCACTCTCTGTCTAGCCTCTCGCACTGTCAGCCCATGGATGATGCTCTGATTTCATTTGAAAGCTGTTGTCTTCTTTGGCCATGAACTCCTCTACCAGCTCTACCCCTACCTCTCACTCTTCCTCCCCTTCTTATTCCCACCCTCCCTCTTCCTCTTCCTCTCTCTGCAACGTCTTCCATTGTTATTGTAAAAAAAAAAGGTGCTCACCTGTGGTCTATTTATAGTGCTTACTTCCTGATTGAAGTGGTAACAATTAACCATTAAGGTGTTTGGCCAGGTGGCACATATATTGGCCAATAAGCTCATGTAGTGTCATTCTGAATAGGATATGTGACTTTATGTCTGATTGCTCTGTATGTGAGTCAGTTTAAATAATTGTGCTATGCATGTCATTTTAGTGTCTTAGCAATTGGAAAAAACTGTAATCAGTTACATATCTCAGACTGTGCTATTAATGATACAAGAAAAAACAGTAGCACTGAGGATATAGAAAATGGCCATTTTTGAGGTTGTTTTCCAACAAGTTCATTGTGCAAACAAACTGGCATTTGAAGGGTTAAAATTTAAAAAGGGATGGGTATTTTATACTTATGACAAGAACTGATGTTAGTTAAAAACTTTATGAAGTAAAAGTAGCAAAAAACATAAAAAATCTAAAAAATAACAGACAGATGGATAGTGATTTTGAACAAAGCCGGAGGGCTAGAGGCACAATGTGCACACACTTCAACAGTTGACCAGTTCTCAGCACTTTATCCTACAGCTGAAGGTATGCTGTAAGCTCTTTGCTCTGTCTCTGTATTTTCTATCAGAGGGCCAGTCAGCTGCACTGATTCACAGTGGTCAACATGTGTTGTGTGCTCAGATTAACAAATAGGCGTGAGAGAAAAACCAACAATAAACATTTATATTTGATATTCAATTAATAAAGTTGGTATTTTGGCACAGGCTGAGCAGCTTTAAGGCTGCCATCCTGACAGCTTTTTACCAAAATCTATCATACTAGAATGGATGTTTTCATTTGTGTGTCTGTTTTAAATGTGTACCTCTTGCCTAAAGGAGGATAAATTATGACCCACATTTAAATAGACTGAAAACCAGTTAGGATAAAGTACCAGAAAGCTACACTTGAGTAAAAGTACAGATTTCTCACCAGAAAATTACTTTGGTAAAAGTTCACTTATAAGAATATTACTGAAGCAAAATTGTTAAATATCTGATATCTGCTGTACTTAAGTATCAAAAGTAATTTCATTATATTAAATGTAACCAAGTATTGAAAGTAAAAGTACAAGTAAATGCTGATAATAATAATAAATTTGTATTAAATTATTAATTTTTTCTTCAGGACATGTACACCGCCATTCACTTGAAGAAAAACAAGGTCTTCTTTACCAACTAAAGGATTTAATTAACAAAATCCTTTTTTTCCCCTTCCCTATCATTCCCTCCCTTCCTTCCCTTTTTGCTAATAAGTATCTAAAATGCTGAGGAAAAATATACTGGAGTCAAAGTTTGAGAGCTGATGAGATTGAGTGAGATAGAGTGTGTGTGCATGTGTGTGTGCGCGTGCGCGTGCGCGCGCATGTGCGTGCATGCGTGTGTGCGTGCTGGGGGTTTAGCACAGATAGAATGGCAGGGAGGAGGAGACTCAGGTCATCCTGCTGCATTACAGACAAGAGATACATAAATCCATGAGTCTCTGCAGGAGAGTCTCTGAGGAGAAGGATCATTTAAAAAGTAAAACTGAGGGGGAAAAACTCACAGCTATTATCTGAGCTCAGCCACATTCAGAAAAAACTGAATCCGGGCTTATGTAAATATATAATAATGTGCAGCTGATGTGTAGAGAAGATTGTGTCTGATTGAACATGGAGATATTACAGCATTATCGTCTGTGGTCACAGAAAATAAGCTTTACCGCAGATACTGTAATAGTTAGACCGGCTGTAGATCAACTGTTCTGTAATGACCAGGAGCTGCATTTAAGATTAAACTGTCATTAATAACCTGTTTTTTTTCCAGAGGTGTTTTTTTTGTAACATGGACAACCAAACAGTATTATTGTTTTCATCATACAACTTGTCCTAAGCGTTTGAATTGTTAAGCGTTCAGTCTGTAACAACTCATCTGACTGTAAATACACAGTAGTAACTGTACTTTGCTAATGTCAAAATTTTCTCCAAACCTTCATCTTTCTTAAATATTGAAAATTTGCCAACATTATATATATATTCTATCTATTTATATATGTCTATATATATATATAAATATATTTATATATATAATTTTGAAACATATTTATGGAAGTATATCAGTATATATATATTTATGTAAGTATATATAAGTCTTAAGTTCTGTGTGTTTATTTTCTACTTTCCAATGCTTTTGTCTTTGAAATGGAAATTGGAGATAGTCATCTTATTGGATGCATCAATATGTTTAACTTGTCACTTATCACTGTTTTCTTTTTTTTGCAATTAGCCCCACATGTTTTGGCTCTGTGTTGGAGCACGTAGCATGCCATGTGGTATTAATGGTGTTTCACAATTTTTATTCTAATATCATGACCTTTTTTTTAGAGTCCAACGTGGCAAACTTTGACGGCAGAAGCTCTTTGCTGTATCGTTTCAACCAGAAGTCCATGTCGACAGTGAAGGACGTCATCTCTCTGCGATTCAAGAGCCATCAGGCAGAGGGGGTGTTACTGCATGGGGAGGGACAGAGGGGAGACTACATCACCCTGGAGCTTCACAGAGGAAAACTGGCCCTCTACCTCAATCTAGGTAAATCACAGCTGCTTCACAACCTCACCCTCCCTACTGTTTTCAATGTCATGTTTGCTCGATTGACAGCCACAGTGGGTGTCTGCTGTCTGTTACAGGCTTCGTCACCAACATCAGGTGTTAAGCAGCAAAGCTAATCCAGGAGTGACTGTGTACTTTTATAAACATCTGTTTTCATGTCCAAGTTTTCATAAAGACTATGGTTTACAGCTCATCATTTTAAGTTTTTACTGATTTTTACCAAAAAAAATCCTTTGTTTTTGAATGAGCAAGTCATTTAAGAGATTTTCTGCTGGATTTCCTTACTGACAGAGGACTGTGCCACTTAGGTCACAATAAACTTATTTAAGAGAAGAGAAATACAGAGAACTGAACAGTGGAACTTGAAATGTTGCTGTGAAAAAGAAGTAGTTTTTTCCCTCACAGAGCAGCAGCTGGAGCCACAGTTAACAATGCCGACACCATGATTCTGTGTTTCTAGAAATTTGTTTATATTTTACAGTTAGGCTGACATGCAAATATTATGGAAGTACACTGTTTTTACCAAATAAGAAATACACGCACACACACACAAAATAGTGTTGTGACTTAACATGACATGTATTTTGTACTTATAAAATGTTACAAGGTAGAGATGGTATATGTGATAGTTTTCCTGTAAGTAGAATATACAGGTTTGGAAAAATATGAGAATTATGAGTGAACATGTTGTGTTTTTTTTTCTTCCTTGTTTTTTCCTTTTGGGGAATGTACTTCTGGAACTTACAACCCCAATTCCTAAAAAACTGTTATGCTGTGTAAATTTCAATAAAACATAAAAATAGAATGCAATGATTTACAAACATTTCTTTTTGTTTAAACTTATAAAATGTATTTCTTGTTTTTAGGTAAATATACACTAATTCAAAATTTGATTCCTGCAACATGTTCCAAAAAAATTTGGGTCAGGCGAATGTTTACTGTTGTGTGACGTCACCTTTTCTCTTAGTGTTTGGGAACTGAAGACACCAATTCTTGAAGTTTTGAAAGTGAAATTCTTCCCATTCTTGCTTGTTGTGCTTCATAAGGTGCCACACATGTTCAATGGGAGAAAGTTCTGGACTGCAGGCAGGTCAGTCTAATAGCTGCAGGCTTTTAAAGAAGCCACACTGCTGGAGCCACACATACAGAATGTGTCTCATTGTCTTGCTGGAATAAGCAAGACATAAGACTGAAAAAGACATTGTCTGGATGGCAGTATATGTTGCTCCAAAACCTGTATGTGTCTGTCAGCAGTTATCATGCCTTCACAGACGTTAAGTTTTCCATGATGCCATGAGCTCTAACATACCCCCCATACCATCACAGCTGCTGGCTTTCAACTTTGAGCTGCTAACAATCTGGATGGTCTTTTTCCTCTTTAGCCCAGAGGACACGACATCCATAATTTCCAACAACAATTTGAAATGTTGACTCATCAGACCATAGCACACTTTTCCACTGTGTGTCAGTCCATCTCAGATGAGCTTGGGTCCAGAGAAGTCAACGATGTTTCTGGATGTTGTTGATATGTGGCTTTCAAAATGGTTTTCCAAAGTGTTCCTGAGCATAAATTATACAATCGTGTCAGTTTTCAAAGCAGTGCATCCTGAGGGGACAAAGGTCTCAGGCATTCAGTGTTGATTTTCAGCCTTGCCCCTTATGTGCCGAGATTTCTCCAGATTCTCTGAATCGTGATGATAATATAACTTGTTGATGGGATGAAATCTGTAAATTCTTTGCAATTGTGCATAAAGAAACATTTTTCTTAAATTGTTGGACTGTCTGCCCACAAAGTGACTGTTCTGTACCGGTGGAAACAGGTGATTTTGGTGCATTCCACAACTTTCCCAGTCTTCGGTCTCTCCTGTCCCAACTTTTTTCTAACATGTTGTAGGTATCATAGAAATTTCTTTTTTGTATAAAATGGAAACAAAGCATTTTATTTTTCAATAACTGATGGAGAAGAGGTGGGATTTAATAAGTTTTTACTTCCTCACACTCTTTTTTGGATATGTTTGTGTGTTTGTGCATAACTATATTACATCCTCATTGAATTACATTCATTTTTTTAACATATACAAAATAAATAAAAGTTCAAATTCAAATTTAGAATGAGAGCATCTTTACAAAAATATAAATAAATAAAGTTTATCAGTTTGAACATAGTATTTGCACTGTATTTAGCTGAAATAAGTCATAACGGATTTGAAAATCATTGCATTCTGTTTTTATACACTTTACACTTTGTCCCAACTTTTTCAGAATAGGGATAGTACATAAAACATAGCAGTCAAATGGAAAAATGAGAAGTAAAATGTGCGGAAGAAAAATACATGTGACATTTGATCAGAAACCAACAAGTACCAAAAATTGGCATTGCTACACACTGTTCTAGTAACTTTAATCAGATAGTTTGTGATTTACTCATCTCAGGTGTTCTGACAAGATAAAGACCGAGACATTTGAGAAGTGTGGTGTATTTGACAATTTTTTTTCCAGAGAAACGTCTTACTGTAAACATGATTATGACACCTTTATGATCAATTAAATTTATTTAACCATTTTTAATGTCTGAATGGAAATTCAAGTATGATTGGTGGAGAAATATCTCATCTAGTAGCAGATGGTCAGCCTGAATTGATGCCATATGCCATGAACAAGTACTCCAGATACTCCAGATATAAAAAGGCATTAAAATATGGAATATTTATGCATATTTATTTGTGTAAAAAAATCAATGCAATGGGTGGACCTGCCAGTTGTGTGTATTACTTTAACTTCCAATGTTGTCACTGACATTTTGTCTCAACCTTCCTCCAGTGAGATTAGTTGGCGACATGAAAGTTACTGCAGTGGCTGCAGCCACTCTCAGTGACTTGAAAAATAACTCCAAACATGAGCGCTCAATGCAGAATAGCAGAAAGTAAATATGCAGCACCCTTAATGCAGAGAATTTAGAGCATTCAGCACTTAAGGGCTTTGATACTGGGGCATTTTAGATCCAAAGTAATACGTTTCAGTTAATGGTTTTAAAATCAGTATCAGAAAGTCACAAAGTCTTTTTTTTTTTTTTTTTTAACTTTTGTCAAATCAATTTAATTTTCACTTGAATTATGTGAGCCCGAGTCATGTGACCCCTGCTTACCATCCCATTTTAGAACCTGGAGCAAGCAAATCTTTGGGACTTTTACTCAATAAATGACTTTTGTGATTGTGTCACTTATCATGTGTTGATCAAGTTGTTTTTGGTGTGTTTGTGTCAGACGACACCAGGGTCAGGTTCAGCAGTAGCCGTGTAGCAGTCACAGTTGGCAGTCTGCTGGACGACCAGCACTGGCACTCTGTCACCATCGAGCGCTTCAACAAGCAGGTGAACCTCACAGTGGACTCCCACACACAGCACTTCCAGACCAAAGGGGAAGGAGACACACTGGAGGTCGACTATGAGGTTAGAAACCCAGTTACCTGTACACATGTCTAAGAAATCATCTTTCTCCCGAATCCTCCCCTAATTACAGAAACCAGGTTTCTCCTTTACATGATGTTTAAGGAATCAGCTCTGTGCAGAAAGTTGACTGTATGTTCATGTAACATACTGGCTGAAACACAATGGTGGAAAAGCCTGGAGAGTTTCCAGATTATTATTTTGAATGCAAAAGCCAAATGAAAAAGTCTGGATCTCCAGCACTTCTTGGTGGTGCCATCATACCTAGCATCACATATCAAAACACAGGATTAATTTCACAGTGAAGATTTAGATCATATTTGTGTTATGTTCCTTATGTGTTTTCATTACAGCTGAGTTTTGGAGGCATCCCACTGCCTGGCAAACCTGGCATCTTCCTCAGGAAGAACTTCCACGGCTGCATCGAAAACCTCTACTACAATGGCATCAACATCATTGACCTGGCAAAGAGACGCAAGCCACAGATTTACACCGTGGTTAGTAGTCTTTGTCTTACCCACACCACAATGTTTCCCTAAACCCAACTAAACCTAAAACACTTCATTTTCACATCGCACTACAACTTTACTTTTCACCAGTAATGTGTAACAGCTCTGCTGACAGGGCACCTACATGCACAGGGCATGGAGAAATGATGTGTTTGTTTTTAATTTGGAGGACTTGTTGGTGTCACAGTTAAAGCTGCTGTGTGTTGCTCACTTTTAAGTCATAAATTGGCAGTTAGCAGTAGCAGTAAGTTCATCCAGCTGTGATACAGCTGCAAGAGAGTGAACAGTGACAAACAGTAACACTGGATTTACACATAAAAGCATGGTTTCCTGTTAGTGAAAGCTATTTGAATCCTGCTTTGGTGTTGCAGACTCTGCCACTAACAATAAAAAGGTATACATATTTTCCCTTAAAAAATACTAACTGTACTAAACATTTTGCAATTTTCAGGGCATTTGTTGCATATGTAGCCAAGTTAGCACCGGTGAGGGACCTCTGGTGTTAGTAAAACAACCCAACAATGCCACCTTGGTACTCTCACCCAAGGAATGTTAATATATCCTCTTTAACGCCTGACCCTTCATCAGAGGATTTCCCCCTTAAGAAAACACAGGTAGGACCACAAATGAACACAAAGGCGTGTGTTTAGAAAAATATAAATCCTATCTTTATTTTTTTTATTCCCATCAAAAATAGTTTTTAAAACAATAATCTTTATTAATTTAATTTAATAATGACTGGACACATGCATAACAGTTGGAGGTCACATGAGGTGGAAAGAAACACCGCTACGTACTTAGCAGGATTATCAGGTCAAACCTAGAAACAGAAATAGCACCACATACAATACAAGACAAGACAAGGCATGACCAAAATAATCCATGCAGCCACAGCTACGGCCTCCTACACAGCCTGGACAGGAGTCCTTCAAACTGTTCCTGAGCAGAGTCTTTTAGTTCAAACTGTTACTGAGCAGAGTCTTTCACTTCAAACTGTTCCTGAGCAGAGTCTTTCACTTCAAACTGTTACTGAGCAGAGTCTTTCACTTCAAACTGTTACTGAGCAGAGTCTTTTTAGTTCAAACTGTTGTATTTCTAACCAAAAATAAAACTATGGATGTTACGCTAACAAAAAAAAAGAAAAGAACAAAACAACAACAAAAGGCAGGCAAAAAGACAAGGCAACAGTGGCCAACTGTAACGAAAACATAGCGTATTAGTCACCAATAAATAACAAACATCGCACAACAGTAATGATAAAAGTAACAAACAATTCAGTTACCTCGGCTGTTCGCGACCTCACAACGGCACAGCTTGTACCTGTTTCTGACCAGGAAGTCCTCAGGGGCCGAGGGGAGCTCCCGCAGATAATTTATTCTCCCCGGACCCAATAGGGTTAGGAGTCATTTTGGATGTTGCTTTTTTTCTGAACCACGTGTATTTTCATCTGTCAGAGGGAGAATTTGCCCTCATTTTAAAGCTTTAAAAACATGTCCTGGTTTGATAGATCTTTTTATGTTTATGTTTGGCTCTACATTTTTAATTATCACGTTCTCCCAAAGTTTTCAAGTTCTCAGTCAATGTTTTATTTATTTTGTCTAGTTTAAATTCATTTGGTCTCATTTCTATACTTAAAGTATAATTGTCTCAGGTCCTATGCCTAATTGGTTGTCGCAGGCTGTGGCACTAATTTAAAAATAAAAAGAGCATATCAGGTGTTTATGCTAGTCTAACTAAACTTTGTACTGACAGTGTGCAGGAATTCAGTCTCATTAGTATAAAATCCAGTGCTGTGTAATTCTTTTCTTGGGTTGAAGGTGAGGTTGAGCTGTTTCTTGCTTGATGAATCTGTTTTCTGTGTTAGGTTAGTGTTAGAGGGTCAAGGTTAGAGTCCAGGTCATGTGTTTACCTTGGTTTCATTCAGAGAAAAAACTTGCTGCTCACCTCATTGGGAATCATTCAGTAATCAGTATTAAGAAGACATTTGTTTTTAAAACCAACTCATGCATTTTTTAGAACATTCTGACATTCAACAATGTTGTCTCATTATAGTAATGTTCTTAGGTAAGAACAAGATCTACACACACAAACAAGCACTCTTACACACATTTTGTGCTGTCATGTCAGTGTAGAATAATGGGTTATTGTGTCTTCTGCAACTCTACAGAAAGATCAAGTTAGTTTTGTTCATAAAACCCATTATCATAAATCACAGTTTGCCTCAGAAGGCTTCCCTCTGTCCTTAGACCCTCAGAGCTGATAAGGAAAAACTCCCCAAAATTTGCTTTGTATTGTAGAAACCTAAGGAAGAGCGAGTGAGGAGCGATTCCTCTTCCAGGGCCAACAGATGTGCAAAGGATGTCATAAAGAACAATAAAATTACAGTAACATATGACAAAATAAAACACAGGAAAGAGAGAGGGACGGATGCACAGCAACAACAATAATAACTACAACATAATATATAACAATAGTATAGAAATATGAATATTATTACTTAATATAATATTAATAATAATTGTAGTTTATGACAGTTTGTATGTTACATGCATATATGATAGTTAATCACATGTATAATTACAGTAGACAGTAGACTTAAGTCTACTCTTAAAAGTGTAGACGGTGTCTGCCTCCTACACTGAAACTGGAAGATGGTTCCACTAAAGAGTGTAGTAGCTGAAGACTCTGGCTCCAGTCATACTTTTGGAGACTTTAGGAACCACAAGCAACGCTGCAATCTCAGTGCAGTGCTCTGGAGGGATAATAGGGAACTATGATTTCTGAAAGATATAATGGAGCTTAACCATTCAGAGCTTTGTAGGTGAGGAGAGGGGGGTTTTAAATTTAATTCTGGATTTTACAAGGAGCCAGTGCAGAGAAGCTGAAACAGTAGAAATATGATCTCTTTTTTTTTGGGATCCCGTTACACTGTAGAGGGGGGTGTTATGGCATTGCCTAATTAAACTTAATGAGGTTGAGCTTTCAACATTTGCAAATATTTCTCCCTTACAAAGAGTCACCTTGCAGAGAGCACCTTAACCACATCGCAGCCTAAACTTCTCATTTTTAAAATATATTGTCAGAGTCAAACTTCAGTAGCTCACATTACTGTTGGTACAATCTGCTGCCATTTTTCATTTCAGAAAGTAAAAGTAGCACTTAGCCAGATCTGAGCATTTCCTCAAAGGGAACCAAAACCAGAACTGGATTTCAGAGCCCAACAATAACACAAGAAGTTTTTACATGTGATGAGGGATTATACTGTCATGTCAGGTACCTTCACCTTCAGTTTGACCTTAACATATAATGGATCAGCTTATCAGGCAAAAGTGTGGGTTTGTGTTCAAATGGTCTGATCATCTGGTTTTGTGAGGTCACTGTGCTCCCAGACCAAAGCTTTTTGTCAATAACATGTCACTATTATTGATAAAACTGATGGACAAAACTAATAAACTCAAGCTGTGATTAACAGAAATTACCCTTGTCAATGTCAATGCATGCTTCTCGTCCCCTAGGGTAATGTGACCTTCTCATGCTCATGGCCACAGATGGTGGCCTGCACCTTCCTGAGCTCCAGCAGCAGCTTCCTGTCACTGCCGGTGGTCGCACCGTCCGCCTCCATGGGGGGCTTCTCCATTCGTTTTCAGTTCAGGACATGGAACACTGACGGCCTGCTGCTCTCTGCACAGCTGAGGCCAGAGCACCACAGACTGGAGCTGCACATCAGCAACAGCCGGCTGCTCCTGACCCTCCACAGCCCGGGACAGCAGAGATCAGAGGCCTCCGCTGGTCAGGAAACAACACACACACACACACACACACACACACACACACACACACACATTTGTATAAATGTCTTTGTTCTGAGTGAACTGAGCTAATCTCTTTGCAATGTGTGAACTCTGACTTGAATTTTTTTTTAGTCATTATTTTAATATGTGCAGTTCTGAAATTGCAGAAGCCATGACTTTAATTAAAACATTATAAACAAGACTAAAGGCTCTGATACATTGGTCAAAGTTGGGCTGTTGGTGGGCACCCATGACCTCATCATGGCGATGTGTCCCGCCTTGTTGGCCGTGGTTGGCTTTTTTTCTGTAGATTGAACGTACTGAATCGGCGGTGGTGGCATCCACGGAGCCCGTCAGTGGATGAAGTCATTATGAATGGCTATTCAGCACCACACGAGAAGACAAACAGAAGTGAGAAATGTGATCAAAGAGCTGAAGTAAAGAATGAGTGAAACGGTGGAGTGGAAACAAACTTGTGCTGTAAGGTCTGATAATTTTTCTTAGAGCTCTTTACCAGAAATGCTTTTTGATGGTTTGTGGTAAATGGACTGTACTTGTATAGCACTTTTCTAGTCTTTTTGACCACCCAAAGCGCTTTCACACTACATGTCAAATTCACCCATTCACACACACAATCACGCACTGGTGGCTGAGGCTATTGTACAAGGTGCCACTTGCTACTCAGTAACCATTCATACGCACGCATACTGGGATACTTCAGCATGTCGCCTGGGGGAGCCGGGGATCAAACTGATGAGCTTCCGATTAGGGGACGACCTGCGTCGACGAGCCACAATGTGTTGTTGCTAAACATGTTTTGTTCTGTTAGCATTGGGTTGTGATGGCAATGTGCTAACTGGCTAACTAGCATCAAGACGGTCATCTAGTCTCCCTTTTAAATGATGAATGCAGATGACTGCCATTTGCTGGTATGTAGGTGTATTTCCTCTTTTTCAGGTGCAGAAAATACATGCTGGTTGGCCATTGGTCTGCTGTGTTCATGTGCAACTTTTTGGCTGAGACACAGTGATGTGAAGTGACACAGTGAGGTGGTTTCGTCACCGCTAGTTGATGCTGGTGGTTTGGTGTGTCTGGGTCTTAAGAGTCTCAAGCCATGCTGGCAGCTCTGTGAGGCTGTGTAGAGGTCTTGTTGTGCCTCCAGCTAAATGCTGTCACTTTGCTAACTTGCTCACAATAATGATGTCATTGTAAATGTCATTGGTTTTGAAGGGATTTGGTCAAGCACCAAGTAGGACATTTTAACCTGATGATGGTGCCAAATTCAGAGGATCACAATTCATTCTCAGAGGAACATGAATGTCTACACCAAATGTCACAGAAATACATCAAGAAGTTGTTGAGAATTTTCACTTAAAACCATAGATGTTAAACCTGCAAGTGGTAGGATTTATAGTCTGGAACCCATATATTTCTGTGTGGGGAAACACCTATGATGGCAATTTATCCAATAGGAGAAGTTGTTGAGATATTTGAGGCTGGACCCAGAGCGAGACTGACCAGTTGCTGTAACGCAGTATACCTGCCCATGCATCTCTGCTGATGAAGTATTGATTGACCTCACACATAAATCCTAACCTTAAACAAACAGTGTCGCATGTGTGCTGCTGTGATAATGTCATTCACTGCATAGACCTTTATTGCTTAGCAAGTGCAACATAATGCACTGTTCAGCCCTGTGCTAACATGCTTATGATAAGCAGGTTTAATGTTTATCATGTTCACCAGCTTAGCTTAGTGTGTTAGCATGCTGGAAATGAGCTGATTAGTTGAAGCAGATGGTAATCATCAGCCCTCATCGGAGTCAGGGATGAGGGCTTTATTGATGATTATTTATTTTACAGAGGGCAAACTTTTCATACAAATAAAATAATCATTGTACATCTGGCAATGCTGACTTGAATATACAACAAGCAGTCCAATGAGGACATGCATGTTGACCAAGTTAAATCAAATTATTTAAATATTAGTTTTTAAAAACTGTTTGTATACTCAGAGAGATATTGCAAGATAATAAGATTTTGCTCAGTGATTACCACCAGACCATTCCAATGGTTTATCCTATTTGTAGCCTACAGTCAGTGTTAACATACTGGCAGTGCAGTCTGACCTATCAGATGCTGTGGCATAAGCTGTGGCTATAAACCTGCCATTTGTCAGCATTTTAGGATTCTCCTTCCTTCTGCTATGCGCATGTAATCATTTTCAAAATCCCTTTCGTTATGAGAAGCAACAACCTTGTAACCTTGTAAAAAACCCTAATCAAGACATATATTCTGAATGCACTGTTTGTCCAAAAAATGCTATTTAAACCCAAATAATACCTGCATATTACACATCTTAATCAGAAAATGATTCAGTTCTGAATATCCAAACGGAATTTGCTGTTGTATTCTGATTATTGTCATATTCTGAAAAATAGTGCCATTCGGCACAATTTATTGAGTTAGTACCATTAGCTGCTAGCTTAGCTGCCTCAGTGTTGAAAGCCATGTGCATGTAATCTTGCTACAGACTCTGAAGCTGCTCTGAATGTCACATACAGCTCCTTTGACAGTCATAAAAAACGGCAATATAGAGGCATTTAATAACTGAGGTAAATAAACTCGCAGTAGCAGAGGGGTGGATGACATGACTTTTGCAGTGATGGAATTGGAGCTGGGGATATTTTCATTGTACTGAATTTATCAAGATCAAAGGTAAGCAGGAAGGAACTGTGCAGTTTGCAATAAAAGCAAATTAAAACAGGAGCAGATCACAAAGTGGAATATAAGCCTGGTTCTATGGAGCCAGAATGGTGATTCCAATGTATGGCATTGAAAATAAAATTTGGCATTGAAAAAAAATCTGAAACTGAAAAAAGAAACATTATCACTGAAACACTTGTATTGTAAACAGTTGTAATGGCATCAGAACAAGTATTGGCATTGAAAAAGCTTAATTGACTAAGCTTAATTGACTACTAACACATACATTAAAAGTTATAAATATTTTATTTTTTCAATAATCTTTTTCTTCAAAGACAATCTTTTTTTCAGTTAAGTTTTTTTTATTTCAATGTCAGTAGTTTCAGGTTTCGATTGGCTGTCTCTTGTGACGTGAAGGGGAGGGGCTAGGAGAGGGAAATTTACATATCATTTGCATGTAGAGAAGAGAACAGCGCTTTATTGCCCCCAACAGTATACGAGAGCTGTCAGCCTGCAGGCCTCCACTGTGAGGACACTTCCGGTGCAGGCTTCGCTCTCAAGTCACCTCCACTGTCAGAACAGGAAATAACACAAAATGTACTAAATAAATGCATGGAAAAAACCTAAATAAAATTGTATAGACACTTACGGTAGAAGTGATATTTTCTTTGATTAATTTTTACTTGATTAGTCAACAATGTAACATTAAAACCATTATTCCCCAAGTGTAGTTACTGATTTTACATTTTGATTTGGGCTACTCCGTTTGTGTAGATTACTATAATTAATACCCACATTATGTAGAACATATTGTGGGTATTTATGGCAGTGTAGCAACATGTAGTATAAAGGTTAAATAATTTACTCCCTGGGGGCTTGCTATTTGTACAGCGAATGTTGTATTGTGGTACCAATCGTAGACTGTATATAAAAATGGACAACATGACAGCTCCTCCAAAGTGAGGTTATTCAATTTCGATTGCCCCTGGTGTCTGACTGCAGTACAGGTCCCAAGACCCACCCTCCATGTTAGTGAATGATCATAGGCTGAACTAAAAAGTAATAGTACACACCAAATACATTTTTCCCAAAGATAGTTTCTATCACTGAAGATAGTTCTTATCACCCTGATGTTTGTTCAAGTGTTTGTTAATGAGCTATTAAATTATACAAAAGGGGGCTTTTCCACTTTGATTGACAGCTGTGACAGCCAATCCATGTACTCACATTCAAAGCGCATCTCACAATTGGTCGGATAGGTGTTTGGGTGGGAACTCTCCCACTGCAGATATCGTTACTGCACAGATACAGGGCTCCCAATAACATCACCCTTGCAAGATGGAAACGCTTGTATCCCGGATATTTCAACCTCACTTCAGCATAGCAGGAGTAAGTGGGGGCACCTCATCTTTATTTACAGTCTATGGGTACAACTCCCAAATGTAGCGTGAGTGTCCTATATACCATCCATGTATAAGTTGCGAGGCAAAGAGTCCTAAAACGTGGAATTTTGTAAGCCTTTTAGCACTTCTGGTTCCCTCATCTTTGAATGGGTTTTTGGTATAATACCTTAAATAAGGTCTGTGGTTAACACAGGCTAAAGATATTTAGACTTATTTTTCTGCAACGTAAATACATCTGTATAAACCCAATTTTTGAACTTTTAAGGTTTTACCCATCATAAAAAAGGTGGTTGCTAACAAGTGGCTAAAAGGGACTACAGTGTTTGTTGATAACATTAGACATCATCACACTGAACACAGAAACTCATTAAACCAACTTGTTTGCCTTTAGAGCTTTACAGAGTTGTAGATAGATAACTTGGAGATTTATCAGTTTATAATATTTTTTTTTACCGTGTTTTAACATGTTTTTACAATATTTGTAGTTGTGACGTTTAAGTCATGTGACTGCTATGTAGTTCATGAATAACCTAATTATAGCTTTTTGCTTCTGGCGATTTCATTTACACTTCAAAACACACAAAAGTGTTGTTTATCTGTGAAGATTATCATGCTGAACAAAAAGTGTAAGTATCATAATCTCGTATTTGTCACAGAGCTTATTTTTGGCAATAATTGAAAATCCCATTCAAAGATCCCATAAGGTATTTTTATGGGGGAACCCTAGTATATCCAGCTGAAGGATGGCAGAACCCCCGGAACCACGCCCATTCCACCGCAACCCACGCCACTACAGGAAGAGAGCAAGTGAGGCCCTTTTTCCCCCCTCAAACTTTATTGAAAATGTTCAACACACGTAGGCTACATTCATTAATTTCATTATTTATCTTACATAAAACAATATCACACAGGCCTAACTACAAAAAAAATTTAATTAAACCATATAATGAAAATTTAACATCCAGGGTCTGCTAACAGATAAAATAAAAATAAAATGTTTTAAATCTTCAGTAGTTGTAAAGTATGTTATAAAATCAGTGTCTTTAAAAAATATAAAAGGAGGGTAGCTTTTACAGCCAAATCATTTTAAGTCTATGTTTGTTGACAGACAGGCAAAAATTCTTCTCGATAAATAAAATGAAAAAAGCAGTGCAAGTTAACAGTTTTAGCAGCACGTTTTAACACCAAGTATTGGTGGTGGCACAACCGAAACCATTATACCCTGCTTTCCTGGGATATAACAGCACAAGACGGTGTGGATTTTGTCAGCCAGCTTTGGATGATTGAACTTGAGTTAAAAGGCTTTTATTAAACTCTTCTATTTTCAAGGCTCTTCCTAGTTTGTCCTTATCACTCCAGCTTTGGTTGTTGTTCTTCATGGAAATTCATCATGCAGTGCTTCAATACTTGCTTCTCGTCACTCACCTGTGGTATCAATAAACAGTCCAATATTGTGACAGTAGGAGAACAAAATATAATTTACGTTTCAATTAAATTTGATTTTCAAAATTCATAATTCCTAAAAAAAAAATGGTAATAGGTATCAATGTTTAAATGTACACATCGCTTAGATCAACTCCTAAATCACATGACACTGTCGTTAAACTCAAAGGAAATTATAGCTATTTCAACTTAAACTCTCTATATGCCTTTAAATTTATTGATAGTGTCCACCACACAATATATACATTATCATATATACAGACACCAGTGTATATACAATATATACAATATATACAAATGTACATATATACATAAACATTCAGGGTATCTGCAAAATTAATTAAACATGCTTTTTTGTCTTTTACACCATGTAGGGAGATCATATAAAACTCTACTTCCTTTATAAATTGTTGTATTTTTGGAGGTTTTTGATTCCATTTGCACTTGTGAATATAATACTTGCCATACAGTATAAGTAAATTCAAGATGTAACTTTTTCGATGTTCCCTAGCACTATTTCCATAGAAAAATAAAACATCTTTTTCTCTAAGCTGAATATTGGAGCCAGTCTGTACATTGTAGAACTCCTCGACCTTTGACCAAAATATTCGACAATAGACACATTCAAAAAACAAATGGCAAATAGTTTCTGTCTCATGGTTACAAAACACACAGTTTCTCTCCACAACCCCAAATCTTACAACAACTTGATTTGTTGGGTAAATTAAATGTAATATTTTAAAAGCTACTTCCTTGACTTTATTTGTTACAAAAAATTTCTGATTAAACGTCCATACAGATTTCCATTTAATAATTTCAAATTCTGAGTTCCAACTGGATTTTGACTGAGGGGTTGAGGTTTGGTGGTACAATTTCCTAATATATTTATTGCTACATTTGTCACTTATTAACTGTACTCCACCTAAGGAGAGCTCTGATGAATATCGTGTGTTCTCCTCTCCTCCCCCTTGTAGAAGTGTCAGCAGTCCAGTACACTGTAAATTGTAATACGTTGTTTCAACTTAAAATTATGAGTGAAAGGGCTGCCTTAAAATTTTGAGTTAAGTGAACAAACTTATTTTGTTATCTTGATTAAAAATCTCTTGTTGTGTCAACCCTTTGTGTTAGTTTAGTTGATTTGGATTTGTTAGTTTATTGAACTAATTAGGGTAGTTGTTTGAACTTGCAAATGTATTTTAGGTCAATTACAATAGTTAGTTGTGTGAACTTTTGTTTTTTGTTTTTTTTTGTTTTGTTTTCATTTTGTTTTGATTTAGAATTGTTAATTGATTCAACTGTTTAGGGTATTTATTTGAACTTGTAAATGTAATTCAGGTTAATGAAAAAGGTCTGTTCATTCAAATTAAGTTATTAAATTTACTAAACTTAAATACCCATTTCAACATAACTAAAGTCAAGTTTGTACATATACTCAACCCCATTTCTAGTTGTTTAAACTACAAAATCTTTGTCAACATGTCAAAAACAATTGGCCTAATCATTCCTAATTGTGTTTAGCAAAACCTAATTCAAAAGATCAATTAAAAATGATTTAACAAAATAAATGTTACAGTAACCTATAGATAACTAGGACAAGTTAGTTTTTAAGAAACACATGACAACCACCAAGTAACATCAAATCAATGTCACATTTATTGCTGCATGTCTTGTCAACAGTCATGACTTCACATCCAGCATACAGTGTAAACAAAAAACAAAAGTAGTATCAACGTGATCAATACTGCCCTTGAAGAGAACGAGTGGCTTCACACCTGCTCACCTGGTTATCACCATAAAACTGAAAATGCTGTCAGGGGACAGCCACAGACATAATAACTGCATTTGCATCTGACACCAGGCCATATTTGAACAGACCAAGATTCACAACTTAAACCAGTTCAAGTACAAATGTGCAGATTTTCCTCAATATCACCTGTCTGCATAAAACTGAAAATGCTAAGATAGCAAAAAGTACACAGTAACATCACTGTTCTGCATCATATGCCTATATAACTCAGTAGTCTGAATATAAACAATGAAAGACAGATCTGAACTAACATTTCTCATGTACAATCTCAACCAATTCCACAGGACTTAACTGTTAAAATGGCTGTGAGGCTGAGTACTGAATATTTCAACATTTTGTAATGTCAACTGGTAGCTTCAATCAATGCACAATGCAAAAATATGAAAAAAGAGAACTTGCAAATACGTAAAACAGACAGCAAAACAAGAACTTCTATATCAGAGTTTTAACTCTCAGGCACATGACATAAGTCATCAGAGCACAGTCTTACATGGTTTTCCGCAGGAGTCTGTTTCTTAAACCATGCACAAGTGAGGAACACTGTCCTCCACCAATATTCATCAGGACCTTCTGAATGACTTCAAATGTGTACCTTAGTTCCTTTGGATAGTCTATGTTCAGAGCAAAAAGAAGACCCATCAGCATGGCAAGCGCGCTTGGGATGTCCTTCAGATCAGACAGGACCACTGCTTCCTCAAGGACCACCGACATGTCAATGATGTCTTCTCCCTCTTTCACCATCACAATGCCAACTTTCATTCCCCTGGTAAATGTGTCCGCATCATCAGTGGCCTACACAAGAATTCAAAGGAAGCAAAAAATATATTTATCCATCTTAGTTTGTTCTAGCATTCAGTGGCATTTACAAGGGAGCCAAAAAAGAAAAGCTTTAGTCTCAGTTTCAAGTAAAAACATTCAGGAAAAGGATGCATGTCTACTGTAGTTTCTTTGTGTTCCAAATGATAATTATACTTGTTTACCAACCACTCAAAAAAATCCTTGTGATAAATTAAACAATGCTTACCTCCACAGTCTTGAAAAACAAGAGGGGTCCTCCTTGAGAAAATAAGGAAAGCCCAGCAAAAGAACCATCCATTTCTTTTGTATGGAGCTCTGATTACAAAAAAAGAACAGGACAAATACCAGTTATTGTTTCCATCATCTGCTTAGACAGTTAAATTGCACTTGTTTCTTTCAAGGGTCCTTGAAATGTTATCACATGACTATCAATAAACACAGCCAATGTGATCACTATCACTATTTGGTCAGGCCAATGAAAACGTCCATGAAAAAATTGGTATCCAACCTACCACAACTGATTTCTAGAAAAGTTTAAATATTGTAATGTCAACACATCTCAAATCATGACAACAGTTTAGGGATTGGGCACCTAAAAATCCAAGATATGACACTCAATGCAATCAAACACATTGGCTGCTTTTTTCATTTAACAGACATAAATGTTCTGTTACTGTATTTTATATCTTTACTGCAGACCTATGAGGAAATCACAAATATGGTCTTGAAGATGCAAATAACAACAAAGAGGGAGGCATGGAAGAATAACTTTTGAAACACTTACATCATCATCCAGGCAGCGTGTGAGCCTCGTCAGTCCCACTATGCTGCATTTTGCTTTGTACAGCTCAAGGAACCTTGACTGATACTGGTCCAGCCCGGCAAATAGGGAACTCTTCAGGTCAACAGATGTAAGGCGGGCAAATTCAGCTTCAATCTGTTGGATGAGGGCAAAAAAAAAAACAAAAAGAGGTCAAAGAGCATGCTCTGAAACTGCATAAACTTAACACTTTGAGTCTTCCTGTTTATGTAAAATAATTAATGCAAGACATAAGTTTAGAGGGATAGTTTAGATTTTTTGAAATGGGATTGTATCAGGTTGTCACGATCCCTGCCTTCTCCTCCCTCCAGTATTTTTCCACTCACTCTCCCTCTGCTCACTCTACCTGCTGGCCACACCCACCTACTCTGCCTGCTCTGCTCTCTCACCTCTCAGCTGCAGCTCATCAGTAATCAACCCAGGATATAAGCCTCCTCCACACACACACTCATCGCCAGATTGTTCTTCAGTGACATGCAAGACTTTCCAGCGTTTTCCTGTCTGATCTTCCAAAGCCGACCCTGCCTGTCCCCGACCTGCTCTCTTCGCCTGATCCCCGGAAAACCTACCTGCCTTCTGTCCCAGACCACGTGTTCTGATTCGGCGTTCCTGATCTGCTCCGCTGGTAAAGACTTCTCCGCCTGGCTCCGACGATTCTGCTGTTTAATCCCCACTGGTACCGCTGCATTCTCGGACTGCTCCTCTGGCTTCGAAACCTCCGCCTGTCCCCGACCACTCTTCCGCCATCTCCTCGACGGTACCTCCACACGTGCTGTCAAGCCGTCGGACAACGGGGTTTCCTCCTCACTCACGCCGAGTGCAGTAAGCTTCGTCTCTTCGCATCGTTCACCCTCCATAGACTTTGTTTGGGATTCCGACCCGAAGAACGAACTTTGTGCCGAACTGCTTCTCCTTGCTGCATGTTTGATTTGTGCTGGGTTTAATAAACGTCATTACCGACTACTCCAGTTTACCGGTGTACTGCATCTGGGTCCACACAGCACCCGTTACACAGGTACTTACCCATGGCCAGTGTATTGCCTACAGCACATCTCATTGGGGAAGCAGCATGAGTACCGGTGGAGGAAGCTATACAATGTACATGTTGTGGATCAAAAGTAGCAGCAAAAAGCAGCCACTAAAATATCAACTATCAAAAAGATATCAAAAGGAAAGACAGCTAAAATGTGTTTTGGTGCTGACCATGCCACAATAGGTACATTCCTTAGCTTCTAACACCGGGCATGCTGTCTCTAACACCTACTGCAGGCGATACAATGACCAGGGACAAGCACCTCATACAGACCTACTTCAAATAATCCCAGTATCCTTTCAAGCAAAATCTTATTCAAGAAAACAAATCAAAAACACTTTACCTGCCGTTCAAAGAACAAGGCTGGCCATCTTTCTTTGACTTGTGCCACAAGGGGTTCATCCTCAACAATCTCTTTTCCCCGTAAAGGGAATGGGCTTTTCATCATGTCACCAATTTCCTTCCAGTCAACCTTTTTTTTCTTCATCTCAAGAGCCATGGCAGATCTTTCCACATCAAGGTCACTTTGAGCTTTTCCTTCTGGAAAATCAGGCAGAAAATTCACCTCTGATTTTTTTGCCCTCTTTAGTCTTTTTGGACTTGGTCCAGGGACGCGTTCATTGACTCTGAGCTCGGAGCATCCAGCCACTCGAAGCTTCTGCCGGAAGTTCCCCATTTTGAACTTCAAACTGAACTTCCAGCAATACCACCCATTGAGAGAACCCGGTTCCTTCAGACAAGGATGTTTGTTGATGAGAGCTTGGGCCACACAATCATACTCTTCTCATGTTGGGTAGGGGTTGTGAGCATATATGGCCTCTGCTAACTTGTCTAAGATGTCTGTTTTCATGTCTTTTGATACATCAAGAAGGGTCCCATCCCTATAGTAGGCTTCATTTCCTTGTCTCAGTTTTAACTCAACATCAAATGAAAAGGCAGGAATGACAAATGGCTGAGGGAACTGGCGACTTTGGGTACCACTGGAAACCTCGTCATGTGAAGATGAGGACAGGCTTGCTGTGTCCAGAGTTGAATCTGTGTGGTGTGATTCACAAGCCTTGATGTGCACTTTCAAAGTGGCTTTATCCTTAGGAAGCTCTGAAATGCTGGTTAAATTACAAAGTTGATTATCAAATTCAGGGTCTTGATACTGAACTATAATGTCTCCTTCCAATCCAAGTTTGGTCTTTATGAGTGAGTAGAATCCATCAATGGTCCATCAAAGGTGTCAATGGTAACCCTTCCGATGTCATCTTCACTCAGGATGATGCGCAGCAGCATGATGAAACTGTCTAGAAAAACAAAAAACAAAAAACAAAAACACAACCCAAATGTAACATACACTTTTGCAACCAGATCATATTAACATATTACACCTTTAAGAAACAAACAAACCTAATCACAATCAATGCATCCATCTCACAAATTTTCTTACTTCCATTTTAACTTTATGGATTAAAAAACTTAAAATTGTGAGGCACAAAAGATTACCTTAATGTACAAGAAATGCCTTTGCAGAAACCAGGAGTCTGCCTCGCACAGTGTACGCTGATAATGGGATGTAGTGGTTGAGCTCTTCAGGTTCAGCCATCAGTTCAGCAAGGTCTCTTTTGCAGACTTCGTAGCATCTGAGGTGCTCCACATACCAAGCTGAGAAAGGTTCAACAACAAAGAGGAGCTTGCTGCATATAAGCAACACCTGAACAATCTTACAAAAATCAGGAAGTCCACTAGTGCTTCCAAATGACACAAACATTCCCTTGGTGTATTTTGTTCCACGTATGTATGCGGTTGTGGCCAGCGATACACTGCTCACAGATCCACATGTTCTCTCAATCCTTTGCTTGACAGACGAGGCCAGAATGTCCAGGGAAATGTTCAATATACCTTTGACTTCTAGTGTTGGTTTAAACAGGCTGGGCATGTCCAAGTAGTAAGCCAGCATAAGCTCATGTCTCAGGGACAGAGTCAATAGAATGTTTTTGAAATTGTTGACATCACGAACCACTTTCTTGAAAAAGCTATGTTTAGCTTCAAAACGTAATGTCCAAAAATCAACCAGTGGTCCAAAGCAGCGAATTAAATGAGGATAGTGTTCCAGGAAATGGTGTTTGGGGGTGAGTTTCAGGTCTGGAAACACAGTCTGTAACAGTTTCCTATGCTCATTTATTTTGGCATCAAGATAACACAAGCTTTCATCTGTAAAGGTAGAGGATGACAAAAGTTCTACAATGTCTTTTAGTTCCAGAATTACAGACCATGCGTCATCATTTTCAGGTACAACATCACCTATGACCAGTGGTAGCAACCTCAGAAAAGTCCAGTTCTCATGGCCGTTGCCTCCAATTGTGGCACTTGAAAGTACTTTTTCTGAAATTTTCTGTGGACGGTTAGTTCTGTCAGAAAACTTATAGGGAAAGCACTGTACAGCAGTGTTCAAATAGTCCAATGTGAAGTACTTCCGTCTAATTATTTTTTTCAAACACAAACAGAGCTCCAAAGGAACAATACCCTCCAAAAGGTCATGCAAAAAGTCAGGGGGAAACCCTGTTATACAATGAAAATAAGACAGTTTGTTCAATACACAGTCTCTTTTCACTCCGTCAACACTTCTCAAGTTCTTATTGTCTCTCAGCATTGAAACACTGTCATTATAAGACTCTTTTGTTCTCAACAAAAATGACTTACTTTGTACAGAAAAATTCTGAATATGACTACGACTGGCTAAACAAAAACGACAAAACTTGTCGACATTAAAGGACTCCTGAAAACCAGCAAATGAATGTGCTCCCAAATTATCAGATGATACATACAACACTGTACCCCTAACACTGGTTCCCAACCTACTGATGTAAATCCCTTGGTTCTCAAGCAGCTGGAGATCTCTTACAAGTGGTTCAACAATCCTCTCATATCCAAAGGTTTTGGTATCAACACTTTTACACAAGAGAGCAAGGTATATGGTAGACAACGATGACCTGTATTTAACAGGTAAATTTGCTATTACCCAATATATTGCACACACTTTATGTTTTTTTCTTGAGGTGCCTAAAGGGTTACAGACTTCAAAATCATCAATATACAGAGCTAAAGAAATGCCAAGATCTTCCTCAGACAGAAGTGGGTTCTCCTTGAAATAAGAGCCATCAAATGAACTGTTGTAACAGCCAGGTTGTGATTCTGTATCGATTTCTTCTAAAACTTTGTCAATAATATCACCCCTATTTAACAATCTTTGCAGTGTTTTTAGAACTGGAATATAAACAAAGGTTTTCTTTGATGGCAAATCTAAAACATATTCAACTGGGTCTATGACACCAAATTTTTCTTTGAAATACGTCAACCGTTTTTGGTCTGATCTCAAACACCCACTCTGGGAAATGGAGCTAAGTGGGCTCAGACTGTGTAAGGCATCTGTTACCAATGTTACAGTACTTTCATCAATGTTACAACTATGCTGCCTTAGTACCTTTTTAACTGTAGACTTGTTTAGTTCACCAATCAAAATACCAATGTCATAAAATTCATTGACTATTTCCTGAGTGGCTAATTTGGAAACATGCAAGACTGCTTGCATTTGCAGCAGTAATGATGCAAGCTTTTCCTGAATCTTTTCAGTGGTGGTATGGTACTCTGGTTCATTATCCTCAAGTGGAACATGAAAATTGCTGTCCGTAGCATCTGATTGTGATTCAACACTTTCACATTCTGCCAGTTCAATTTGACATTCTTGGACAGTGATCTCTGTCTTAAAGTCTTTTAAAGTAGAACGGGGATGACAGCGACATTTATGTGATGTAAAACTAGAGAAAATGTTTGATTTGAAAAGGCAGTGATTAAAAGGACAAGTAACAGTTTCATTATTCTTCAGATGCTTCCCAAGATGAGCAATATATTGCTTTATGCCGACTACCTCTTTAAAGTCACACAGTAAACATTTAAGTTTAAAGCCAATGAGTCCATTACTTCCTTCTATGACCCCATGATCTCTCAAGTGGACCTCCAAGGATTTTTTACATCTAAAATATTGTGCACAGTCATTGTATATGCAGGGTAGTGGACAATTTCTTCCGTAATGTCTGTGGCTACTTTGGTAATGTTCAATGATTCTCTTGCGATTTCCACAGAAAAAAGTACAAAGTTTACAAGTCCACCTCATTCAACATATCAAAGCAGATTTGGATAACAGAAGAAAACGCTGCAGCTGTCATCATGTAGACCTACGAAAAATTTAATGAAAAGGAAAGATTCAATTATGAATGCTAGTTGACAACATGCAATGCTAAGTATATTCCATTTTTTTTCATAACACTTCCTGTTTTGGGGATTTTTTTTTCTTCAAACAGTATTTTCCTGCATTCTCATTTCATGTTACTTAATAATTTTAAAACCTTTCCTAATCTGATCCTCTCATAACAACCTGTGATATATCCAAACCGAAGTTAGGAACCACTATTATAACACACTGACAAACACATTCCCAATTAATAATTTGTTCATTGAATATCTGAACATTTCATTGGATCAAATCAGCAACACATGCAAGTCTCTTGTCTGTGGGAAATGAGTGAAAAACAAAAGAACAACATTTGAACACTTACATCACTCATTGCTTTGCTCAAAGAACTTCATCAGATACTGGCCCAGCAAAGAGGGAGCCTCAGATCAACAGATGTAAAGGGTGCAACTCTGCTTCAATCTGTTGAATGAAGACAAAAAAATAGTTAAGGTCAAAAAGTATGCTTTAAATCTATGCTTAAACACTTTGAACAAGTCTTTATTTTTATGAAAAATAATTAAATACAAAAGCCAGAATCTGAAGGGATAGTTCAGATTTTTTTTAAGTGGGGTTGAGTACTTATCCATAACTTTAATTGATGTTTGTTGTCATGCCCCCAGTTTGGAGAAGCTGGAGTCCTGATGTAGGAAGCATTGTACTTCTGTGGACAGGGTCAGTAGTAAAATGTATTTTAGACAGGTAAATTGATTTCTTTTCTTTTCTTTTTTTTGTTTATTTTTTAAGCATGTGCTATATTTAGAATATTTTCAGGGCTTTGCCTTGCTGCCAGACAGCATGTTTTAATGGGAAAGTGACATTATATAGATCAAATATCACCCTCTCCTAAGCCAGGCTGTGTGATGGCAAGATAAAATGGTGGAAATACTCTAAATATAGTGTCCAACTAAGTTGAAGTAGAATTTATGAGAGGTTATTCTGGTGGCTAAAATACATTCTGCAGCTGACCTTGTCCAAAGCGACACATAGCTTAGCTTCATACACCAGGACCCCACTAGGGGTGTGTCAATCACTATCCACTTAAGTAATAAGCTGTCAAGTATCTCATTCTGTCCCACACCAAAAAAATCAGAACAATCCATTTAAGATTTAGCTTGGCACAAAAGCTAATATATCACATATCATCACTGTGGGGCGAAAATCTTGCATGCTCAAAACAAGGGTACAAACAATTGAATACCAGCTTAATATTTCTAAAACCCACAGACAAACCCAAAGGGTGATTAACAGTGAAAATAGGCTTAATAAAAATGACAAAATACAGAGATACAACTCCATACCCCAACAGTGACAATATATGGGCAAAATTTATGACTTGTATATAAACAGATATTTATTCATGTAGATACCATATTGAGAGCTGCTGTTTTAATAGAGTACTAAGTCAAGGCAGCTGTCCTAATACTGGCGTGAAGCTCTAAACGTCTATCAAAACAGGAAGTTTGTCAGTTAAAAGATGAAAAAAAATATATACTAAAAGGATTGTGTAAAGTAAGCAGCTTTCACACAGGACGCTGTATGCGCTGCGCTCGCCGTCTGTTTCAGCGCACTGCTTCTGGGGAGTTGCACTGTTCTTGATATTACGAAAACCTTTCTCCCCGAGTTTCAATACAACCGCAAAGTTGTGTCATACAATTTGGGGAATTCAGACCACAGACGCATCCACGCAGGCGAAACGATCGTTTCTATTGGCCGCGCGGTCGTCATCAGACTAATAAATACCTTCATCTTATTTGTTCTGAAATGAATAAGCTAAACTTAGTAACAGGACAGTCGCCTTATTTTATATAGGCTTTAAATAAAATGACATTTTGAGACATTAAATACAGCATGATAGAAATCAACATCTCACCAGCTGGGTGACATGTTCTAAAATTTCCAAACAGGTGTTTCCATCCGCAGCCGTCTGCCTGCACTCCTCCCCCACCCCATCACAGCCTAGCTTAACTGCCTCGTTAGGCCACGTAAAACCGGCATCATTTAAACTCAAACAGAACAGAAATATAACTCACCAAAATCGCCTCCATTAGTTTTTTCATTGCTCCAATAATCACCAACTGTGGTTTCACCGAAATAAATCCGTAATTCACCGAGCTAGGTTCGACGTTACCCTCGGGCAAGACTGGGCATAACACTGCCCCACCTGCCCTGCCCAGTGCAATCAACCACTGAGGCTAAGCTCAGACACAACCCACTAGCTCGAGTGTAGCATCTAAACCTTGTATAGTTCGCAGACGGCTTTTATGTTACAGTCCAGAAAAAACACAGACTCCCTTCAAAATATGTTCTAACTCTCGTAGCTGCAATAAATTAGAAGTTACAACCAATTTTACTCACCTTAAAAAAGAGCTTGAGATAGTGGTGATGTCCACCCCAGGTGGCGTCAGAAGAAGAGCGTGAAGTCGCCCGCCAGTTTCCCATAATGCACTGCGACAACGGTCGTAAATACGTGATGACGCAGGCGCTTTTATTCTACACTCACCTGACTGTATCAAAAGTCAAGTTGACATAGATTACTAATTTAGGTGGACTTGAATTTTCAATTTAACATTTTTTATGTAGTTGAGACGTTGTCAACTTGTAATTTTGTGTTATAGTGACAAATTCAGTAATGTTTTGTTATACTGACTCAAAATAATATGCTAAGATAACAAACAGGCAAAATTACATTTTACAGTGTAGGAATTGCGTCAAATACAATTGCATATTCTTTAGGAGTGATGGGTATTTTATATTTCGTTAGAAATTCTGTATAGCTGTACAGTTGTCTGTTTCTATTTAATAAATGCATGACAAACAAAATGTTGTTTCCCACCCAACCATCAAAAAATAATGTTTTATTTTTATATTTGATATCTTTGTTGTTCCAGATTAAAGATCTGTGTGGAGAGAAACTGTGCTTGTATATCATTAACCATGACATTAAGGCTTGTTTATGGAAATTAGACAGATTGACAGGAATCTTACCTACATCATAATTACAATGCAGCAAAAACTCAATACCACCCACCTTCCTGAATAACAGTTCTGGGATAATAAACCATAATTTGTCTTTTTCTTTTATATATCGTTTGAACCAGTTGATCTTAAAGACTATGTTGGCTGTACCAAAGTCTAACACATTTAAACCTCCTTCAGAGTATGAATTACATAATACATTCTTTTTTAAATAATGTGGTTTATTTTTCCATATAAAGTCAAACATTTTCCTGTCAATCTGTGTAATATGTTCTTGTGGAACATCCATGACCATTGCTGGGTAAATTAGGCGTGAAAGACCTTCACTTTTAGAAAGTAAAACACGTCCATTCAGAGATAAATCTCTTACCAACCAAAAATCAAGTTTCTTTTTCACTTTTTTTACCAGAGGATCAAGGTTCATATTGGCCCGTTCCTTTTGATTTTTACATATTTTTATACCCAGATATGAAACCACGTCTTTAATAGGAATCCCACTGATTTCAAGTAGGTCATTAGGCTTCTCTTTTAAGGCAAACAAATCACACTTTCCAATATTTACAGTTAACCCTGAAACCCCTGAAAATTTATTCAGGCATGCGATGGCTTTTTTAACCTCCTTTCCATTTTTTAGAAAAATTGCAGTGTCATCTGCTAGTTGGCAGCACTTAAGTTCTTTCCTGTCTAATTTAATACCGCTAAAGTTGCTTTGATTAATGTGCACTAACATGGTTTGCATAACTAAAAGAAATAAAAAGGGTGCAGCGGGATCTCCTTGTTTAATCCCTCTACATATATTAAAGCTCTGTGTTGTGCCTGTAGGCAATCTAACTGAACTTTTACAATCTTTATATAACAGTTGAATGGCCGATTTAAAGTAACTATCAAATCCAAACAGATCTAAGGTTTAGATTCTTTCTAAGAGAAAGCTATGAGCTACTGTATCAAAAGCCTTATAATAATCCACAAAAAGAATGTAGCTGTCATCTTCAAGCACATCACTATAATCAATCAGGTCTAAAATTAATCGGACATTGTTACTTATGTGCCGTCCTTTCATAAAACCTGACTGACACTCATCAATAATTGTATTGAGGCAAGGTTTAAGTCTCTGAGCAAAGATCAATGAAAATAGCTTCGCGTCGTTATTAATTAAGGTTATAGGTCTCCAATTTTCAATCAGTAACAGATCTTTGCCTGGTTTTGGTATTAAAGTAATAAGTCCTTGAGACATAGTGGGCGGTAATTTACCAGCCTCAAGAGCTTCTTCAAATACACATAACAGAAAATCTGCGATGTCATCTTTGAATTCTTTGTAGAATTCACTGGTCAATCCATCATTGCCCGGAGATTTATTTTCTTTCAGTTTAGATATACAGATTTTAATCTTCGCAACAGTTATTTTTCCATCACAAACTTTCTTGGAGTCTTCATCAATACAATTTGCTACATTCTTTATTGAGGAAAAAAAGGTTTCATCAGTATTATGAAGCTTCTCAGCATACAGCTTTTCATAAAAGTTTTTAACATAATAAGAGATTTCCTTCCTATTTACTGAGGTCTGACCATTAATATCAAGTTTATGAATGGAGGAGAGTTCAGCGTTTCTCTTTTCCAAGCTAAAAAAATATCTAGAATTTTTCTCTCCCTCCTCCATCCATCTCCTTCTGGATCTTATAAAGGCTCCTTTGGCCTTTTCTTCGTATAATTGATCCAGTTGTAGCTGAAGTTCAGTTAAATTAATTTTATCTTCCTGAGACAGTTGGTTCTTTCCATGTATTGTGATTATCTCTTTAACTATACCATCTTTTTTAATACGTTTATTTTTTGCTATTTCCTTACCTCTCTGAATTGCCCACCTCCTAATTTTATATTTCATTAACTCCCACTGACCACAATATGAGTTCAAAGTCTTACCTGTTATCCAACTTTCTTTAATAATTAATTTTGTAGTATCTAAAAATCGTTTGTCCTTTAATAAGGTGCCATTAAATTTCCAGTAACCTGTATTAAATCTTTTATCTTGTAATATATTATTTGAACTTACTGACAGGTAAATAAGTTTGTGATCTGTGAGCACAGAAGGCTTAATATATGTATCTATCACTTGTTTTTCCAATTCTCTAGATATTAACCAAAAATCTATTCTAGACTGTTTACTCAGATCTTTAGTATTCCATGTAAAGGAAGATTTATCAGGATTTCTATGCCTCCAAACGTCAAAGCAATTTAAATTAACACATATATTTTCAAATTCTGCATTTTTGTCCGCTCGTACAGCGCGGTGTGGTATACAGTCTAGTGATGGGTTTTGGACTGTATTCCAATCACCACCTAAAATTAATTTAGCTTGAGGGAATGAAACCATAATTTGTGAGATATCCTCCTCATATTCTTGAAATAACAATTTATTTTTTACGTTATTATTTGTTCCATATATATTCCCCAACACAAAGATATTATCCATTAATTCGACAACTAAAATAACCCATCTTCCAAAGATATGTGTTTTACTTTTCAAAATCTTTCCTTTAAAGTTCCCTTTTAGAATAGCAACGCCCAACGATCTGTTACTACCATAAGACATCCAGATGTCATCTCCCCACTGGTTTTTCCAAAATTTATAATCTGACACTAAGGCGTGTGTCTCCTGCAGAAAATAAAAATCAGCCTTAAACTTTTTGCAAAACAAAAAAATTGCTTTCCTTTTCAATATGTCTCTGATACCCCTTACATTAATTGAACACAAAGACAGTGACACACTTATATGTATCAGAGTTTCAACACCTATTACTCATACTCAAATTAACAGTTATAATAGCTTATGTTATTTTTTTCTGGCGGGGGCTTCACTTTCCATGTCTGGCCTGTCAGGTAGTCCCCTTCTCAGGCCGCAGTTCCTTGCCATCGATTATGGCTCTGACCCCAACGAAAAAGGCTTTTCTTCCTTCTTTTCGAGCTGCTTCAATTTGGGGCCACAGCTTGCCTCGGGTCTCCTTGTCCTTCGCCGTCAGGTCTTCCCCGAATCGAAGTTTCTTTGAGGACAGGTACTCAGAACCTTTCCCCTTCTTCCATATGATGTCTTTTGTTGATCTTGTTGTGAACCTGATGATTACTGGTCGCGTTTTGCCTTCCATTCGCCTTCCGAGCCTGTGGCTGATGTCGATATGGAGGAGAGGGTCTCCGACCTCCGGCGCGATCGCCGAGCAGATCTCTGTCACCCGCCGTTTGACGTCCTCTCCTTTCTGCTCCGGCAGCCCATACAGCCTCAGGTTCCACCGTCTCTGGTACCGCTCAGCTTCGTTTAGTTGTTCCTCCAGCTCCGATATTTTCTTCTCCTGTGCAGAGGAGACCTTTTGGATCGTAGTAACGTTTTTTTTCATATCTTGAATTTCATTGAACAAGAATTTGGCATTTTCTTTCAAATCTTTGATACTTTCCGTATTTTGTTTAATGAGTTGGCCAAGCTCATCTGCCTTCTTCTCCAGGCCATCAGCTCTTTCATTTATTTTATCTGCCAGCATCCTCACAATGTTTTCTTGTATGTCGGCAAGCGTAAGCTGAACTTTGTCCTTCTTTGAGGCCGGGGTACCTGACTCAGTTTTCCCCTTCTTAGGAGCCGGTGTTGTAGGTCCAGAGTCAGAGTCAGGTAGTGGCACTCGTTCGGGGCTATAACCCTTTGCATAACTATGCATGTCCAGGGCGCTTGCTTCCATGTCTTTAGGAATATCGTTGTGGGAAGGTGAGAACAAGTTTCTGCTTACTTTGTCAAATCTGTGTCTTATTTTTCCACGTCCTCGTGCTCTTCCTCTGCATCGATCCATAGAGGAACTGGTTCAATTCCAGCTCTGCATGAAAAGTTTTCTAAGCTGGTAGCTTGCTGCTAGCATAAGCTAGTCAGAGTCAGTTTAATGCCTTGTTGTTGTTTGGCCGTTTCTGGTTCAATGGAGGTTTGTCTTAGCTTCCCCCCACTCTTTACTTAATCAATGTTCAATTTTTCATTCAGGTATATTCGTTCTTTCCTTTGAAGTAGGTGTGAAAAGTCGAATAAGTCGTCTCACGCCATTATGCTCGTGTCGCGATACCGCCAGCCTCCATTCTGCGTCCCAACGTCATCAGTGGAGGTGACTTAAGAGTGAAGCCTGCACGGGAAGTGACCTCACAGTGGAGGCCTGCAGGCAGACGCCTCCTGCATACTGTGGAGGGCAGTAGAGCGCTATTCTCTTCTCCATATGCAAATGATATGTAAATAGCACTCTCCTAGCCCCTCCCCGTAAACCCTCCCCTTCATGCCAAAAGTGTGACAGCCAGCCGAAACCGATAACTACTGACATTGACAAAAAACTGTCACAGAAATAAAAACATCATTGAAAAAAAAGATTGTCTTTGAAAAAAGATTGTCATTGAAAAAACACATAAAAATGCAAAAATACAGAAAAATACAATCTTTTTTTTATGTCCATGTTTTTTTTGTCAATTAAGCTTTTTCAATGCCAATACTTGTTTTGATGCCATTACAACTTTTTACAATACAAGTGTTTCAGTTCCAATTTTTCCTTTTTCAGTTTCAGATTTTTTTTTCAATGCCAAATGTTATTTTCAGTGCCAAACATTGAAGTCACCATTCTGGCTCCATATGGTTCTCTGTGCTGAGCAGGTACAGCTGGGTAATTGACAGCGGAGGCATTGTTGGTATTAGTAGAAATTATTTACAACATAAATGGTAAACTTAGTGAGTGAGAAGCTGGAGGAAGAACCCAGTAGTCATGTGTGAATGGACACACTGTGTTTTCAAGTCAATCCTAAACCCAAACTATGACAGTAAACCAGACCCAACAGAAGCCAGGAAGTTAGAAAATCCTTTGCTTTTCCTCAGCTGTCCATCTGCTCCATGTGGTTGCGTGTTTCTCTCTCTGTCTTGTATTTTTATGCTTCATGTGACTGAGGCAGGCTGGAACAACATGGCTGACCTCATCCAAGCAGAAGCAGAACATGATGTGCTCCTGCACATAAATCTATCCTTCATATTTTAAGTGTCTTTGTCCTCAACAAAAATGTAATTTTCTTAGAATTATGAAGAGAAATGTTTCATCTTGTGCATGTTGAGACCCATGAGGGGATGATGGGATTGCTTTGCAAAGATAACACATATAATCATGTTTGATGGGGGAGCCGGACTCTGAGCAGATGCCCAGAATAAAATACAGCTGGAAGGATCTCAGTGAGAAATCATTGATTATTAAAATTCATAAACCACACTGGGTCTGAAACCCACACCACAGGCAACAGATCCACCTACAGACACCTCCTTCATTTCTAACCAGCAGCCCAGTTTTATCATTTTGTTTTCACTCAAAAAAAAAGAAAGTTTATTGACTCCTCTTCCCTTTCGTGTAATTTGCCATAAAACCAGATAATTTTCTTTTGTTATTGGTGAAGCACAACATATTGCAGCCATATAAAGATAGTCACTATGTAATTAAAAAAATCATCAATTTAATGAAAGGTTGTCCTTAAATATGTCTGTGACCACACAGGTATCACCTGATGGCATTCAGCCAAACATATTCTGAAAAAAGCTATATTTGACTGAGCTGCGGCATGTAGTGACAGAGCCAGTGTTTCCTTTCACGTGTCTCTGCTGTGTCCACTATGACAGCAGTGTTATTGCTTTGGCTCTGATCCATTGTGTTTTCCTCCTCTGGGTGGATAATTATTGAGTCTGCAGCAAGCGTAATTACTGGGTGCATTTTTGTGTGCAAATTCAGTTGGAAGACACATTACATTTCAATCACATCAGCAGATAATCTTGGGATTTAGTCAGAAGATTTGTGTAAACAACAGACTTGATGTTGGAATGCAGAACATGACGCACAGACACATCCTATCAGGGTCTCTCGGTAATACCCGTCCATTTGAAATCATTGGAAATCTTATGATGGATCAAAACTAAAGCATGGAATCTATTTTGTGTCTTAAACAGTTTTAAATGCTGAAAAATGTACTTAAATATTTCATGGTTCTTGCAGTGACCCTTGGCAAGAAAAACAACAGAGCAGCTGAGACAATAAACATGAGCGTGCTGTGTGTAATTTATCTGCCAGATTGCTGGGTTTAGAGCTGAAATGATAAGGCTGCCTGCTGTTGTAGTTTAGAGCTTCATGCATAATGGAGTTTGTGTCATGAAGCTCCAAATGTGAAAGATCTGCAAAACATTTTGTAAAACCGTTTTGTTCTGTCATCCAGATTCAGAGGTTAACCTCAGTCTTAACTCTGAAGTTGAAGTACAGAGATGCAGCTACCGTGATGTCAACAAAAGCACATGCTGGGATTACGCTGCATGTGGTTATGTTTAGGCAACAAAAGCACATGGCAACCAACGCCAGGACGTCAACAATCATACATGCTGGCATGGATGGTTAGGAAGGAGGAGGAAGACAGAGGCATATGATAATGTGTATAAAAGAAACATATTCAGCTGGAAAGAGAACACTAGACTCCCGCAAGAAAGTCCAGGGTTTGTTCGACCCAACCACCACCTCTCCATTCATCCTTATAGGTGCAATAATGCTCCTTATATTACATCATTACCAGCAGTGTTTTGTGGCACATCATGCTGCAGTGACAGGTGCTATCCAACAATGTTTTCAAGTGACACCCCATGTCCATGTATCAGATCCTCTGGGTCTCTCACATGATGCCACATGTTAATCACTGTTACAAACTGTTGTGGTGAATGAATGAGCATGATGGTGCTAGGACTGATCAAGTGATGTCATGTTAAGCGGTGCTGTGTCCTGGGGTTAGCAGTGGAGCTGATAGATGTGGACTCCAGCAGCTCTGACAGATGAGCCGGAGGGGGGTGCAGCATAGTGATGGAAAACCTCTGCAGATGTTTTGGAGGCAAATGTTTGGTGTTTTCAGACACTGAGCGGCACAGATTATTGATTTGGTATAAAAGACATAGAGCCTCCATACAGATGTTGTTGTGTCATTTGAAGCTCAGTTTGAGGTTGATGTGTCCTTTGCAGCTACACTGCCTGTTCCACCAAACAACCAATTGCAAGGAGAGACAGATGCCTGAGGCTCATGCAGTCCTCTGGGGGGAGGACAGGCATCATTGCATTCTAATGGATTCCTTGGGAGCAGGGTCTGGGGAAACATTTTCTCGAGAGTCTGGGCAAACTTGACTTAACAGGCCATATTTTTTGACAAATTAAAATAACTCAATGAATGAACATTCTGCATTAACCCGTTTGTCCCCTCTGAGCTCTTATTGAGCCAAAACACTGAAATTGTAATGTGTAAACTGAGCAGTGAAAGATGTGACTCATCTGGGAACCAAGGAAAAAAGTGTCATCCAATTTCTTTTTTAATGTGATTTCCTACCTATTTTGTTTTTTAATTATTTTTATTTTTTATTTTAAAGGATATCCACTATACTGGACTGTAGGACCCTTTTTGTGCAAAATGACAGCCCAATTTAGAGGATGAAAAACTCACAGAAAATAGCTTTATGGTGATATGAGCAATATAAAAACAAAAAAAATCTATTTAAAAAATAAAATTAGAAATTTAACTAATAGAAAAAAAATGAACACAGATTTTTTTTCACCAGGTTAATGGTAATAAGGATGGTACTATATTTTCTTTTTAAACTGAACACATTATCAAATTTTCATTGTGGTTGATGCATCTCCTTGACTCCTTCTAATGTTTTATTTCAACAGTGATCAACAGAACAAATTTTTATCTAACTTTATTTTGATCTATGTATTTGCTTAACCTTAATAAACTTGTACCCTAACTTAGTTTTTCATTTTTTTGTTGATCTTCATTCCTTTCTTTGCATGTTTCATCAGAGGTGATAATCCCGGAAGCAGTTTCGCTTTTTGGTAACGCAGAGAAACATCTTGCATTTGGTACAACTCATGTACGTTTTGCCTCTGCAGCCCTTATTTCTGCATCTTTCTAAATGACTGATGTCCACCATCTCAGGCATGTGTGTGGCTCCTCATGTGCAGAAAGATGGCTCTGGCTGAGGGATCATCATTTTGGTTGGTGGCTCATACCCATCACTGTCTTCACTACTATCATGAAGTACTGGGCAGTTCATTAACTCTTCAGCCAGATGCAGTTTGAAGTTCAGGTACTGTTGGGTGTTGTTTTTTTTGTTGTCGGTTAAGTGTTTTGCTGTCAGACTTGTATTGAATCCAGGAGTTTGTGATGGCAACATCAAAGAAGTGAGTAATCACACGTGTCATCCATTTCTTGGTCCTGTTTTACATGCGGTAAAAGCTCAGCATGCAGTCACCTAGGTCCACACCACCCATGTTGTTGCTGTAATGTCTGATCACTGCTGGTCTTCTTACCTGGACCTAAACTTTTTCTTTTTTGGACCACCTTGTGCAAATATCTTCGGGATCTTTGCCATGCACATGGTCAAGTAGTGGTCTGACTTTACAGAGAATGTTGGCCTTTTTTGTTTTATTCTGTTACAGCCAGATCATCGACAATCTTGAGTGAGCTTCTCAGCTTGAAGAACCTATCCCTTGGCATTTTGCTACGTATAATTGTCACTTTTGTCTTTTGAGCCCAACACATTCTAATTCAGGGATAGCCAAGGCAGGCCATGTCGATTGATAAGCCAAAGCGGATCTTCAGTTCTCTTGGAATAGTATTCAATGACACTCCTGTGGACAACACCTCTGTTTAATTTATAAATGTTGTCAGATCTTCAAAGACTTTGTTGTCAATGCACTGGGAAAAGTACTGAATTGGACTCCAGTATGCACGGGTAGCAGGTTCATCTTGAGAGTTGGGAAGCCCAGGTAATGAAGGTGTATATCTATTCTGATAGAAAAAAAACACCAATAAATCAAAGGTAAAACAGTAATAAATTAAAGATAATCAACGAGTAGGTATGCATTAAAGTTTTAAGACACAACATGGAGGTGTGGTGGTTGTCTCCATGAAAATCCTTAAAACTGTTTAATGCAAACCTACTTGTCGATTATCCTGCTTATGCCATAGTCATTTGCAAATAAAATAAACATTATATACAAACATTAGCAAAGTTTTAGTGAAAGATTTGCACTCAAAATCAAAAGCTTATGAAGCAAGAGTTTACCGTTGTCATGACAACGAATAATACCTTGACTCAATTAAACTCAGCTCTGTTCGCTGTAATTGCTAAGGAGTTAGCTTCAACAACTGTGCTCTTTTATGTTGCTATGGTTACAAGTTGGGTAGTGTATTAATTTCGAATAGCGATAAAACTTGAGCCGAACTACATGCGTGCGTTAAATGGTTTTGATGCACACCTGTCGAACAATGATAAAAGAGCATTCACCCAGACCATTGCATGATAATAATTAAATGTAATGAATGAATGCACATGCATTACATACACTTTATGGCATCACCTATTTACGACTTAAAAATATATTTTATTTTAGGCTACACAATGAAGAAATATGAAGAGTGTCTGAGTACTGAAACTGAACACCGTCCTGGAACCAAACATATGTGTCACGCTTGATCCACAAAGGATGACGTCTTCGCTCCTCATCACTGGCTGTCTCTTTTTCTGTATCTGTCTGATCTTCTGAACCTTCTACATCACCGTTTTCTTCTTAACCATCCGCTTCTATCAAAGGTTCAAACTCACCCTCATCTGTGGCATCATCTGACGAGTCCAAATCTGAGTCTCCCTCAGCTATCTTGTAAAGGATTCTCTCTGCCTCAGATCTGTCTCCTACAACAATGTAGTTAAAAAGTACACAAACATGATCTTGATATTCCTGTTGTACTTTAAGGAGGACATCCTGGGCTTTCCAGTGATGTCCTCTTTTAACGTACAACAGGAATTGTTAGTGTAGCTCAAAAGAATTGAAGGACAAGTGTGTGAACTAAATGTCCACAACAGGGGACATGAATTAATGTACTGGGTCCCAGAAGGCTATTCACAGTTGCCATCATGGGGTTAGCCTCCTGAGAACTATATCATACTGAAGCATGAGCATGTTGAAACGTAACCAAACCAATCAACAAACAAATACACATCCGATCTGCAGAGGTTACAAACACCCTATAGAACAATTGCAGTTTTATGACAACCTAAGTGTTAGTTTAGCATTTTTTTTAGAATTTCTATCAGTAATGATAAACATTAACAACCTGTCTGATTGTCCGACAGGGAGCCTCACACATGTACGGGAACATGTGATGAAGAATGACACATCCTCTGGCATGGACAGACTCACTGATAGACACTTCCATCATGCCAAATGCATTAAAGTCCCACTAGCAGTTATTTAGGGTGATTTATTGTGGATAAAAGCAGCAAACAGACAAAAAGTTGAGCAGCAAGCAGCAATTCTAAAGGCTGAGGTTAACATTCCCTGCTCTGTGACTGGCTGTATTTAATGCTCTCTGCTCTGTGATTGTCTAGAGTTAACTGTCATTGCGCTGTGATTGGCTGTACTTAACACTCTCTGCTCTGTCATTGGCTGGAATTAACTCTCTCTGCTTTGTGATTGGCTGTAGTTAACGCTCTCTGCTTTGTGATTGGCTGTAGTTAACGCTCTCTGCTCTATGACTGGCTATAGTTAACTCTCTCTGTTCTGTAATTTCTCTGCAATTGACTGAGGTTAACATTCCCTGCTCTGCGACTGGCTGTATTTAATGCACTCTGCTCTGTGATTGGCTGGAGTTGAGTCTCTCTGCTCTATGATTGGCTGATTTAAATGCTTTCTGCTGTGTGATTAGGTGTGGGTAACTCTCAATGCTGTGTGATTGGTTGTAGAGAACACTCTCTGCTCTGTGATTGGCTGAGGTAAACACTCTCCAATAATTTAAAGATCCTCTTGGTCTCTCACTTGAAGCCACATGTGTTCACTAGTGAAGTTGAAGTTTTTAGGAAAAATGTAATAATCCATTAGTTATCATTTGGTTGACAGTAGAGTTGTTTTTTGTGTCATTAATTCAGGAATCAGTTTACCTGTGATTTCACCTGTGCCCCTTAAACAGATATGTTGGTACACTTGGTAAGGAGTGGTTCGAAACCACTATAATTGGCACTTTTTTTGGGGTAAACCTGGTCTTATCCAGAGGGATGGCATCCTTCCCACTTTGGATGGAGATGCTCTCCTATCTAGGAATCTCTGGCTGAGTCTATTAGAAGCCCAAAGCCATGACATCCCAGAGTTGGGACCAGGGTGCAGAGTCACAGTCTTACACGCTTCTCTGAGCTTCCTCTAACAAAGTCACACACCCATAATGTAAATGTTATAAAAACGGTGTCTGTCCCCCTACCACTTCATTTGTTTAAATCTAAAATAAATAAAAGGAGAGTTGTGCAAAAAAAATCTCATAAAAATGAATACATCTCCTGTCAAACAGCATCATAACAGGAGAATTAAATGCGGACTCTTAAAAATTAGATCCCTATCAACCAAAGCTCTTTTAGTCACTTATTTAATACTGAATAATCATATTGTTTTATTATGCCTCACTGAGACCTGGCTTTGTCCTGGCTTTGTTTGAGTACATGAGCCTGAATGAATCCACTCCTCCTGGGCATATAAATAGTCATGTTGCACGCGACACTGGCCGAGGAGGGGGAGCCGCTGCTATTTTTGATTCAAGCTTAGCAATTCACACTAAGGCTAAGCTAAACTATAGTTCATTTGAAAGCCTTTTCCTTATTCTTTCTCACCCATCCTGGAAAACTCTACAGCCAATTCTATTTGTTATAGTGTACCGTGCCCTCGGCCCATACTCTGAATTTCTATCTGAATTCTCTGAGCTTATATCAAGTTTAGTGCTTAAATCAGACAAAGTAATTATCGTAGGGGATTTTAACATTCACATGGGTATTATTAGTGACAGCCTTAGTTTGCTTTCTCCACGCTTTTGGATTCAATTGGCTTCAGGCAGTGTGTACATAAACCCACCCACCACTACAATCACACCCTCGATCTAGTCCTTGCATACGGCATCGATATTTAAGATTTATTAGCCTCCCCAAGAATCCCGCTCTGTCAGACCGTTATTTAATAACTTTAAATTTTTTATTACTCAACTACAGGCCTCTCAGCAAGAGTTACTATTCTAGATGTCTATCTGATTCAGCAGTGGCTAAATTTTAAAAAATGGATTCCTTCTGCATTGACATCATTACCATGTCTTACAGTGACTGAGAATACTCTTACTAACTTAAGCCATTCTCAAATTGATTGTCTCGTTGATATTGCTACTGGCTCACTGCGATCAGCTCTCGACTCTGTTGCAGCTTTCAAGAAGAAAATAATGAAACAAAGAAAATTAGCCCCATGGTTTATCCCCAGATCCACAAATTGAAACAAACATCGAAAAAATTTGAAAGAAATTGGTGTTCAACCAACGTTGGAGAGTCCCGTTTAGTCTGGCTGGATAGTCTTAAATGTATAAGAAGGCCCTCCGCCATGCCAGAGCAAACTATTACTCATCATTAATTGAGGAAAACAAAAACAATCCCAGGTTTCTTTTCAACACTGTAGCCAGGCTGACTCAGAGTCTCAGCTCCATAGAGCCTTGTATTCCTTCGGCCCTTAGCAGTAATGACTTTATGAGTTTCTTTAATGATAAAATTATAACTATTCGAGATAGAATCCATCATCTCTTGCCCTTAACTGACCTGACCCCAGACTCAGGTAGCTTGGATATGGCAGCAAGGCCTAGAATTTATTTGGACCGTTTTTCCTCCATTGACCTTCACCGACTCTCTACTCTGATTTCTGCATCTAAGCCATCAACATGCCTGCTAGACCCCATCCCAACAAGGCTACTTAAGGACGCTTTACCCTTATTAGACAATTCTTCATTACAGGCATGTCAAACCGGTCCACAGGGGGGCCGGTGTGGCTGCAGGTTTTGTTTCCAACCAAGTAGCAGCACACCAGACTTGACTCATTTAATCAACTGATCTCCGTCTTCAGACAGTTGATTGGTCAAACTGTGTGCTCTTGTTTGGTTGGCACAAAAACCTGCAGCCACACCGGCCCCCCTGTGGACCAGTTTGACATGCCTGCTTTATTAGATATTAATTGATGTGTCTTTATTAACAGGCTATGTATGTTTAAAGTAGCTGTCATTAAACCTCTTCTAAAGAAGCCCACTCTTGATCCTGAGATTTTAGCTAACTATAGACCGTTATATAATCTCCCCTTTATTTCTAAAATCCTTGAGAAAGTGGTTGCTCATCAACTCTGTGACTTTCTCCAAGATAATAGTTTATTCGAGGACTTTCAGTCAGGCTTTAGACTTCACCATAGTACAGAGATGGCACGAGTAAAAATTAATAACGACTTATTGATTGCTTCTGATTCAAGCCTGGTCTCTGTTGTAATCCTTTTAGATCTCAGTGCTGCTTTTGACACCATTGACCATCAAATCTTAAGCCTTAAAGGAACAGCACTAACCTGGTTTAAATCTTACTTATCAGATTGTTCCCAATTTGTTCACATCAACGATCAGTCCTCCGCACATATTAAGGTCTGCTTCAGAGTGCTACAAGGTTCTGTGCTTGGACCAATCCTTTTTACTTTATATATGCTTCCTCTAGGCAACATTATTAGAAAACACTCTATAAATTTTCACTGTTATGCTGACAACACGCAAATGTATCTATCTATGAAACCAGATGAAACTGATCAGCTATCTAGACTTCAAACATGTCTTAAGGACGAAAAAGCCTGGATGAGCCGCAATTTCTTGATGCTGAATTCAGACAAAACTGAAGTTATTGTTCTTGGCCCCAAACACCTCAGAAACTCCCTTTCTAACAATGTAATTTCTCTAGATGGCATTACCTTGGCCTCTAGCACATCTGTAAGGAACCTCTGAGTTTTATTTGATCAAGATTTATCTTTTGCCTCCCGTATAAACAAACTTCAAGGACGGCTTTCTTTCACTTGCGTAACATTGCAAAAATTAGACATATCCGGTCCCAAACAGATGCTGAAAAATTAGTACATGCATTTGTCACCTCTAGGCTGGATTACTGTAATTCTCTATTATTCAGTTTAAGATTTATTAGCCTCCTGATTGTGGTCTTGGTCATGGTTGCAGTATCTATTGCACGTCTGTCTGTCCTGGAAGACGGATCCCTCATCATCCTCTGCTGCTCTTCCTGAGGTTTCTTCCTTTTTTTTCCCCCGTTACAGCGGTTCTTTTTCAAGAGTTTTCCTCGGGGGATGTGAGGGTCTAAGGGATGTTGTACACTGTAAAGCCCTCTGAGGCAAACCATGTTGTGTGACAATGAGCTCTATAAATAAAATTGACTTGAAAAAAAAAAAGACTAAACACACACATTTTCAAACCCAGTCAAAAAAGACAAAAAAATGAGCAGAAATGAGTAAAAAAGGTTTCAGGTTATGATAAACAGCTTTCAATTTCAAATTTCAACCTCTTTATGACAGGTTTGATCTGCTGCTGTGAGCAAAACCATTAATCATGGCAATGCACTGAAAGTAAATTATTTTGGACCAACATGTTGCTCTTATAAATTCTGCCTTAATGCAAAAAGATGACCAAGAGACAGATGCAGTGTTTCATCCTAAGTGATGTAAAGTACTCCCCTCTGTCTCCAGGTCACAGAGTCAATGATGGACTGTGGCACTCTGCGAGTCTCGACACCAGAAGTCTACAGATCTCTCTTACTCTGGACAATGAGCCACCCTCCACCATTGAACAGAGGGAGCAAGTGGAGGCCAGCGGCAACTTCTACTTTGGAGGTGTGTAGATGCTCAGTAAACCAACATGTGTGATGACATACAGTGTCAAAATAATTCCTGTGGGGTGGCCTCTAGCTCACCTGCTAGAGTGTGTGCCCCATATAACGTGGCCTTTACAGGGTTCAATTCCAGCCTGTGGCCTTTTGCTGCGTGTCATTCCTCCTCTCTCTCCCACATTTCCTGTCATTCTACAGCTGTCCTATCAATTAAGGGAAAAAAATCCCCAAAAATAATCTGTAAAAAAAAAAAAAAAACCTCCTGAAAGGTGTCTATTGTCCCTTAGCAAGTGAAGATAAAGGTTTCTGTACTTGATGTGACTTTTCCACCCAGGCTGTTCCCCAGCGGCCTGCCACAACCCGACTGTGGCCTTCCAGGGCTGCATGCGCCTCATCTCCATCAACAGCCAGCCAATGAACCTCAATCATGTCCATCAAGGACTGCTGGGACATTATAAGGAGCTTCAATTTGACACCTGCAACATAAGAGACAGGTAAAGAAGGTTTCTGTGTGTTTTCATTTACAGCTGAATGTTTTTGGCTGTATTTCATGACAGGCTGATTAAGACATTCAACAGCTAGTGTGTTCTACACATAGACTGTTTATAAAGATGGACAACATGACAGCTCCCCCAAAATGTAGCTTTTCAGTCTGGATCGCCTCTTGGTGTCTGTCTGCAGTATAGGTCATAAAGCCAACCCCTCCATGTTGGTGAATGGTTATAGGCCAAACTAAAAACTCAAAGTAGATGCCAAATGATTTTTTTTTCAAAGATGGCTTCTGTCACTGAGGGTATTTCTCATCACCCTATTTGTTCAAGTGCTTGTTTTAATAAGTTATTCAGTTCTACAAAAGGGGATTCTCTGCCATGATTGACAAGCTGCTCATGGTTAGTCAGACAGGTATTTTGGCAAGAACTCCCCCACTGTGGATATCACTACTGCACTGATTCCAGCTCTCAATGACATCCCCCTCGCAAGATGGCAATGCCTACATGTGGGTGGGATGATGTGCTTGGAGTCGGCCACACAGTCTGAACATCCAAACCGATCATCGTCCCTGTGTTTGTCTGCATCTCCTCTCACATCTGTGGCTCCATATTTTTTCTTCTTACACTCCATTCATGGGAAAATCACTGAGCAGGTATTCTGTGCTTACATTCAGTGTGAGCAGCATGTTGTGGCCTTTAGACCTTTCAGCCGCACAGACACACTAAATTGTGTAATTAAAGTTGACACAAGGGACAAGATTGATAGGAACTCAGTATGACTGCTTAGCTTTAGTTTGGTTTATTGATGGTGATTGTGACTCCCACCTCACCCCTCCCAGCTAGCAGGGGACGTTCACATAACACTGGCTAATGTTACCTACAAGTTGTAATAATGTTGTAAAGAAAACATTTTAATGCTGAAAGAACGTTTTTAGGATGTTTATCAATCAAATAATGTTCCTGTAAAGTTATATACTGACTGAGGCCCATTTCACACAGTGCCGAGTGTGTTGTTTTTTTATTTTGGCGCCCATGTTACCAATTTAGAGCATTTACACTGCCCGTCTGAGCAGCGCTTGTCAGGCGCGTCTCAGCTGCATGTCAGCTGCAGCACATCTAGAGAAATGGTGGCTTGCAGATTTTTTACATGTGATGCGCACGTTTGTCAGCAGAAATAGATTGAAATTTTTTTTTGATCATTATATTGACTCTATACCACTTTTTACTGCAGTTTAAAAGTCTCTCTCTGTCACAGAGATGAGTAAATACAAAGGTGTCTCTTTTATTCAAACTTCCCTACTTCCCTTTCAAATTAAAAGCCATCTGACACTGTCTCTGTGGACAGAATCCCATTAGTTGTTGTCACAAGGCATTTTATTTTAAAATATTTGCAGGACCATTTCGCTGGCTATGCAGGAGCTTGCATGACTTCAAAAAAGCCTTCAAAGCGGCACTTGTGCTCAGGAAATACAGTAATAATATTTGCGAGCTGTGACGCAACAGCGACATTTCAACAACACTGCATGTGTTAACACCACAAGCATGAAACACACTGCTGCTCGGCAAGGCTGAAATCACGCACTTCTGACACACAGTGTGTAAAACAGGTAACATTTTAACATTTTGAGAATGTTTTGGTGATGCTGAGAGGTGACAGATTTCTAGAATGTGATGAAAATGAAACTTGCCACTGAAAACATAATTGAAACATTGCATTTTACCATTCTCAGAACTTTTTCAGAAACAAAATTTGTTAGCTGGGCTTTTTCCTTTGACTATGACTGAGCATGACAGTGAGTCTTTGGACCTCAACTGGCTGAAGAGCAGCTTCAACAGGAAACATGTCCACATCCCCAACAAGATTTGTCCATTGAATTAGAACACGTCTTACACTAATCAGTGAAAATGGACTCTTTCCATCTGACTCGGCCTCATGGACTTCTTTGTATCTGCATTATTCATTTGTTTATGATGTTTTCCACAGAGCAGGCTGAAAGTCACTGACATCTTGTCCAATAGAGACAGGCACACTGACAGGATCATCCAATTACATTGCAGCCAGGGCTCGGCAGCATCTTTCCTGGCCTGAGGACTGTGCTAACAAGCTGCCTCCTCTGTCCTGCGTGGCATCAGTCCCTCATTACCCTCCACAGAGCTGAGCTGGATCCCACCAACATCTCCTGAGCACCTGGATCTTGTCTGGAACATTTATAGACGGGACAGAAACATTTGAGCTGCTATTTTCCCCTGTAAAGAGTCCTGAGGGGAGTCTGTGCTTCTGACGTTACCTGCTCTCTGCTGCTCAGACTGAACAACAGTGTGTTGGCGTGCTTTGTCAGCAGGGGAAAGGATGTGCTGTAAGAAATGCCTGAATTATCAAAGACTTTTTCTTTTGCCAGTCTGAGCTTCAAACAGCTGAGTGATGATGAACACCTCTGTGTCGTAAAGCCTCAAGTAGAGAATCTTTAGGTCTGAGTCAATTAAGGCTGAACTGAATGTGGACATCCCACACATGTTTGTGTCTGGTCCAGTTTCGGCTGCTTTGCTCCGATGAAAGGACATCATCTCTTCCCGTTATCAACATGACAGAGACCACATACAAAGAGTCACACTGTAAAGACATCAATTCTAAAAACAAGAAAAAAAACAATAAAAATTAGGAAAGTATGACTTAAAATTAGCAAAATTATCTGCCCACACACACATATATATATATATAATCAATTAGCAAATGCTGGTGCCATTTCTTTAGAATAAGGCTATATGTCTGGGAACTGTATCTTTAAAGTGGCACAGCTGCACTAAACAAAAATGCAGCAAAAGGAAAAACAAGCATATATTGCTTTGATTTAAGATATTTCATCTTTTTATACTTACTTACTTACTTATACTTAGACTTCAGTTTATGCAGAAATGAAGAAATGCTTTTACCAGTTTGGTGCAGAAAAAATTGACTGGTCTGCATACAGTACTGACGTCAAACCCAGCAGCTCTGAAAGAAACTGGAAACTGTAAGTCAGACCTGATCACCATCAGTGCTGGACCAAACAAATGAGGAACAAATCCCTGCATTCAGGTTCAGCAGATGATGGAGACAGTCAGTAAGTTTACATGATGTTAGAAAAAGTGGAATTATTGTGTTAGTCCGACTAAAACTGGACTTTAAAAATCCATGTAAACATGTTAGTCTGACTGAAATCTGACTAAATCATATTCCTCGAATTCGGACTAACACACCCAAATAATGCAATTGAAAGTGGTGCTATTCTGTCATGTAAACACCTCAGTCTGACTTTAACTGGACTCAGCATTCTGTGTGTGCTCCTAGTCACCACACCAGCCTCCCTCGCCGGTTAGGGATAGGGACTATCACTTGTGAGTGGGGAAGGGTAGCTGCAAAATGAGTCACTGAAGAGGGACATGTGTTTTTGATTTTGGCTTAGATGAGGGACATAAAATTACAGGGAGTGCAGAATTATTAGGCAAGTTGTATTTTTGAGGATTAATTTTATTATTGAACAACAACCATGTTCTTAATGAACCCAAAAGACTCATTAATATCAAAGCTGAATATTTTTGGAAGTTGGAGTGGGGCTTTTTTAGTTTTAGCTATTTTAGGAGGATATCTGTGTGTGCAGGTGATTATTACTGTGCATAATTATTAGGCAACTTAACAAAAAACAAATATATACCCATTTCAATTATTTATTTTCACCAGGGAAACCAATATAACAGCTCAACATTTACAAATATACATTTCTGACATTCAAAAACAAATCAGTGACCAATATAGCCACCTTTCTTTGCAAGGACACTCAAAAGCCTGCCATCCATGGATTCTGTCAGTGTTTTGATCTGTTCACGATCAACATTGCGTGCAGCAGCAACCACAGCCTCTCAGACACTGTTCAGAGAGGTGTACTGTTTTCCCTCCTTGTAAATCTCACATTTGATGAGGGACCACAGGTTCTCTATGGGGTTCAGCTCAGGTGAACAAGGAGGCCATGTCATTAGTTTTTCTTCTTTTAGACCCTTTCTTGCCAGCCACGCTGTGGAGTACTTGGATGCGTGTGATGGAGCATTGTCCTGCATGAAAATCATGTTTTTCTTGAAGGATGCGGACTTCTTCCTGTACCACTGCTTGAAGAAGGTGTCTTCCAGAAACTGGCACTAGGACTGGGAGTTGAGCTTGACTCCATCCTCAACCCGAAAAGGCCCCACAAGCTCATCTTTGATGATACCAGCCCATACCAGTACCCCACCTCCACCTTGCTGGCGTCTGAGTCGGACTGGAGCTCTCTGCCCTTTACCGATCCAGCCACGGGCCCATCCATCTGGCCCATCAAGACTCACTCTCATTTCATCAGTCCATAAAACCTTAGAAAATCAGTTTTGTGCTTTTGGGCACTCCAGTGATGTTGCAGCTCTGAAATATGGCAAAACTGGTGGCAAGTGGCATCTTAGCAGCTGCACGCTTGACTTTTCTCAGTTCATGGGCAGTTATTTTGCGCCTTGGTTTTTCCACACGCTTCTTGCGACCCTGTTGACTATTTTGAATGAAACGCTTGATTGTTTGATGATCACGCTTCAGAAGCTTGGCAATTTTAAGAGTGCTGCATCCCTCTGCAAGATATCTCACTATTTTTGACTTTTCGGAGCCTGTCAAGTCCCTCTTCTGACCCATTTTGCCAAAGGAAAGGAAGTTGCCTAATAATTATGCACACCTGATATAGGGTGTTGATGTCATTAGACCACACCCCTTCTCATTACAGAGATGCACATCTCCTGATATGCTTAATTGGTAGTGGGCTTTCGAGCCTATACAGCTTGGAGTTAGACAACATGCATAAAGAGGATGATGTGGTCAAAATACTCATTTGCCTTATAATTCTGCACTCACTGTAAAAAGCTAGTATTTTGTATATGTTTTAAATAAAAAAGTCACACACACACATAAACACACACACACACACACACACACACACACGCACACACACAGACACACCCCTAAATAAAGTACAGTCCCACAACAAGGCACGGCAGCTAAGCAATATCCTGCTGTGGACGGGGCTGCAGTAACAAAGCCTACTTTAGCCACCTGAAAATATAAATATCATATATCATCACTGTTCAGTGGAGTAAAATGACAGTTTTTCTCAGTTGAGTTTGGTTTTTGATATAACGGTTTCAAATCCCTGTCAGTAAGGGCTGTTTTACAGCAAGGTAAGGTGGTGAAAATATTCTCTATATATTGAAGGCTACATTTAAACTGCTGTTGATTTTTTTAAATTTTATTTTTAGGTGGCTTTAAACTAATCAGTGAAGGCAGAGTTTGCTTAGCGCAGTTTGATAATATGTGTGTGACATGGCAGTTTTCTACCTCAGAGTTATTGTAAATAAACAGTTGTGATTGTAATTTAGTCTCTATTATAGACTGTATAAATAATATAGGTTTATAGCAACTAGCTGAAAGGGGGCATATCTCCAGCTGCTGGGGTGAAGTCACAAAAACAGAATGGGATAAAGCTGCATGAAGCAAAAGCTTCATACAGCTTGCAGTATGACAGCACAGAGCCCTGTCAGGGCATGTGGCTGTCAGATGTGCAGCTCTGTTGTTGTTCCTGCTCATTTCCTATCTTTTTTAGGATCATGACCACAGTTTGTGCTTTTTTTGAGAGGATGAGGACATTAACCTTTATGTGACTTAATCTTCTCTTCTCTCTGTGTCCATTTAAACTTCATGAACTCAATTTAAAGTGAGAGTGCACTTCTGCAGGTCAGCTACTGTAATTTCATGACCTGTGACAGCAGCAGTGAACACAACAAAAGAAAGAGCTTGATGGTAATTAAACCGACAGCTGCAATCTTATCCCAGCTGCAGCCAGCCCACTCTGCTGCAATTAATGGCTCAGAGATTAGAGTGTATTAAATTATGGATGCATGCCTGAAAGGACGGCAATTATGTGAAACTGGAGGAGGGTTGAGTAAGGGACTATTAATCAAAAAATTGCAGTGTGGAGTTTCCTCGAAGTGCTTATTGTGTTCAAATCCAGTAGACATGTACTCTGTTCTAACAGTGATGCTTTTGTCACTGCAGAAAACACCACAGTGTCTTTACTCAAGTTAAGAGAACATAAAATTGATGCTTTGAAACAAAGTAATGAACAGGAATCTGTTTAAACTGATAATGAAAAGATCAATTATTTGAAAATAAGTACCTGAAATTTTACCTCATCGCGCTGCCTCTGGGGTTTGTGTGACCTTTCATTTTTCATTTTCACTAAGTCTTTCTTAATCGCTTTGTTTATAAAGTGTTGCTCTGACACTGGCTCCAGAAAAACTCACAGTGCTGCTGAGTTTCTGTCAGCCGGCGGTGAAGTTTGTTGTCAGCAGAACCTGTGCATGATGCACAACAACAGAAACATCTACTGCACCAATGCCTCATTTTGAGAGAAAACCGAGAAGATATTTATTTGAGACTTTTGGTTATTTAATTATAATTTATACCAATATAATGTCAGTTAACCCTTTGAAACATGGAGCAACATCACTTTTCTTGTGCTGCTTTCAGATGTTTTTCACGAGTATTTTAACTTTTGAATCCTGAGCATACTGGTGGAATTTCTTTCAAAATGTAGCAATGAGCAACTTGGTAGAAAAAGAAAAAAAGCTATAGAAAACTATTCAGTTATCATAACTACATATTTAAAATTGTGTTACAAAATTATGATAACATTTTAAGCACTTTTTTGAAGGTCATTTCTTTGTTGATTTTTTTTTACTTCTTTTTTTCCAGGTAATATTTACCTTGCTCATTGCTTTCTTACCATGTCTTTGAAAGATACCATGCCAATTTATTCATGATTCAGAGGTTTCAGAACATACATTCACTTTAGCTAAATTTCAATCTCAACATGCTAAAAAGCTCAAGATGGCAATGTCAGCATGGTGTTTTGTTACCACATTCACGATCTCAGTTTAGCCAAAGATACTCGACTACAAAAGACATCACACTACAAGCTGCACCAGTGGTACAAAATGGAATTCAGTTCTGGTCTGCTCGTCTGTTCTCTGCTTATCCCCACCTCATTTGGAAGTGTAGTAAACATTGTGTGGATGGATGACATCAGATTCAAAACAATACATGACCTCCAGCACAAACTGTAATGTACAGTAATGTCTGTTCCTTATTTTGCAGCTTGTTTTTACCTGCCAGCGTAACATCTGATATTAACCAAGTGTAAGATCATGTCAGTTCTTGCCAGATCTCACCAGATCTCACCAGAGTATCTTGCAAAAACAAGATATGTCTGGAACAAAATTTGTTTTCTGCTGATATCTCCACTAGAAAAATGCCATTTCAATGTCAGAATGTTTAGAAGGGCCAGGGTTTTTAGGAAAAATGGGTCAAAAACCTCCAGGAACAGTTTTAGCTTGAACTATGTTTGACCGACATGTTTAACCTTGTGGCCTTCAGGGTCATGAAGAGACACATTGCAAACAACATTTAAATAGGTAGATTTGAAATAAATAAATAAATAAATAAATAAAAAAAGGGTATATAAAAAAAAAAAAAAAAAAAGTACATAAATACAACCAATCATATAAATCCAATGGATCACCTGTTAAGGTAGGCCCCGCCAATAAAAATTGGTCTAATGTCCCATGACCTTTAACCAACCCACCTTAACAGGTGATCAATTGGATTTATATGATGGTTGTATATATGTACTCTTTTTTTCTATTTCAAATCGACCAATTTATATGTTGTTTGCAATGTGTCTCTTGATGACCCTGATGAAGGCCACAAGCCGAGAATAGAGTTGTTCTTCAAGCTACAAGTGTTGCTGGAGCTTTCTGACCTCTTTAAGACTCTCTCCATTCTCCATGCACCTTGGAAGTTGGGGAAGTTGTGCAAGAAACCTCTGCATCTTTGTGAAAAAATGGTTCCAATATTTACATCAGTGACTTAGGGGCAAATGGATCGCTCATAATGCGTGCTCATCTTTAATTCTCCCATTGGAATGAACAGACTTAGGACTGCCGCTTGTCTCTTAAAGGAACAGGGCAGAGGTGAAACACACCACACAGACACAGGAAATGAATCTAACGTGGGCCATCTCAGTTTATCAACAGTCTCTGGTTTAGGGTGTTAGCATGCTATTAGTGCTAGTTAGCACTAAGACAACGCACAGCTCAGGCTGAGAGGAATGTCATTAGTTTTGCAGTTTGGTCAAATTGAAATATGATCGTGATGCTAAATGAAAAAACTTCTGCTGCAAAATCAGGTAATCATCAAGTTATGGGGGCCATGATTGTCTGTAGCTTACCAACTTCCATGGAAATTTATCCAGTAACTGTTAGTATGGATATGATCACTGTGGACCACAGTGGTCGACTGACCACCATAGCTGCTAAAAACATAGCATCTTCCAAGAATTTGTGACAACATGTTGGGCTTTTCCTCCCTCGAATTCAGTTCATTGCATTATATTGCATTAAATGAGCAGATACTCATTTCCAAAGCTGCTTGTTTTTTTCTCCCACAAGTTTGTGATGCAGATGGAAGTTGTTGATTATTAAAACAAAGTGAAGTGAGTTGGAGAAAAATGGCGTCATCTTTCATTTCAGCAATTGCACATCTACCAAAAGCTTCTACAGTAAAAATGCACTGCTCATCGCAGCTCTCTATCACCAGACACAGAGATATTATGAGTTTTATTGAAGCGTGATACAATCTGATGTTCAGTGCATTTATCTTTGACATGAAAAACATGTCAAATGTGACCCTGAACTATACTAACCAAACTGTAGATACCTAAGGTGGGACTGTCAATAACTGCTATTGTAAAATATACATCCAGCTGTAGTTTGTCTTTTTTATATTTGTTTTAATTAGGATTTATTTTTTTAGCCTGTTTCTATACACTGAGAAATATGCTTAATGTGAATGTTCAGGTCTAAAAAAAATACATTTAAATAAAGAACATACATAGAACAACCTTGCCTGTGTTGCAGATGTCTCCCTAACCTGTGTGAACATGGAGGTCGCTGTTGGCAGTCCTGGTGCTCCTTCTTCTGCGACTGTTCAGGGACCGGCTACTCTGGAGCCACCTGTCACAACTGTGAGTCACTCTGAATCACTTTCTTGAAATTAATGTTCATCAATAATTTAAAAATGTAATAATAATAATAATAATAATAATAATAATAATAATAACAGAAAAAATTGAGCCATTTCTGTCTTAACTCCAAAAAACATAATTCCTCAACAAAAACAGTGAAGTATATTTCAGGCTTTTTCCAGTAGTTATCTATTTATTTCAGACTCTTTCCAAAATAATTGTTTGTATCCTTTAATAGAAAGGGAATGAAAGGAAAAAGAAAACCATCATAACCCTCTCCCCCACTGCACAAAACACCCACTAACATCTGGCTTTTTAATATGATGGGAAAGGTTTCAATCTCACTGTAATGTAGTTTAGTGCCTCCGGCTCCGATTGGCATTTACGGAAACACAACACTCAGGTCATTCAATGGGTGGTTTGATTCTTGCAGAAGATCTGCTGAAAAATATTCAAATTAATTTGACTTAACCTTACTAGAATTTAGAGGTAGCCGTAAACAGTTGGTGTTTCTTATTGTTTGTATTATTGTATTATTGCATTAAATGCCCTTTTTGTTAAACTTTACCATTTCTTATTATTGTAAAACCTTCTCCGTTTACATCAATGTGTTCATCCGAGCACTTCTTCACTGCCTTTGGTAGCACATTTCTGAATTTCTTTACATGTTACTACCAACACCTGTCAACCAGTGGAAGTTTCTAAAACCAGCTGGATACCCACACAGCCAACTGTCCCTAAAAAAATAATGTGCTTTGCTACAACTTTGGGCTTGTTGTTGGAGTACTTCATTACTATATCTCTAAATTAACCTATTATAATTTTTACAGCAGTGAAAAATGTGAAGGAGAGATCACAAGATCATAATAGCAATGTTACTCTTGTAGCGGTTATTAATAACTACGTTAAAATTTGGATTTTGCACTTGTTAAAGTAAAAGGGGCACCATTCTCCATTCAGGAGAAAATTAAATCTTAAATTGTGACAGTGTTAAGACATGTCATTACTTTAATCAATCTCATAGTCTGTACCGTTTATTCTGTATACATTGATCTTGTTTCTCTCATGAAATAATATCCACAGACAACGACTTGGCGATAAATGAGGATAATTTATTTAGACTAATAAAATGAACAGTAAATAGATGAAATAATATGACATATAAAAGGACAGAGAATACATAAAAGGGAACCTACGTGATGTATGTTCAGGTGATGTAAATAATTAATTATGGATGATAGTGGAGGAAATACGTGACCGTCTAAAGCGTGGATGCTCACTGAACGGTGAATTAGAATTTAGAAGTTTGGCATTAAAGCTTCGCTATGCGACATCAACTCTGATCACTAGAAAATGTTATTCTGCCTACTTTTGTCGACTTGATTAGACTTCTCCGGGGAGGTCCAGGTCCTCGCGTCACTTTAGGGGAGAGCTGCGGCGCATCTTCCAGACGAGGTGACCCGCTGAAAGGCGGCGGCGGCCGGGCAGGTGGAGTCAGTGTGCGGCGGTCTTTAACTGGCCTCGGTGTTCACCTCAGCGAACCGGTAAAAGTCTTTAAACAAAGTCCTTAAGCAGCAGGTGTTGCTTCTAGATCCGTGGCAGAGTTGATGGCGAATCGCGGAGTGTCCTTCTCAATTAAAACTCGCAGAAATAATCAAAGTAATCCCACTGGTCTGAGGGAGTCACTTTAAATTATTAATTTGATTTTACTTAAAATGAATTACCAAAAGTGTCTTTACTGACCAAAAACTAGTATAAAGAAAAGCGTCAAAGAGATTTAAAAGAAAATGGCTTCAAAAGTTAAAGTTCAGCAAAGCTCTGGTGAGCTGTTGCGGCTCCGCTTATAAAATTGAAGAAAAGAAAAGTTGCGAGCGCGGATGCACGAGACGCACCGCGGTAAAAAGGAGCGAAGAAAAACTTCAGAAGAGAGAAGAGGAGAAGCCTTGAGAAGAGTGAGCTTAGAGAGAGAGAGAGAGAGCTCTGAGCTAACTTTAGAGAGAGTCACTCAGTTTTTATCTTTCGATTTGGGGTGTGGATGGAAGGCAGAGTTAGCGAACTTTTGCACCGAGCGATCGCACATCTGGTATAAGTTTCAAAAAGACCTAATGTAATTTAGGAGACATTTATGTCTCTGAACTTTATGACGAATTACGCGATCTAACCCGTGGTGTATAAATTCACGTATCTCCTCACCACTATAGTCTCATCACAGTAACTTCAAATGCATGTTAGGAGACCCAAAAGTAATTTGTAGCGTAACACATGATTCTGAAGATCCTTTGCTCAATTTTGTGAAATATGTGACCACACATAACATAACATTGTACCATGGATCCTAAGAAACTTGTGATTACTTAGATATAGGATTACTTTTAACATTATACAATGAATTCAAAATACGATATAACTACAAAGTTGGTTACGAGCTTACTAATAACCAAGACCACTCAAATTACATGAGATGAAAAGAATGGGAGGTGCTCCTATCTGTTTACTGAAGCATGGAGACAACCTCACCCCCAGTCACAAAGACTAGGGAAGAAGGGAAATTTTAACTTACAACCTTGGTCCAAGTCATTCTGTCAGATGTTTATCACAACACAGGGTTATATAATGGCTTTACCCAATGTTCGACCAGTTGGTTATCTCAGCAGGGGAGGCAATACAATGGTTGTTTGGTATTGCTTGGGTGATCCCAGGAGGTCGTTCAGATGCCTTACATCCTGTGGTATGCTGATGGGACCTTCGTGCTTACCTTCCACCATATGTCAGGATGGAGGGTGTCAGATACTAACACTTTCCCGTGGCTCAAAAAGGCAGAGTGTGTTTACAGGCATCCCCAGGGAGTATAAGTTAAGTTAATTAACAACCCCCTGTTGGATGTTTTGGGTTCGTAAAACAGTGTCTCTTGACGTGTCCCCCACTTGCCCAGGGGACATTGAGCTCTGGAGTTCCTCAGAGGGACAAATGTAATGACCACGCCAAGGCAGTCCACTACACTCTGCATCTCATCCCCGTCCTGTTTATTCTGGGTCTATTTGGTGTGTTGAAAGAGTTGAAAAGAAATTAGATAATTGAGCCAAACGGAAGAGGATTACAGCATTTCCAAAAAGTGCTGGATGACATGGCCAAAAAAGTTGTCACAATAAAAATGTTCATGTCAGTTGACATTGATGATGAACACTCAATCAACAGTAAATCTCAAATTATTATTTATTTCAACTCTAAAGGCCAATTTTTGCTCCTGGGTGGGTGTTGCAGAAGTAAGACTATTCTAAAATGTATTGCCAGAACATGAAAAACATTTATCAAACAGAAACATTTCATTAATCTGAGGGAGACTGAAAGTTATCATAATCATAAGCAGACAAAGAAATCTTAATTCTGGTCATCAGGTTGTCGAACATTTTAAGGTTTTGTTAGTGTTTTAACCTACAATGTCAAACAAATAGTCCAAATCTGAACCAGAGTCAGTATTTCCAGTGCAAGTTTGAAAAGTTCAGTATATCATTTTTGTCACTCAGTCTTTATAGCGGAATAATAACAAAGGATGGATGATGACATTGTGAAGAAGTTTGGAATGATTTATTACAGATGATTTATTACAGTCTATTATACTCACTCGCCACTTTATTAGGTACACCTGTTCAACTGCTTGTTAAAGTCAGAAGTTCTAATCAGCCACTCACATGACTCAGTGCCATTAGGAATGTAGACATGATCAGAATGATCTGCTGAGGTCCAAACTGAGCATCAAAATGGGGATGAAGAGTGATTTAAGTGACTTTGAATGTGGCATGGCTGTTGGTGCCAGAATATTTCAGCAGCTGCTGATCTACAGGGATTTTCAACGCACAACAATCTCCAGGGTTTACAGAGTCCAAAAACAGAAACTATCCAGTGAGCGGCAGTTCTCTGGGTGAAAATGCTTTGTTGATGCCAAAGGTCAGAGGAGAATGGCCAGACTGGTTTAAGCTGGCAGAAAGGCAACAGTAAGTCAAATAACCACTTGTTACAGCTGAGGTCAGCAGAAGAATCTCTGAACGCACAACCTGTGGAACCTTGAAGCAGATGGACTACAGCAGTAGAAGACCACATTGTGGTGCTACTTCTGTCAGCTAAGAACAGGAAACTGAGGCTACAATTCACACAGGCTCACCAAACTTGGACAAAAGAAGATTGGAGAAATGTTGCCTTGTCTGATCAGTCTCAATTTCCGCTGCGATTTTCAGATGGCAGGGTCAAAACTTGGCGTAAACAACCAGAAAGCATAGATCCATCCTGTCTTATATTAAAGGTTCAGGCTGCTGCTGCTGGTGTTATGGTGTAGGGAAGATTTTCCTGGCACACTTGGGGCCCCTTAGTACCGACTGAGCAACGTTTCAATGCCACAGCGTACTGGAGTATTGTTGCTAACCATGTCCATCCCTTTATGACCACAGTGTACCATCTTCTAAAGTGCCTGGTTTGCTCAGGTAGAAATCATTTTCAAAGACAAAGAAATGCGTTAAAGTTTAAGTCATTTTACATTTAGTCCTGTTTATTCATGTTATGTCTCTTCATTAGTTACAAAAACCCAGAGCCCAGTGCTGTCATCTGTGCTCACAACAATCCCATGTCCCTGATGTTCCTAATCTGTTTTGATGTTACCATAGGGGGTAGAGACCAATACTTAGTAAGCCTGGCTTTTCCTTTGTTTCTAGTAGTAATGATAACCTGGTGCTTATCATGATAACTAACAGCAAATATGTGGAAACACTCAAAAGCAGAAACAGGAGTAGCCGCAAAATCAACACAGCAGCAGTTTACTCAGATAATCTAAAGCACTTTATTTGGAGATCATAGTAATGTGAGCACAGCTGAAAAGTCAGTAATAATCCCTGATTACACAGGAAAACTGTAGACACACAAAAGGACAGCAAATGCAGAGATGAAAATGAAGGCTAATACAACTTAAGGAAAACCACAGCTTCAAAAACAGTCACCTTTAAATATCTCCACACTGACACAAACATGTTGGACGTTTTTCCCCTTGGTGTCAGTTCTTGACATCACCTTTATATTCCACGTGGATCCGTCTGTTAGGTTGTGTGTGAACTTCCTGTGCCTCCAGAATGCCGATATGCTGTTTAAATGGAGGGAGAAGCAGCCGTCCTCACATGTCGGAGGGAACGTGACAGAAAAAAAAATACCTCCTGAATTAAAAACAGGCTCTTCTCTTCCAACTTTGTTAATCAATTCGTTTTGCCTTTACATTCTTTTTTTTTTTACAGAGAAAAAAATAGAAAAAATGAAATATTTTTAAATTGGCTGTAGAGAACCCATTTTGGGAATGTCTCCCAATTTACTACATCATTGACAGAGAGACCTTGATCAGGTGACGATGTTTTTGCCTCATCACTGTTTTTCTTCATGAAGAATAAAGTGAGTCCTTTCTTTCCAGCCATCTATGAGTCATCCTGCAATGCCTACAAGCTGATTGGAAGCTCCTCTGGCTTCTACTCCATTGATCCAGATGGGAGTGGCCCCCTGGGGCCCGCACAGGTCTACTGCAACATGACAGGTGAGTTCAGTGGACTGAACCATCTTGTCACCTTTACAATGTGAGAGTTTCCCCAGGGACTGTGCTCCCAGCTCAGAGTCAAGTCTCTCACAGATCACAGTGTATCGACCAGCAGAGCTGACACTTCACTGTCTATTGAAAAATCATGAAGGTCACTTGATATGCTTCCTTCTGACTGTCCCTGATGGTTTTGAACTTCATTTGTGTAACATCAATGTGTTTGTAAAGGTCAATGTGTATGTTCTGAAAAATCATCATTTAAACTAGATTGTTGTTTTTCTAAACACTCTGCCAGCAGGCAAAGCTTCTCCTCAGTCTGTTGGCTCTGAGTTTTTCATTATAAACACAGAAAGAGTTTCCCCTCACTATGATCTGTGCATGGCCACAGACCTTCAGCGACACAAGGCAAACATAGAACATTTACACATAAATTCTAGTGATTAACACTGATACGGACACTGGTGCACTTCAGAGAGATATAGGGGTACACTTCATGTCAAACTAATTTTGACAGGTGTGACGAATCGTCTTCCAATGATATGTCGCCACGTCATCATGTCCCCTCCCCTTTCCCCGCCCCCTTTTCCCATTGGCCGTTCCCTTTTTCCCACGCTTTCCCCGCCCATTTTTCCCATGGTACCCCCCTGCCATAACCTAACCAATGAGAAGCGAGTAAGCGCGTGAAGTCTTTGGAGAGACGAATAAATGGTGCGGCTTTGCGGTATTGTTGTGTACAGTGTACAGATCTTGAGAGAAAGACAGGATTTGAAGAAAACAGGAAACTAAAAGCTAAAAAAAAAAAAAAAAAAAAAATAGCGTATGAATTTATAAAAGCAGTTTTAACGAACATGTGTAACTTGACGAAAGCGCAGTATAGCAACTTTTTGTTTTATCCTCTGGACCGTACGGATGAGCCTAAGGTTAGAAGAAACATGGTGGAGGATCTAGACCGTTTGCACATGGCCGAGTTCCTGATTACATTTTTTACTGATCGTGGGGCTATGGAGGTGGCTGCGCAGACGTTGAATGCCATCGGTTGCAACTATCAAGCGCAGCTGATTAGGATGGAAGATTTGAAGTGGAAAAGGAAGGAAGATGAGTGGACGTCCGGGGTGGAGAGTCAGATGCATAGTAAATGGAAAGAGTAAGTATTTGTTCATTCAAACTCTTTAAGACAAACCAATGAGAGAGGAGGGGGTGGGGTTAAAGATGAGCCTATGAGAACAGTGGGGAGGTGTTTGGAGATGTTGAGAAGCGGATAAAAAAGGGGTTTCTGTTCATTCTTTCATTTTACTTTGTACTCAGCATGGATCCGCAAATACTGGAATCGGTTCGAATGGACGACGCGGTTTCTAGACCGTTGGATGAAGATGAGGAGCAGCCTGCCAATTGGTCCTCGTCGTTGCTCAGTCATACGCCTGTAACGGTCTATCAAGACGTTACTGAGGTACCGGGCGCTCCAAAGAAGAAGAGGTGTCTGATGTGTCTGTGCCGTACCCAGATGCCTTCGTCAGGAGCTCTGCATGAAGAATGGTCTTTACGACCACGGATGTCTGGATCCTGGGGTTATGTGTTCAAGTACGAGGTGGGCGAGTTGTGTTTGTACCAGTTGGGTGATGGGGAAAGTATGAGTCCTTCAACCAACATGACAGTGTTGACCGTCGAGGATTGGGCGGTGATGAAGACGATGTTAAGGATGGCGATTTCTACGAACAACAAAGATGTGAGTGTGGAGAAGCGTGATGAAGAGGATGCGTCTGATAAAGAGAACGTGGATGTTGATGCGCCGGGGGTGTCTGATAAAGAGAACGAGGATGTCGCTGAGATGATGTCTGAGACAGGGTATGGTTCAGAGGAGGAGAAGGAGGAGGAAGAGGAGGAGGAAAAGGGGGAGGAAGAGGATGATGAAGATTTTTCAACGCGGGAGATGGGGAAGAGACTGCGTAGTGAGAGTGAGAGTGCCAGTGAGACTCCTGTTTGGGTAAAGCGTCCGAGGATGGGCATTCAGTTTAACGACAACGAACTGTCTAAGACGAAAATCATCTTGGGGTCATTGTGGCAATCCAAAACCACACTCACAGGCAAATGGATGACTCATGCCAGCGTGCGTTCAGACAATCCTGAAGGGAGGAGATCGGCCTATATTTTTGTTTTGGAGAGATTTAATCCCGACTGCGGACTATTCCGCACCGTTTTGGTCATACCTGCGACAGAATGGCTCGACAGGATGCTGGAGATAAAGGAGAGGATTTCATCCCTTTTTCAGAGTTGTCGCATTTGGAAAGAAGCGGTGGTGGTGAGAAACTCTAAAGTTTTGAGCCCTTTATTTTCACTGAGAGAAAAAACTCATACTTCCGAACCACGCCTTCCACTTTCAAGCCACACCCTCTTTCTGGTTTTATAAAGAACGTGGTCATTGTCGAGGCAGTGTTTGAGATGGACAGCACTGGACAGAAGCACTCCCTCCGTCTCATGGCGCTCTTCCGTTCTTCTTCTTTTTCCGAATTTACTTATCTCGGCTCAATGGACTCTACAAGCTTAAGTCTACAGACTTCTGACGAAGTCGGGAAGGACGAGCAGACTTCTGCCGAGGTCGGGAAGGACGAGCAGACTTCTGTGGAGGTTGGGGAGGACGAGCACATGATGCCTGAGACGCCCCCGTGTTCGGAGAAGGAGGAAGAGGAAGAGGAGGAGGAGGACAAAATTGAGGAGGACAAAAACAATGAGGACGCTGTTGATGGATGGATGGCTGATTGGGTCGTTGATACCATAAATCTGCCGTTTATCATTTGCTCAACCTGACTATTCGCAAGTACCGCATCGATCAGTGCTATGGGTGTATGATCAATCATCCTAGCCAGAGACAGCACGAATGCTTGGAGGTGTTGGAGGATGATTTTTTTCTGGAACACTATCACCATTTAAAGAAAAGACTCATCACCCCTCGCTTTATTTCTTCCATTCAATGTTTGTTGATGAACCAACAAGTCCACATGACTGATTTCAGAGTCCAGGCCATGGCAGAGACTCTCCTGCATGAGTTGAGATCGGTCAAGAAGATCTACGCCACTTTCTCTGATATGTACGAAAATCTGACTAAACAGGATCCAGCAATCATCGGTGACTGTTTTTCCGGAGCTTGTTAAACCGAAATGAACTTTGGGAAACTTTAGGATTTTGGAAAACAAAAAAAAAACAAACAAAAAAATAATAATAATAATAATAATTTAATCATGTAATCGGTTTGTAACTTGATTTCTAGAGTTTGTCACTTTTTTTTATTTTTTTTTTAAAAAAAAAGTTTTTTAATCATGTAACCGAGTTTTTTTTCAATCATGTAACCGAATGTTTTTTAATCATGTAATCCGTTTGTAACTTGATTTCTAGAGTTTGTAACTTTTTTTTATTTAAAAAAAAAAAAAAAGTTTTTTAATCATGTAACCGAGTGGGGTTTTTTTTTCAATCATGTAACCGAATGTTTTTTAAATCATGTAATCCGTTTGTCACTCACGGACGTATTCGTAACAATTAAAAATAAAATATGTAAGTAAAACGTGTCTGTTTTATGTCTTTTTTAAAAGGTTTAAAAGTTAGCTCACACAGAGCATTAGAGCAGATGGTGTTTGAAGAGAAACAGAGTCTTTGTAACAAAACCGTTAAAACAATTTCAAGCCGACCTGTGCAACATGCAAGCCTTGGCTGAACATAATGACGGGTTCAATTATTTATTGACCGTTATAGACGTATTTTCAAAAAAAGCCTATGCACGCGTCTTGAAGAAGAAGACGGCTGCTGAAGTGGTTAAAGCTTTCGAATCTGTGTTACTAGAGAGTCAAATACCTGAAAAGCTACAAACAGACGCTGGCAAAGAATTTTTCAACAAGAGTTTTGAGGCTCTGATGCGGAAATACGGTATCGTACATTTTAAGACGGCGAGCAACTTAAAGGCCTCGGTGGTGGAGAGATTTAATCGTACGTTAAAAATGAGAATGTGGAGATATTTTATGGCCCACAACACCAGACATTACCTCGAGGTCTTACCCGACCTGCTGAGCAGCTACAACAACAGTTACCATAAAAGTATAAAAATGACTCCTATGGAGGTGACCTTTGAGAATGCCGTTCAAGCGTTTCATAACCTGTACGGTACAATCTCCTCGCGTCATAAAATAAAGATGAAATTTAAGAAAGGGGATCTGATAAGAATATCCAAGTTGAGAGGAGTGTTTGATAAAAAATATGAACAGAGTTTTACGGATGAAGTGTTTACAGTGACGCGTAGCATTCCACGCACACCTCCTGTATACAAACTCCAAGATTATGACGGGGAACCTATCGAGGGCTCCTTTTATGAACCCGAGCTGCAGAAAGTAACAATGAGAGGCGACAGATTGTTTCACGTGGAGAAAATCTTAAAACGACAGAGATGCGAAAAACAGTTTTTTGTAAAATGGAAAAACTGGCCGAAGGAGTTCAACAGCTGGCTTAAAGCCTCAGAGGTGGTTGGTATATAAAAAAAACAAAAAAACAAAACAAAAAAAACCTTATACAAAGCTTAAGGGATCATTCAGACAAAATCATAATCACAAAAATTATCATGGAGCATACCTCGTCAGAGGGGTTTTACGTGACCCTACCTTCGAACGCTAGCAAGGAAATATTTAAAAATAATACCAGTAGTTGTTTCACAGTGGATTTAGCTAAACCTATTGAACTGAGTGGAGAATGGATGGTGGGTCTGTGCGAGTTCATTGGTACAATTTATCCAGGGACTTGGGCTACGTTGAACTGAACCAAACGATCAACGAACCTCAACCCTTGGTGAGTGTTAAATTCGTTCGAGGAGGAGGGTATTACCAGCGTCCTAAAGATCTCCTGGATCAGTTGGTCCCGGCGGTCAAAAAGTACGACCCCTCCTTCGAAGCTTCTTTCAACAATTTGACCAAATGCCTGGATGTCAAAGGCAAAGGCCGATATAAAATCTGAGCCTATCCCCCTCTGGCTTATATGTTGGGAATAAAAGTCAACGAATGGTGGACTCTGTCAGGGCGCTCTAGTCCCTACCCCTGCGACTTGAACACCGGCACTTATAGCCTCTTCCTCTACACCGACTGCGTCCAGTTTCAAACGGTCGGTGATAGCTATTCACCCCTGCTGGGTGTAGTGAACGTGAAAGGCGAATTCGGAGACGTGGTCAGTCTCAGGTATAATAAGGTGCATTACCTGCCTGTTTCGAAAAACTACCTCAAAACCATCCACATTGAAATTAAAACGAAATCGCAACAAGTACATGGACTTTGTTTACGGGAAAACGATCGTCAAGCTGCACTTCAAACCCGTTCAGCGTTCTCTGCCGGTTCAATAAAAAGATGGCTACGCTACGCCTCAAAGAGGATCCTCATCGTTTTGTCAGATATTATGAAAGTCAAGCAGGAGGGTCTCTACCCGGTTTTTACTGAGTCCCGGTCATGTACGGGAGAGGTATAGGTTCTATCTTTTCAAAATTGTTTCGTTTCGTATCTCCTCTACTGAAGACGGGTTTTGCCGTGGCAAAACCTCATCTTAAAACAGCCGCCACAAACATAGCGGCCGACGCAGTCAAAAGACTGATGGGAAAACTGACAGAACAGAAAAATCAAGAGGGCTCGGGAGGTATTATGGTCTTATCTCGTAGGACGAAGAAACACCCACCGGGCGATAGTTTTTTCCTCTAAAAAACGAGCAAAACGTAAAAGAGGCAAATCAGTCAAGGGTGACAGTGTCGAGAGAAGGAAGTCTGCTCAGAGCTCCGATATCTTTTAAGAACTTTTTAAGAAGGAAGAAAGAAAAGCATGGCTCTTTTACACCAGAAATCACCCGAGTGCACCCTGGCTGAACTGGATCTATTTTCTGCTCCTATGACACAACTATCCATAGAGGATTAAAAATATCAAGAATGTCAACCCCTCTCAGCGCTGAGTGACAACTCTCCCATCGAATTCTTCATCCCTGGAGACGGTGAAAAGTATCTTGATCTGAACGATACCTTGCTACATCTCAGAGTGAAATTACAGAGAAGGATGGAGCCGAGATCCCCGCTGATACGGCCGTAGGACTCATTAATTATCCTCTGAATAAGATTTTCAGCCAATGCGACGTTATTCTGGGAGATAGATTGATTTCACAGTCCAGTTCCACACATCCTTACAGAGCCATGATCGAGACTCTGCTCTAACCCTAACCCTAACCCTAACCCTCTACCCCCTCTCACGCGTTACATTGAAAACCTACTCCATCCCTGAGAATTCCAGGATCTGTAACCAAGAGAACCTCTTTCTCGGAGCGATCCCCAAATACGTCGTTCTCGGCATGGTTCACCACGACGCCTTCACAGGCAGGAGGGAACTGTCACCCTTTAATTTCAAACATTACGATATGGAGTACCTGGCGCTCTGTCAGGATGGCCGACAGATTCCTGCTAAAGCCTTTCAACCCCAGTTTGATAGAGGGAATTCATTCAGAGAGTTTTACCACATGTTTACAGCCACGGGGAGACACCTCAAAGATTTACCTCTGAGTATCGATCGCAGGGAATTTAATGAGGGGTATGCTCTGTTTGCTTTCAATCTCGAACCGACCGATGACACAGATGCCCTGTCTCCCATTTCCAACGGAAATTTGAGGCTGGAGATGAGATTCAGGGTTCCCCTGCCTCAGACCACCACACTCATCGTCTGTGCTTGTTACAATTCCATTCTGGAGATCAATGCTAAAAGACAGGTGCTGGTGGATTATTATTAAAATAAAATAAACTGAAATGGATAATCGTCAGCTGGAACATCTTTTGCATCAACTGCTGGGAGATGTATTCTGCGGGGTGTGGGCTTCTGACCAGCTGCCCTTACTGAATCCTGAGTTTCGAGCTCCCGCCTACTTCATCGTCAACACTCATCCCTCACACCTGCCTGGAGAACACTGGTTAGCTCTGACTCTGGAACAGGACGGCTCTGCCACCTTTTTTGACTGTTACGGACACCCCCCTGATTTTCCACACTACCCCTCCAGCATCTTGGAGTTTCTGGAAAATCGTTCAGAGAAAATACTGCACCATGACCATCAGCTTCAACACCCTCTGTCCATTGTTTGCGGGCAGCATTGTGTTTTTTATCTCTGCCATAGGGCCTGCAGATTATCTTATAAAGAAATATTGTCTCTCTATGACGACGACGTCTTAAGAAACGATCGTAAGGTATCTCATTTTGTGAATAATTATCGAAGCTGCCTGGCTCGACGTCAAAGAGGTCTGAATTTTCATCACGGGGCCTGCTCTTTACAAATGTTTAGAGATGTGTGTAAAACGCTTGTAAAACGCATGTAGAACGCATGTAAAAAAAAAATCAAAGAACAATAAACATTTTAACGAAAAACATTTTTTTATTTATTTATTCTGCAGAAACGTATACCACTGTGTGTCTGTGTGTGTGTGTGTGTGTGTGTGTGTGTGTGTGTGTGTGTGAAATGAAACAGTAAAAAAATTTCTTTTGAAATCAATCCAACGTCATCCATCTGGGGATAAAATTATTCTTCTCTTTGAACATAGACGAGGTGTTTTTTCTCCAAATTCCTCATCATCTTTATCTTCGATCGTTTTGAGACGCCTGTATTGCTCGCGTGCAAAACGGTTACTGAAAAGGAGAGAAGTTGTTGTCTCCAAGAAGTTAACTGGTGTAGAGTGGCAAGGAGTATGGTGTGTGTCCCCGTTAAAGAACACGGATACAGATGTCCAGTTTAGATATGAGAACCTTTATTGGCTACTGTAATAACAATACAACATAACGATCAGTATCACACACACATGAATGATACACACGTAATAAAGTAACTCTGAATGTAAAGGACTGTATTTGGTATATGATAGAAATTGTATAATGAAAACATATCACCTCCTGAGGCACGCAGCACACATGGCGAGAATTAGCATTAGCTAATGCACAGGCAAACTCTCCATTAACAATATAGCATTTTCTAACTGGTACAGTGAAGCGTCATAATAACCAGGCACACCTTCTGGCATTCAGGGAAGAGACGCAATAAACCACTCGGATGTACAGGTGAATATTTGGAACAGAAACCCTTTTTATCCCTATCTGCAGCTGCAGCAGGAGGAGAACTGAATGTTCACAGCACGGTATCTCACACAGGTGCAGTTGATCGTTCAAGCACTCCCAGTTTGGTGTTAATTTTCATGAACGTCGGACATATGAAAACTTACAGAGAAACACCATATAACTGAATGATATTTAGGTCAATGAACAAGTTAGCAACACATAAACAACATGGGCTTTCTAACAGTTACTCAGCATAGATAAAGGGATGTTTACTTCAGCCAAGGTATTTAGGAAACTTATCCATCCTTTTGGAGGAGACTGAGGTTTTTTATAAGTCTGCGAGAGGTTTTTGAATAAATCCATGATATAAAGAACCTTTTACCTACCCCTATGACCCCTATGAAATTCACCCCTCGAGGTCCAGTCCACATCACATTCCGATAATTTCTGCATAATGTACCGTGCATTTTTACAGGAGTAGATTTTTAAAACTGACCTCGCTCACCGCATCTCCTGATGATTCCAATACGGGATCCGGTGTCTGGGCAGATGCAGACACAGTCCTTTCAGGCCCGTCAGTCCCGTCAGATGTTTGGACGGATGTGAAAATGGCACTTTCAGTCTAGGGTCAAATTCAACCTCCTCCATCAAGGCATGGTGTGACATTTTTTCTTTTCTTTTTTTTCTGTGAAAACATAAACTCGAGGGTAACCAAAGGCAAGTCTTCCCGTCAGGAAGAGACGTCTTTATCATAAACCACTGAAACTTTTTCTGAAATGTTGTGTTTTTCAACAGAAACCCTTTTTTATCCCTTCTAATGCTGTGCTGAAGGGTCTCAAGCACCGCCTCCTCCTTCATACCATCCAGGTACCCTTCCACCAACCCCCTCACACTGTCAAAGTTGATCTGTTCACATATACCTTTAATTTTCATTACGACTTTTTTCTCTGTTTTGGTTTGGTAGGCATAACTTTTGGGACCCGATGCTGCAAATTCCTGAATTGTGTCACCCCCCAACTCGTCCGTCAAATCCCCCAAATAATTACCCAACTCCAGAGGGGTCTCTCCATCTTTCAATGCATAGATCAGACTGTCTGTGTCCAGTATATAATACGTTTTGTTGCAACCTTTCTAAATGGCTGAATCAACTTGTAAAGACGTCCAAGCGAGGGGAGAGGTAATAGAAACGAGTTTTGACCTTTTTACCCATTTGATCATGCCCACACGTGCTCCTCATCACTATAACTCCACTGAATCAGAGCTACATCAACCTCTTTTTTCAATCTCGGTAAGAAAAGACACGTGTCTGAGATCATACTGACCCGATAATGCATAGTTGAAAAACTAATCGTGGGTTCTGATGAGACTGGTTTGTACCAGATTGGTTCTCTTGCTACATTTACCCCAGAAGCTGTTAAGACACAGCTAGGACACCTGCCTCTTGACAGGGTTTAAAAGCATGATCGATGAGATTTTTCAGGATCTAACCGAGTGCCTTAGCAGCTTCTCGTACTCTGCAATGTATTGTTTTTTCTTGCCTCATCATTCTGTACGTCAGGGCCAGAGTTTTTCAGGAGGAACCTGGTGAGAAACACCTTTTAGAAAGGAGTGTATGGTAGTCAACAAAAGATTCCACACGCTGCTACTCTGCTCAAAAATGCCACACCTCTGTGATTTTACGCAGCCTGTAACCCAGCTCTAACGCTTTGTTTAACTCGACGTAGTCACCCAGAGACTCCTTTTCAAAGCTCTGGCCTCTTCATCGTGAGTGAGCCTCTGATAATTGATTTCCGCTCAGCAGAGGACATAGTGTTTTAAACGCTAATTCAGTTAGCGCTAAGGCCGAGATGTTTATAAGATAAAGCGGGAAAAAAACCCCGAGGCAGATACACAGTGATGCGTATCAGACCAAAATACTTTGGGGTCATCAAAATCCTAAATGGATTATAATGAGGGTGATGTAAAGGATAAGGCGGGTGGCATTGACATACGGATAGAGATCAGGTTACATCTACATAATACTACCTGGGTTGATTATAGTACCTTAACCTTATGGCTGAAGTTCGACCTCCAAGAATCAAGTAACTGTCAAGCGAGGGAGAGGTTGGGGAGAAACGTAGCTCTTCATTTGAGCGAAATTTTACTGCCTCGTTTGATTTTTCATTTCCGTCCATTTTGTGCTCCAGATAATGGCATACGGACACCTTTATGGGAGACGCGTTCCTCAACTCCTGCAATCTTGCTTTCTTCACTCAGAGCGTGCAGATCTCAAAGGGAGCTTCTGTCAGAGGACAGATTTCATAGACCTGTAGCACGTCGGGCAGCCATGAAAAAGCTATCAGCTTTGCACTGGAACTCCCAGACCCATGAGATGCTCATTATCTGTCAGCATTTACATCTGTACGGACCGATCTGAGATTCCCCGGTTTAGAGAAAGGTCTAGGCTGGAAATTTTTTTGAGAATGCGCTTAACCAGGCTCCGTGTAACCACTGTATGGATCGTTTGAGTATGTTTTGGATCGACGAATCTGTAGTTGTCTGTAGTCGAAGGTTGGCCAGAGTTTTTTGCAGGCAGGAAATTGGTGACTCCTAAAGAGCTTACCTTTTATACCGCATGAGGCTAGTGGTTTTGAAACAAGAAAGCTAAAAAGGATCCACTTGGAAAATCGTTTCACTGATAAATTGGTCTCTGAATTTCACGCAACCCTCCCTCAGAATATCAACGTCGTTTTGACAGTAGTACAGAGACTCCTTTTCAAAGTTAAAAACACCTTGAGAGACCTCTCTGTACCAATTGTAAAACTCTTCCTACTCAGCAGAGGACATGCGTAAAATTACGTGAGATCGGAGGTTGAGGCGGGTAAGGACCGTGTAGTTTAACCTCTCTGCGAGCTGAATTTGTGAGAAAATGACGCTTGGATTTATCCTCAAAACCCTAACGCCTTGGGCATAGCTCTGGATTTTGCATCATGGTGACGAAAGACGGGAGTCGATGAATCTTAACTGGAAATCAGATTCTGTGAAGCTGATAATTTTACTACCTTGCATGATTATAGTGGGAGTCATACCCTCTCCCACCAGGTAACTAAGAATCAAGTAACTGTCAAAGCCTTTAGCAGTGTGTGCTAAACGTAGCCTCTCTGTATTTGACCCGCCTGAAATGTTTGACAAACTTTTCAACGCAGTCTAGACCATAGGCGTTCCACGCTTCTTATTTCGAAATTGTTAAAACCCTCGCGACGCGTTACAGTTTCATTCTGATTTTGTGAAGGATTTTGAAACTCTGTCCCTACCAGAGACTCCCCATTCTGATTTTGAGAATCTGACTCTAACAAAGGATCAGACTGCAGCTGCTGCTGCTGCTGCTGCAGCTGTTGTTGTTGCTGTTGCTGTTGCTGTTGAAAAGACTCTGTCTCGACACTTTGACGGGTGTGATGAACGTGATGGAGAGCATCTTCTATAAGTCGGACTGGGTCAGGGATAGAGTTATGTTCATTTGGTTGTTCAACATGTTGTACAGCTTCACGCAATGCAAACGGAATTATACCTCGCTGTTCAGAGTCACGATTTAATTCATTAATAGCTTCAAGTAACGCTTCAGGAATACTGCGTTGGTCAGAGGCGTGATTTAATTCATTAATAGCTTCAAATAACGCCTCTGGAATACTGTGCTGGTCAGACATGATTTTTTCCCACAGGAAAAAAAAAAAAAGAAAAGAGAAATGTCACACCTTACGTGTCTTGAGCTATTGTCACTAATGCCTGGATGGTTGCATTATACATATCAACGATTCCTTGAAGGAATAACTGCTTGCGGTCCTTGTTGTGGTCGTTGTTGTTTGCTCTAGACAGTCTCCTTCCCAGTCTCCTTTGATGCTGTTTGATCAACGACAATCTCCGACGACGTCTTCGTACTGCTTCTGTTGTAAAACAGGAAAAAAAAAGAAAATATATATTAATATATATATATACACACATATATATATATATATATATATATATATATAAATATATATAGCTAAAAATATTTAAAAGATGACTCAGTAAAAAATCACCTCCAGCTCTTCTGTCAGGCTGATGTCCACGCACTGCTAGTTCAGGCTCTGCAATTCTTTCTAAAATTCTTTCTAAAAACAGAGAAAGAGGAAAAATAAGAAAAAAACAAGACATTTTATTGTTAAAACTGCCGTTGTTTAAAACTTCTACTTCTTCTTCTGCTCCAGCCTTTAAGGGGCGCTGTATCATGGATGTATTACGGGTCTAGAAACGTCATATCCGGACTTTTAAAAATGACGGCGGTAGGACGAGACGTGATAAGACAAGATCATTTCTTTTATTTAATAGCCTTTTATTTACCTTCACGTTCCTCCGTAGACGGCTCGGGATCCGTGGTTGGTATGAAAGAGGGGGTGCTTGAGGAATGTTTTTCCAGTGTTGAAGCAGACACCGATCGGATGTTTTCCTCGTACGGAGCTGTCACGGCTTGAGGGATGCTTTCACCGGCTGGAGCGACTGGAACCACCGCAGCTTGAGGGATACTTTCACGGGACAAAGCAGCTGGAACCACCGCGGCTTGAGGGATACTTTCACGGGACAAAGTGGCTGGAACCACCGCGGCTTGAGGGATACTTTCAGCGGCTGGACCGGCTGGAGCCACAGCAGTTTGGAACGTTACGTGAATTCGCTCAGGATTATTTTGTCCGTCTTCAGTGGCGTGAATTTCTCCTCCTGTTTCTGGACGTCTTGCAGGGAGAATGCCTCCCGCTACAGGGACCCTTTCTGCTTCATCTGACCCCTCCTCGGCGTCTGATATGTCGCTGAAATCTCCAAAATACACGGCCGGGTTCCTGTTTTTGCTCTGATAATAGTTTGCGAAAGATTGGTCCATGCAATCTGTAAGTAAATAGTCTGTCAGTAAGTGTTTTACAAACGTACTGCTTTACTCAAACATACATCGACAAAAAAAAACTACTTCAAAAGTCATGTCAGAATACTTCAATGGCTCTTTAACCGTACTTTAAAAAAGAAATAAATAAATAACGGTTTAAAAAACGTCAAAACATACCGTAGTCCGATTGTGTAAAATTTATGTCAGTAAATTCCTCTGGAGTAACTTGGGAGAAAGAGAGAGAGAGAGAGAGAGCATTAACAAAGTGTCATAAATATCATAAATATCATAATTAACTCTTAAATTTAAAACTTTAAAATGTAAATATAAATAAATATCATAAATACTTACGGGGGCACGCTGAGGGTTGTCCCGAGCGCACCAGCCGCTGGTGATGCTGATGATGATTTGATTGCATAGTTCTCAACAGTAGTTACTAATCTCCAACTGTGAACCTCATGCTGTGTGCTTACACATAAACATGAAAAAAAGCAGTATTTTGTTTTAAAATGATACCCCACACCTGTTGGAGACACGTCCGCGGTTGTACAAATTATTGATTTATTTATTTTGCTTAAATGTATACCTCTGTGTGTGAGTGTGTGTGTGTGTGTGTCTGTCTGTGTGTGCACGCGCACCCGCGGATGTGTGGATGTGCATGTGTGTGTGTGTGTGCGTGTGTGCGCACATATAGTATGGACCCAATGACCTGTAGTGGACTGTGTCATGGAATGTAGTGGACTGTAGTGGACTGAAAGGGTGTATGGACATCTGATATGGTAACCTCTCACATAAGATGTTTTATGATCTCCGCACCTGTACCTAAATGTTAAAAAAAAAGAGACCAAGAGTCTACAAACACTTCACGCGCTTACTCGCTTCTCATTGGTTACCGTGGGAAAATGGGTGGAAAAAAGAAGGAACGGTCAATGGGGAAAGGGGGCGGGGAAAGGGGAGGGGACATGATGACATGGCGACATATCATTGGATGACGATTTGTCACACCTGTCAAAATTAGTTTGACATGAAGTGTACCCCTATATCTCTCTCACTTCAGACTGAATGTATTTACTCCATGTATGGATGACAAAAATAAAGGATAATGGATTTACAAAGTGGGTTTCCTTTAACCCTCAAATTGTGTAATCAGAGCAGCATGGTTTACAAAAGAAAAATATCAAGGGGAAGGTCTGAAATAACTCCTTTTACTATACCTGCCACTTTCCTAGCCTATAATCTAAGAATATAACAGAGTATTTTTACCTTGTAGTATTACTACTTTGGTAACATAAATAATATGAGTATTCCTTCCACTACTGGTAAACTCCAGTGTTTGAATTACATTGTGGAATTCAATGAAGCCCTATTTTCTGGTTTGTAGGGTGCTGTACTGTCAACATATTCTTATCCCAGCTTCTCACATGGTGCCACTCTGTCAGTGTGTCTACTAATGATGTTTTAGGTATCCTTTTGTGTCAGTTTTTTTATGCTTCAGGGTGCCGTCACTGTGATGGATTAGGCTACAAAATCACAGATGGTTAGGTTTCTGCAAAAGAGGCACATGGTAAGGTGTATAAACGCACACACACACACTGCGTCAGCTGTTTACACTCTGGGATGCCGTTACCGTGATGCCAACAAATGCACATGGTGGGATGATGCAGCATGATCCTTATGTGTACACAACAGCCCATGGTAACCAACATGGAGTGTCACCATGGTTATGATTAGGCAACTAAGTCACAGATGGTCAAGTTTGGGCAAAAGAGGCACATGGCAAGGTAATTCCATCCACCTCCTATAGGTGCACTCATACTCCTTATATTATGTTTTTACCTCCAGCTTTATTACCTGACGCTGTCCTTCTGTGATTCATGTGCATGCAATCAGGTTCTGTCCAAGCGCATTTTCATCTTACGCTATCAAGCCATGCTCAGGTTGGACGTGGAAGTTGGCTTTTGGCGTCATGCTCGTACGCAGAAAGCACTGACAAAGTGGTACTATTTGTAGAGTTAATACTGAGAATGTGCTGCAAATGACTCATTCTGTGGTTTACGTATGCAGACATGTTGATCTCCTGTCAGCTGTAGGGGCGCTAAATAAAGGTTTGTATTGTGGGTCATAATAGTGGTAAGAAATGAAGTACCAATGTGGTTGTATGAGGATTTGATATCAACATGTGGACTATACACATCCAGTATTACACAAAATGTGCTTACTGAGTGTAAAACACACATTATTTGTGGGTGTGTGTGTGTGTGTGTGTGTGTGTGTGCGCGTGTGTGTGTGTGTATGTGTTAAGAGGAGAGGGTGTGGACAGTGCTGAACCACAACATCACAGCTCCAGTCAGAGTCCAGGGCTCGTCTCTGCAGAAACCTCACATCATGATGTTAAACTACAGTGCCTCTGCTGAACAACTGCGCGCCATCATTACGGGATCAGAGCAGTGTCATCAGGAAGTGGTTTACAGCTGCAGGAAGTCTAGGCTCTTCAACACCAAAGGTAAATGGGAAAAAAAATCTCTGAAGGTCACGTTCCCACTGAATGTTTTCCCTCTCCTGTTTGTGTTATACTGAGCAAACCTCATTCTGACCTCATAAAGGAATACTTACTCTATATCCTGTGTCGCTATTCTCGCTGTGTTTTCACAATAAGATGAAAGGCAATCTCCAGTCCTCTCTGTTCATTGATCTTGAATTGCTCTGGTAGCCTTCACTGTCCCAAACTTTGCACATTTGCTCCTAAATCATGAAACAATCATGACATCTTGATTTCAACCTTTCCCTCGGTGCCTTTTGAATGTAAACAAACAAGTTCATTATCAGAGCACATCAAAGAGACAGAGAACAGGCTGCTGCAGAGCTGTATGGACACAAGCTGCACACACACTCACACTCACTCAGCGCCTGTCTTTGATGTCTGTAAAGAGGTCAAAGGCTGTCAATGACTTTACTAACCATGCAGACACAAGAATTTTATAAACAATCAACAGCCCTTCCAATTAATAATTACTGGGCATGATCATGTTTTTGTCTGTAATAATGCTAATTATCCTTTATAGGGACCATTTGTCACATTTCACATGCTTTTTATTCTTCATTTTTTGATAACATTGGCTGTGTTCATGCATATGACGTTCATTTTGGCAAGATTGTGTTGCTCAGCTCCTACAATAAGTCTAAAGTGTCCTTTGTAAACAAAATTGTTACAGTCATACTGTTGAGTGCAAAAAAGTGTCCCATTGAAACCCATTCAAACTGCAATTTTTTACCCCACATATTTGGTATGTGGAGAAAATGCATGCTATTTCCACTAGGTGCTTTGTCACAATCAGTGTTACTGCTAATCATTGACATATGCCAGGCTGTGAGCATAAAAAATAAATAAATAAATAAATAAATAAAGTATCTAATCTAATCTTAGCATGTAGAATGTTGAAAATAATTCTTTTCTTTTTTTTTTTCATCCAAAAACATAGTGGCATTATGAAAATAACTTGGCATTTAAAGGGTTAAAATGTGAGCATTTGACACTGCACAAAAAATAATTATGTATAAAAAATATTTATTGTATTGTATTATGTATGTATTAGTACCATCATAGTGATAATAGTGTCATGACTAAAACATGGCATTTAAAGTGGTACAATTCTGAGAATGAATATCTGGTATTCATGATTAGGATTAATGTTAGCCAAAAATTAATACAATGAAAGTAGAAAATAAGATAAATGTACAATATTTTTTAAGGCTTGATTTTGAAAAGCACATTTTGTGTGCAGAGTGATGTGAGTGTGTGTATATTAAAGCAGGTCCAAAGAGTTAATGGAGAAAAAATAACAGTGTTTATTTGTCTGGTCTGCAGAGAGAATCAGGCTTTTATTTGAAACAGGTTTATATGAGAGATCGTTTAACCTGTCTAATGCTTTTGTTTCTCTCTTTATATTGTCTTGTGATGTCTCCAGTTTCTGATCTGCTCCTGTTTTCAAGTCAAGTCAAGTCAAGTCAAGTCAAGTCAGTTTTATTTATATAGCCCATTATCACAAAACATGGTTTGCCTCAGAGGGCTTTACAGTGTACGACATCCCTCTGCCCTTAGACCCTCACATCACCCAAGGAAAAACTCCCCAAAAAGAACCCCTGTAGCGGTAGAGGATAGTGAGGGATCCCTCTTCCAGGACGGACAGACGAGCAATAGATGTCGTAAATGGCAAATGAAATACAATCATGGCAAAAAAGGAAAGAGAAAGGGGGGGGGGGCACAGAATAATAGAAACAGATGCATGTCATATTACAATAATGGTAGGTGTGAAATTAGTAATTGCTCTCTATGATGATGTTGATAGAGATGATAACAGTCTCATGCATATGTGAAAGGGAGTTGTCCAAAGGCAAGATCACAGCATCGGCGCAACCAGGACCAGACCACGATCAGGGCGAGCGGGGGGCACAGAATCAGTACAGCCACAGCACGAGCACAACCAAAGGCAGGGTCGCGGCATCAGCACAGCTATCACCACGGTCAGGCACAGTCAAGGTTACGGCCAGGATCCAGGGAAACTAGGAAACAAGGGAGCAGGAACGCTCCCTTGCAGTTCAACAGACCCAGGCTCTGAATTGCGAGCCCCAGGTAGTGAGAGTACCACATGGCTATCACAGAGCTAAGCTAAGCTTGCACATGGCAATGCAGTAAACAGACATGCATGATTTCTGATGGCAGCATTGAGAGAAGGAAAGGAGCTCAGCATATCAGAGGAAGTCCCCCGGCAGGTTAAACCTATGTCAGCCTAACTATGGGCTGGTCCAGGCAGCCTGAGCTAGCCCTAATTATAAGCTTTATCAAAGAGGAAGGTCTTAAGTCTACCCTTAAAAGTTGAAACGGTGTCTGCCTCCCTGAAAATGGAAGATGGTTCCATAGGAGAGGAGCATGGTAGCTGAAGGCTCTGGTTCCTAACCTACTTTTGGAAATTTTGGGAACCACAAGTAACCCTGCGTTTTCAGAGCGCAGTGATCTTGAGGGTTGGTAAGGAACTATGAGCTGTGACAGATAGGATGGAGCCTGACCATTTAGAGCTTTGTAAGTAAGGAGGAGGATTTTAAATTCAATCCTGGATTTCACAGGGAGCCAGTGCAGAGAAGCTAAAACAGGAGAAATATGATCCCTTTTCTTGCTTCCAGTTAAAACACGAGCAGCAGCGTTCTGCACCAGTTGGAGAGACCTAAGAGATTTGTTTGGGCAACCAAATAATAGGGAATTACAGTAATCCAGCCTAGAGGTGACAAATGCATGTACTAATTTTTCAGCATCTGTTTGTGATAGGATATGTCTCATTTTTGCGATGTTACGCAGGTGAAAGAAAGCCGTCCTTGAAGTTTGTTTTATATGGGAGGCAAAGGATAAATCCTGGTCAAATAAAACTCCGAGGTTCCTTACAGTTGTGCTAGAGGCCAAGGTAATGCCATCTAGAGAAATTAAATTGTTGGAAAAGGAGCTTCTGAGGTGTTTTGGGCCAAGAACAATAACTTCAGTTTTGTCTGAATTCAACATCAGGAAATTACGGCTCATCCAGGCTTTTACATTTTACAGGTTTTCATTTGCAGTTAATGAAAACTCATTAATTTCCCCTTGTTGTCCTGATAAAATCAGCATAATGAAACATTTCTACAGCAATTATTCCACCAGTAAAACAACATCACATCCTCACCACTCTGCTCCCCAGAGTTTCTCTGCTCTCTTTCATCCACTCCATTCCACTCATTTTCAATTTGCTATTTTTCAGCGTCCATCAATGAAACTAAACAGTCCTGAACAGATTTTTACTTTTGAAGCAATTAATCAATTCGACTTTGTTTTCTTTTGCTAGGCTTTTAATGTGCGGGGGGGCTTTCAGCTTTTCTGACACATGCGTTGTCATGGATATGTTGTAAACAAATCAACTCACCAACAGTTTGGGGCAGAGATGCATGCAAAAGAAAATCCCACTTTTCTGGTCAGAAGAAGAAACACACCTGCTTTTACACTTCATGACTTTGATATGATTAGGTTTTGGATATGCACAAATATTGCAGCACCAACCTTTAAAGGAGGTGAAGGAAGGTGAGAGTCCACTCAGTCCACCACCGAAAGGAAACTGTGAACAAAATCCTATTTTGATGCAAAAAAAGCAAAATGAGGAGTTGCTCCAGTTGTTGTTACTATATTTTACTGTATTTTACTGTACGGCTGCGTGTTAACAGGAGTGTAAGTGGAATATTTATTTTCTTTAGAATCGGAAAACAGCTTACTAAGACTTCTGTATTTTTGTGAATAAAAGAAAAAAAATACTACTTTGTGCATTTAAACATATGCTACTCAGTGATGCCTCATCACCTTTCGAGGTGATATAGTGACCTTGTTAGCAAACTTGCAGCTTATTTGCACATGCAGCTGTTCCAGAGCAGCAGTAGCCAATCATTCATTAGGAGCATTTGTGTTTGTGTCCACATAATAAATGTCAGTCCAGAAATCACTCTCTCTTTGCTCTGTTTTGGTTTCCATCAGCTGCTGAAAAAATATCTGTCTCTTCATCTGCTAAATGCTCCAGTCTGTTCACTAGCTGGTCCCTGAGTGTGTGTCTGCTGTTTGTTGCTGAGCAGGTGGTGCACTCTGGCTTCTTACAGCCTTTTCTCTGGCAACAGGTTTTTAGGGGGATGTTTATCATGTGAAGACACCCTGACACCCCGTGTCTGTCACAGACTGCCTCCTTACTGTCTGCCCTGTTGTTTTCTGCTGCTCACATATAAGATCTCTAAAACACAGATGTTCACTCCTCTAATATCTTTATAAACTGATTGGTATTACTTTCATTGATTATATTAATGTCCATATTGGATTAAGTGAAGATGCACAGTTGTATGAGAATAGAGACATATGGTGACAGTCAGTCAGTTTAATGACTGCTTTTCTCTGCATCTCACTCTGAACTTGAATCATTCTGCCTGATTCTCTTTGAGCTGGGACAACATCATCATTTTTCATATTAATGTGCCAACATTTGTCAAAAGTAGTTCATCCAATGCTGTTTTCTATTGACAGCTGTGTGAAAACTAAGCAATGTTAAACAACTGCACATACAGTTGTATAGGGACCTGGCTGCTCTGTTTGTAATAGAGGCCTCTGTTTGATTTGGTAGCAACTGGAATTTCTCCATGGCATTTAAGACTGTCAGGTAGGCCTAGCAAATGTTGATAATAAATGTCTGGTCAGATTCAATATATTTTAGTCAGTCTTTGATTCGATAGTTTCTCATTAAAACCAGTTAATTGTATTTATTTTTTGCCCTGCTGCTAGTGTTTAAACAACATCTTGCATTTGAGAAGGTTGGCTGTTACACAAAAGTAGGGTTTCTTTTAGAAACATATATTTGTTACAGACAAGTATAAAAAAATATTGTTTTGGTGCTGTTTTTAAAACTAAGCTATGGTATTGGCACAAGTACCTAAATATTTCAGTAACACTTAATATACCAGACTGTGACTTACAGCGTAATCCAACACTACCAGGAAAGTCCTCGTAATTTACAGTGTAACATCATCACATGAATAGCATCCATAAAATACTTCACTGTTCCTGCTGGAACTCATATGTAGGTACAGCAGAACAAGCAAGCAATGATTTGGAGTTTTAGAGGAAAGAGGAAAGAAGAAATTAATTATACTGTTAGTAACGGGTACTTAAGGTTTTTGTTTTGGGTTTTTCAAAATATACAATTGTACAAAATAATATACAAAATCAACAAATGAAGAAAGAAAGAAAACCACTTTCTTCCTTCCCAACCCAATCATTTATCCTAATCATCCCCCAATCCCCCCCACCCCTCGAGCCCACCCTGGTGGGCTACTACTGTCAAAAATAAAATAAAGCAGTGAGAGCAATGCTAACAAACAAGATTGAACAAGCAATGTACATCCTAATAAGTAAAAAGAAAGAAAATAAATTCTAGAACTTATATAAATATAACTCAAAAAAAGAGAAAAGAGGGGGAAAAAAGTAAATATTTTGCCTGTTGCTCCACACTCCTACTTGACCTTCCTATATACACATATATATATATATATATATATATATACACACATATATATATATACACACATATATATATACATATATATATATATATACTTCCTTAGCATTTCCCTATGACTCATTACACTTTATCCCAGGAACAGTAGTAAGGTAGGACATAAACAGGGTCTACAATTGAGCAAATTCAGCCCTCTTTCTCTTTAAAGCAGATCTAAACTTTTCTAGTTTTAGATGGAACATGACATCCCTCAGCTACCCCATATGTGAGGGGGGTTTGGAATTCTTGCATATTCTCATGTCTCCGCTAGTGGATTTATTCAGCTCTTCTTTGTCTACTTGTGAGTTACCAGCTGTTAAGGTCTGAGAACCGCAGGAAATGGGAGGACCCAGAAGCAAACACACAGACAGGGTGAATGGATGAAAAAAAGGTTTGATGGTTGTAGGTGGGGAGGAATGGGAATGAAGGGAAGGAGGTTTCCAGAAGCCGAGCTGGCTGGGGAGAGGATGGTGAAGGTGGTGAGGCTGGTGAGGCTGGAGGATGGTGGAGTCCAGAGTGGTGGGGAAAGCGAATGGCAGAGCCATTGCTAAGGCAAGAAACTGGGCCGTGGGATGCTGGAGCTCACTGGAGAAGGCACTGGAAAAACACTCACAAAAAAGGCAGTAAAAGGCAGTAAAGTCCTAAGTTCCAGAAGAAACAACACAGTTTGTAAAATGGAGTCACAAAAAGTGAAGTGGCCGATCTAACCACGAGTTAGGCTGAACATTCTGGCACCAAAGTCAAGTGGAGCTGGGGAATATATGCCAGGGTTGATTGCAGATGAGATGCAAGTGAGGAAGTGCGCCATTAGCTCCAGCACCTGGAAGCCACACCAAGCCCCTGCAACACAGCCACAGAAAAGGAAGAGACCCGCCACTAGCACACAAAAAATAAGTCCCAAGAATTCCACCCAAAAATAAAAACCACCACAGTACTCCCCACTAACAGACTCCTCAAGGCAGCCCACCGGGCTTGAGGGGATGCAGGCGATAGAAATCGCAAAGGCGGGACTCATCCAAAATGAGCCCCCGAGAGACCCAAGAGCCCTCCTCAGGACTGTACCCCTCTGCTGGCACAGGAAGAGGAGGGTTCTGTGGACTCCCGGGTGGCAGGGGGAACTTGGAGGAATGCCCCCCCATTGAGCGGGATTCTTGTGGTCTGTCCAGATGAGGATAGGAAGCTCAGTTCCCTCCAGCCAATGCCTCCATTCCTGCAGCGCCAGTACCACAGCCAGCAACTTGAAGGAGGGGTTATTGAGAGGAACAGGGTACTTATTTTTTATTGTTATGTCGTTGAGACCACAGAAGTCAATATAGGGGCACAGGGACATGTCCTTCTTTTTAACAAAGAAAAAAAAACGTTCTCAAAGGCGAGGAGGAGGGGTGAATAAGACCTGCACTCAGGGAATCTTGTAGGTTAGTCTCCATAGCCTCCCTATCAGGGAGAGACAGGTTATACAGACGGCTGGTGGGGAGAGGCGCCCCAGGGAGCAGCTCAATGGCGCACTCGTAAGGGCGGTGGGGGGGGCAGGGACAGGGCCAAGTCTTTACTGAAGACGGCCACCAGGTCATGGTACTTGGGTGGCACAGAGGACAGATCTGGTGGAGCAGGAGGAGGGGCTGGGTGAGCTTCGGCAGGTGAGGCAGAGAGCAAACAGAGGGAATGACACTGGACACTCCAGCTAGTAATGGTCGAGGTGATCCAGTCTATTTATGCATTGTGGGTTTGGAGCCAGGGTAACCCCAGAACCACAGGTGAAAGGGGGGAAGGGATCACAAACAGCTGAATGGTTTCATGATGATTACTGGAGATGTTGAGGGATATAGGGGTTGTGCAATGTGTAACACAGGCCAGCAATCTACCGTTGAGAGCAGTCACTCTCTTAGGGGGGTCCAAGGGCTCAAGAGAGATGCCAGCCTTCTCAACAAACGTGGAGTCAATGAAGTTGTCATCCGCTCCGGAATCAATCAACACCTGGAGTTGGATGGAGTGGTTATTGAAGCAAAGGCTGGCAGGCAGGGAGATCCATGAGGGAGAGCTAGAGGAGGAGGAATCTGACTCACCAGGACGCTCTCCACTACTGGTGAGACCCCTCTTTTGGCGACGAGGGGCAGGAAGCCATGTAGTGCCCAAATTGGCCACAGTAGATGCACAAACTGTTCTTCATGCGGTGTTAAAGTTCAGCTGGGGTAAGCCGGGCTCTCATGAGCCCAGGGGCTGCATGGGCTCCTCCAGGGCAACAGGGGGCACTAGAGACTGGGAAGGAGGGTGAGTGGCACTAGGACAGCTGGGGAAAAGAGAACTGCAGGAGGGGGAGGTGCTCTACGGAGTCTAACGATCCTGTCTTGATTCCTAATTTTAATCATGAAATCAGTTTTTCAAGGGAATTGGGTTTAAGCTCATCTTCTAGTTCTTCAGATGAACCCCTAACAAATACCTCCATGAGAGCTGGTTCATCCCACCCGGTTTCAGCAGCCAAAATACAGAAGTCAATGAAATAGGAAGCCGCAAAGTTAGAGCCCTGATGAAGGTAAAATAAACGACTAGCCGCCATCTGACCTTGAACAGGATGATCAAAAATCCTGCGGAGCTCGGTAGAGAAATCTGCAAAAGACAATAATACTGGAGAACCCCTCTCCCACAATACGGCTGTCAACTGGCCGGCTATACCCCATCGTAAATTCATTACATAGGCGATCTGGGATTTATCAGAGGGATAGCTAGATGGTTGTTGGTCAAAAACAAGTGAACACTGAAGCAAAAACCAGCCACACAAACCTAAATCCCCTGCGTATTGCTCAGGTGGTGGAACAAAAGGTTCTCTAGGAGGGTAGGAGAGGGGAGACAGTGAAACTGAGGCAGGCAGATTACTCACGGGTCAGGAAGCACTGGGAGCGGAAGCTTGGAGGTTTAACTGGGTGAGTTTAGCGGTGATATGAGAGATATGTGCGTTGAAGCTTTGAGGAGAGTTTCACTGGTTTGACTTTATTTATATGTCATATCCCTTCCTCTATTTAATCATCATTTTATGAAATAAATAAAAAGAATCAATTTATTGCCAAGTCGTTGTCTGTGGATATTATTTCATGAGAGAAACAAGATCAATTTATACAGGATAACGGTACAGATTGTGAGATTGATTAAAGTGATAACGTGCTTTTATAATTTAAAATGTATTTTCTCTTAAATGGAGAATGGTGCCCCTTTTACTTTAATGAGTGCAAATTCCAAATTCTAATGTAGTTATTAATAACCGCTACATGGTCTAGGTTAAACCTTTATGTATTTATGGAACAATATTTTGCAGTCACCTATGCTACATTTGAAGTGAAATATGCAATTTCCAAATTCATGGAAACACAAAAGGCTGAACTTGAATTACAATGTATGATGCAGAAGAAAGCAAAGGGTTTTGGAAGGGATAAAATTAAGTGTCACGGGGAAAAACAAATCCCTGAAACAGACAGGTTTTTTTTGTGTGTTTTGCATGAGTTGCATGCTTAAAATGTACTTACAATTTGTGATCTGCTCTGACAACGAGGAACAGGACAAAAATTATCACTGTCACACTTTTAATGCTCAGAGCATGGTACGTAAGATGAAGGTTAGTTTGTAATACGCACACCGATGGGAAGCTGTTCTCTGTCTTTGTACCTTGGCTCAGTCCTTGATTTAGTCAAAGGTTACCTCGTACAGACTTGAGCATGTTTAAAGGAAAGGTCAGTGAAGGTGATGACATCAGAGAAAGGTTACATGTGAATGATCAAAGCAGTTTCCCCCACATGACGCATTGTGCTGAACACACTGAACACTTGTTTGAACCATTGTTTTGAAAAATTTGAAATTTTTTTCTTTATTAACCCAGCAAGGGAAATGCTGAATATGCACTCAGCTGTCAGTTTATTAGGTACACCTGGCCAAAACTAATGCAGTCTAATGCAACAGCCCTATAATAAATCACCCCTTCATTAAAGTTATATTAGAGAGGTGTTGATTCAACTTTATGATTATTACAGTAAATGTACTTTGTCTAGCTACTGAACTGTAATATACAGAGAAGTGTCTTAACCTTATTTTTACAAACATCACATGACAAAAAATATATTAAAGAGAGTCAAATATCTCAGAAAGCAGTCTATAAATGTTAATGTGATACTGACTTACATTGAACTACAAAAAACAGTTGCTGCATGTAGTGTGGACAAGCATTTCTTACCAGCACTAAGTTTCAAAACCACCTCAACCTACCTTATATTTGTGTACTGCAATTTAAGGAAATTACTAAATTGGCTCACATAAATATTGATTAAAAAAAATTGTGATATGATAGAATTAAGCAGGCTCAAGCATGTACCAGGGACAAGTTCTTTGTAATTTTGTTTTAATTGTAATTCTGTCTTATTTTTCATATATTTTTACATTGCAGACACTATTCTATTTGCGTTTGTTTTCTTAAGTTGCAGCACATTTGCCCCTATCAGCCTCCATACCTTTGGCTAAACCACAGTGGAGAGTGGCCAGTCCTACAATGCAAACGGCACTCAGAGACATCTGTGAGTGAGTGAATGAGTGAGTGAGTCAAGTCAGTTTTATTTATAAAGCCCAATTTGCCCCAGAGGGCTTTCTAGCATACGACATCCCTCCGTCCTTAGACTCAAATATTAATTAATTAAAAACTCCCTCCTAAAAACCCTGTAATTGGTGGGAAAAAATTAGTAGAAACTTCAGGAGGAGGGACTGAGGAGGGATCCCTCTTCCAGGATGGACGGACATGCAATAAATGTCAGAAATAGTGAGTGAGTGAGTGAGTGAGTGAGTGATGAGTGAGTGAGTCAAACTTTTGAGTAGGTCATGAGATAGTTGTTTCACCTTAAATGGGCGTGAGAGTGTTAAAGAAGATGGCCCCCACAACAGACACTTTTGCACAGATGGCCCTCAATTATTTAATTCAAATATTGATTAACCATTTCATATGAATATGCTATATCACAATTATACTTACATATTTAACAAATATTACTGGGACCACCACAGAAAATTGTGGATGAACATTTAATGTCCAGAAATTATACAGCACCCCTGACTATCAGTGTAACAGTTTATACTAGGTTACCACCTAGTCCTGTGTGGCCCTGCACAGTCATTTCAAGTCTTTGCTGCATGTATTCTGGTGATATTTGAATGAATTCCAGGACCAACTGTTCTAACTGTGTGATGTTTGTTTGCAGACGGCCGCCCATTGTCCTGGTGGTTGGATCAGAGAGGAGAGAGGCATAGCTACTGGGGAGGCTTCCTGCCTGGAGTCCAGCAGTGCTCCTGCAGCCTGGAGGAGAACTGTATCGACATGAACTACTTCTGCAACTGCGACGCTGACACAGACACATGGTACATAACATATAGACAGTGATTACACAACAGTAACTTTTCCTGCTGCCCTGTGCTCAAAGCTTGAGTGAAGATTTACAAACCACAAAAACTGTTGTAATCAGAAGTATTTTTTAAGTAAAATATGCATCAATGTCACAAAAAATCTAAATTTGCATCCTGAGGATGTGCTGTTCATGTTCTGCAGATTTCTCTTAATGTGGTAACCTTAATGTAGTAATGTGGTAACACAAATATTAACGAAAAAAAGAAAAAAGAATTTTATTTTATTGGTGAGCTGAGTGGGATTGCTCATGTAAACCCAGAAAATGCTAGTATTATTAGTGTGACATTATGACAGCAATGATCCACAGATGCAACTAAGACAAACTAAGTTAAAACTAAGTTTGTGTAGCTTCGTGTTACCTAGGCCTCTTTGAAATGAAGATAGGTCGAGCTTTAGTTTACTTTGGCAGTCACTATCCTAATATCAGGATACTGAGTAAAGGCCACAATAACAGAAAAATGGTAGCCAATGCACAGCAGAGGTAACTGTTAGAAGTTACGTTACTGGGCAAGTAAAACAGACTGTTCTCTCATATTTCCTGTAAATCTACTGTTTTTATAACCTTTCTGAGAAGGTTGGTTGTGTTTGCTACCTCTGGTAAAACACATGGCAGAAAGCACTAGCTGTAACATTTAGTGACAAGAAGTTAATTCAGCCCATAGAAACTGAAACTAGATACCTCATTGGCCACAGCTATTTGTCGCTCTTATGTGTCTACACATGCTCCATATATTGGAGTGGTCCATAGATCTGCTGTGTGTAACGGAAGAATCAGACTTCTCTCAAAAATCCTTTTGATTAATACTGAACTGATTTTTATGGCATTTGTTTTGTTACAAACATGAGAAATTGAGCACGACACCGGGCATTAAAATCAGTTTCTGGTGGCAGATCTTGCTTATTTCCTCTTACTTGTACAAGTTAACTACCAGAATCAGAAATACTTGATGATTCTCAAAGGGATATTGTAAAATAGAAACATAGTATTAATAATAAAAAAACAGCATAAGTATATATATATATATATATATATATATATATATATATATATATATATATAATTCTATCTGTGCCACCATGTGCATTTGTTGACACATACTCTCATACTCTTTTATCTGGACAAAGTGAGACATCTCTCTGTTTTGTTTTGTGTTTTTGTCACAGGGCTAATGACACAGGAGTCCTCTCCTATAAAGACCACCTGCCAGTGAGCCACATCATGATCGGAGACACCAACAGAACAGGCTCAGATGCCGTCTACCGAATCGGCCCTCTGCGTTGTTATGGAGACGGTAGGTGATCATGTTGAAGTGTCAGTTTGGGCTGCTGGATGCAGATGGAGGCTTTGACTCTCAGGGTTGTTGATCTGAGTCACCTGTGGTCAAAAACATCTCATGTCCTCTTTTCTCATTCTGCCTGCTCTTTTCCATCCATGCTGCATCAGATTAAGTGAAGGCTAAAAAAAAGTGTGCTTAGAAATGACCCTATGCTTAGGATAAATTGTATAAAAATGAATGTTCTCCCTAAGTTTCTATATCTTTTTCAATGTTTACCAGTCTTAATCCCAAAACACTTTTTTCAATCACTTGATAGCTCTATATCCCAGTTTATATGGAACAACAAAACACCCAGAATCAGAAAGAGCATCCTACAAAAAAACAAAGAAATGGGGGGTTTAGCATTACCAAATTTTTTATACTATTACTGGGCTGCAAACATTCGGACCATGTTACACTGGTGCCATATTGACAATCAAGCCTTGCCATGGTTACAAGTGGAAGCCACTTCGTGTGGGTCTTCTTCGTTGATGTCTCTTTTGTGCTTCCCCTTGACGTTATCCTCATCATCTTATTCCAATAATGTTGTGGTTAAAAATAGTCTGAAGATCTGGGCCCAAATTAAACGTCACTTTGGATCTCAGGTAATACCCCTATTGACCCCCATAAATTCCAACCCTCTATTTCCCCCCTCTATTACTGACAGGACTTTTGCTACCTGGGAAGATCATGGGATCATTTCTGTAAAGCACCTTTATATCAATGGAACCTTTGCATCTTTTAATCAATTGGTTTCTATTTACAACCTTCCAAGGACCCATTTTTTCAGGTACTTGCAGGTCAGAGACTTCATTCGAAATCGGTTTCCTGGCTTTCCGGCTCTCCCGCCTCTGACTCTGTCTGATACAATTTTTGGTATAAATCCTCACCTTAAAGGCACCATTTCCAAATTATATGACACCTTTTTCACTTGCCAGACTTCGTCCTCTGATAATCTCCGCACCTCCTGGTCTGAGGATCTTGGCATAGAGATAGAGACTGATGTTTGGCAGTCTGCTTTGAAACGCATCCACACATCATCTATTTGTGCCCGCCATAGTGTCATACAGTGTAAGATAGTTCATAGAGTCCACTGGTCTAAAAGTAAATTATCTTGCATATTCCCTGGCATAGACCCTAATTGTGATAAATGTCGTCTAGGACCTGCTGACCTCACCCACATGTTTTGGTCGTGTCCTGCTCTGTCTGCATTCTGGAATTCTGTTTTTGATTCACTTTCAGCCATCACATCTGTTAATATTCACCCATCGCCTTTAGTTGGCTTGTTTGGTGTCCTGCCCCTTGACCACTCGCTGCCATCCTACTCTTCTGAACTTGTTGCCTTTTTGACACTACTAGCAAGGCGTGTAATTCTGATGCATTGGAAGAGCCCCCATCCACCCTCCCATTCTCACTGGATAAAAGACGCCCTTTTTTTATGAAATTGGAGAAAATAAAACACTGTCTTCGAGGTTCCAACGTTAAGTTTTCTAAAATTTGGCTCCCCTTCCTAGAACATGTCAGGTCCATTCAGTTGAATATTGTCCCCATCGGTGGTGCGCCCCCCGCCACTGTACCACCATCCTGAACCTTCTGGCCTGCGAACCCTGCTGTTCCAGTCCTAGTGGTACATCTGCATTGAGCAGGTCATTTTGCATTTGTGATTACGCATGCACTCATTATTATCTGCCTTTTTTTTTTGTCTGTTTACTTGTCTTTGTCTTTGTTTTTGTTTCTTATTTCCTGTTGTTGTTGTTGTCCTTGTAGTTATTATTTATGATTACCTTTTAAGACTGTACTGCTTGTTCCCATGTTTTTTTTTTTTTGTTTGTTTGTTTTTTCTTTTCCTTTTCTCCATGAATGTCTCTACAAACAACCTTGCTGTGCTGTATTATTTGTCTAGTTTTCTGCCAATTTTATCTTTTACGGACATGTATGGCCTTACACAAGTTTGTGTTTTTGAAGTTTTGTATAAAAATTTCTTGAAAATCTCATAAATAAATCATATGTAAAAAAAAAAAAAAGAAATGACCCTATGCAAAGCTCCGCCCCTCTGTGATGGCCTGCCCAGCTGTCGAGCATGGAGCCCACACTTTAAGTAACTGCACTGCCTGAAGAAGTATTATCTAATTTTTCTTTAACTCCAACAGGGTAACAAGTATCATTATCACACATGCCCAGGCGCAAAGTTATGCTTGCAATCTGCAAAACTGGCCTGAAAATGAAGAAAATCTGAAACTATTGCATGACAGTCCATGGAGCACAGCGGTTTAGTTATCTGACCCTTGTCGGTGCTGGCAAGTGCTACGCTATGACAGGCCCTTCTGCCTCAATGGGTGGAACTTAGCAAAGGTCAGTTGTACTTTTTTTTCATTTGCAAGGTTTCACAAGAGGCTTTACTTTAAAAGTTTAAAAGTCTATTAACTATTGTTCGGAGTTGAGCTGTGATTGTATCAAATGCACTACCCCTGAGGTGCGCATATTTTTTGTTTGTTATACCAACTGAACTTAATCTGAACTTTGACAAAGCTTGGGCTTGTGATCCAGCACGAACACAGCGGGAGACCTGACGGACAGGTGTGTAGGTGAGCTGGCTTATCTCAGCGTTTCCCTTTATGAAACCAGTCCTTTATGTCTTATATCTACTTCTTTTCTTGTTTCACCCATTCCAGGTTAGAGTTAGCTTGTATGTTAATTTATTGCTAGCGCTGGCTCGTAACATAAGTGGGGGCTTGTCAAAGATCTGTTTGAGGATTAATGGCTCTCATCAATCCTCAATAGTGCCAGTTTAGATAGCTAGATACATCCAAACATTGTTTTGTGAGAAGAGGCACACTGAGTTGTATTTAGCTTGGGAAAAGGTTTGTGTTGCTAGGTTTAGAATTAGGTTTGGGCACACTGCTACGGGCAGACTAGCTGCTCAGTGCTAACTTCTGACCACTACTAATGTTTGTGAATACAACAAACATAGCTAGTTTCAGGTTTCAGGTTTCAGGTGTAAAAACAAAGAGGCAGAAAACTTTAGCTCCGTTTGGCGTGACTGCAACTTTTATTCTGCCTTTTCATGGTAAAACAAGTGACTTCCTGGGGTGATAGATAAAACACTAAGTGCAACATCAGACAAACAACTGCAATATCTCAGCATCCTTCAAAAACAAAAGAATCACCTTATGTAAGCACATACAAAAAAATGCAGCACTTATTAATAAACCAAATATATATCCATCTCACTCTCTAGCTGCACTGGATTCACACTTTAACAGCCGCATTCAACTTACACATAGCACAATACTAAACAAACTTGGAGTGAGTAACCTCCCCATTTCCTGTAATATTATTCCCAAATATTCATTCACAAATATTCACAAACCACCTTGCTTAGGTCTGTACTCAAACCTCTTATTATGACTAATCATGACAGCTTAACAGGTCGCTAAATACATGCATCAACCCTTTAAATACTTCTCAACTCATTCACAAAACAAAACAAAAACATTTGCATCTCATTTGCATTTCAATGGTAATGCATGCGTTAACGAGTTGTTAGCAACAGGTCCGCTAGCATAGCATGAGAGAGTACAGCAAAACTTTTCTATTTCTACATATTACTGTAAAACAACACAACTTTGCACATTTCCGCTTATCAATGAGGATTCAGACCACTCTTAGCCCTTATACTGGGGTACATGCTTTAAGGTTTGAGGAATATTACCCCACCAATGTGTAAAAACAAAGAGGCAGAAAACTTTAGCTCCGTTTGGCGTGACTGCAGCTTTTATTCTGCAGTTCCTGCCTCTAAGGGTATTAGGTTCCTCTCAAGGGCGGTGCACCCTCTAGTGGCCTGTTTAAATATAGCGATAACCAGCACAGCACAATGAAATCAGTATTAAAAGACTTTTTTTGACACAGAAAAATATTTTTTTTTAAATATAGGTGTGTCCTTTTTTACTGTTTTTAACCATATTGACTATTTTTAATCACTTCTTATTTCACCCATGAATTGTAACATAGTCTCACAATGAAGGTAACCTAAATCCCTGTGATCTTTTTACACTTTTTAATGCCATTTTAACTTTTTTTTTTTTTTTTTTAATGACTTTAACTCCTTTTAATTTCATTTACATGTGCATTTCTAACACTTCACATATTGATGGAAAGGATTTTAACTTTTGGTTGGTATGGATATTGAGCTGGTTCGGACCCGTGTTTGGTAAGTGTAGTTTTGTACTTTGATTGTGTTTGAGGCTTGTAAAAGTTGTTTTTCTCGAGGTGTCTCCACGTAGTAGCGCTGTTTCCTGTTGAGTGTCTGATTTACCAGGTCAATAAACTCTTAAAATAAACTCTATTTTGTATTTGTTACCTTAGCGGTACCTTTGTTTGGGGTTTTCCCGTTTATTTAGCTTGCTCTTGTGTATTTATCCGCGGAACCATGGCTACCTTTAGAGTAGAGGAGATTTGTAAATATGATTTCGGACATAGTGACTTGCGTAAACTCTGTAACGAGGATTTGGCTGCTGTGGCTTTGCTTTTGAGACAGATATTGACCCTGAGGCTAAGAAGTTAGTGATTGCGGAGACTCTCATTAAGGAGCTGCTTTTGTCTGATCAAGTGCAGGAGAGAGAGAGGGAGCAGGAACTATAGCTCGAGTTGGCAAGGGAGAAGGCCAAGACTGAAGAGAGGGAAGGGATGCTGCAAATTGAATTTGCAAAGGTAACAGCATGAGAACAGGAGCAAAAGCTTGAGTTAGCTAAGTTGACCTTGGAGCAAGAGAAGCTTGAAGCTAACAATCATGCTTTACAATGCAAGCATGAAGCTTGTTTTGATATTTCCAGCTGACTGAGGCTTATGCCAAAATTTAAGCGTGATGATGTGGGTTCTTTCTTTGATACTTTTGAGAAAATTGCCATGGAGCTAGACTGGCCTCGGGATAAATGGACCCTGCCAATACAGAATGTTTTAGAGGGTAAAGCACAGGAGGCTTATGCCATTTTGGGTATTAATCACAGCCACCCTGTCATCCAGCATGAACACGGCTGGAGACCTGACGGACTGCCGTGTAGGTGAGCTGACCTATCTCGGTGTTTCCCCTTATGAATCCAGCCCTTTATGTCTTATATTTACTTGTTTTCTTGTTTCACCTATTCCAGGTTACTGTTAGCTTGTATGTTAATTTATTGCAGGCGCTGGCTCGTAACAATATAAAGACTGTTTGTATGATGTCTCCATACAAAGGAGACTCAAACAAAAATATGATCCCTCAAGTTTTCCTTCACTCTCTGCCTAACGTGTGGAAGTGTGCTGCGAAAATGCAATAAATCAGCTTTTCCCTTTATGAAGCCAGTCCTTTATGACTTATATCTACTTCTTTTCTTGTTTTACCCATTCCAGGTTAGACTTAGCTTGTTTGTTAATTTATTGTCGGTGCTGACTCGTAACAATATATACTGTTTGTATGATGTCTCCTTACAAAGGAGACTCAAACAAAAATTATGATCCCTCAAGTTTTCTTCACTTTCTGTCAAACGTGTGGAAGTTTGCTGCGAAAATGCAATAAATCTTAAAATATGAATTAAGTATTTCAGTTAAGCACTCTGCAGCCAATAGCTGTGTTGAAATTGAAAATTAGAATTTGAAATGATCATCAGTAATGTATGTTTATGGGAGTGTGAGTGCATGTGAATGATTACTGAGTAGCAGGTGGTGCCTTGTGCCTTGTGTGAATGGGTGAATGTGACAATGTAGTGTGAGAGCGCTTTGAGTTGTCAATAAGAATACAAAAGCGATATACAAGTACAGTCCATTTACCATTTACATTGATGTCCAGAAAAGACATGGATATGATGCCAAGAAAACACATCTATTCTATGTCCAAAAAAGACATGTAAACTATGTCCAGAAAAGACATTTACACTACGTACACAGGAGACATCAGTGTGAGGCGCAGAAGACATGCATATGTCATCCAGAAAAGACTTCTATATGACATCCAGAAAAGACATGTACATGATGTCAAAAAAGAACATTTATTCTATGTCCAGAAAAGACATGTATACTTTGTCCAGAAAAGACATCTACACTACATCCAGAAAAGAAATCAATATGACAATCAGAAAAGACATCTACATGGCGTCAATAAAAGACATCTATATGACATTCAGAAAAGTCATTTATACAATTTGCAAAAAAGCCATTTATACAACATCAAAAAAATACGTCCATACAACATCTAGAAAAAACAGTCATCTATATGATGTCCAGAAAAGACATGTATACAACATCCAGAAAAGACATCTATACGATGTCTAGAAAAGTCATTTATACATTAACATTATGTCCTGAAAAGACATTCATACTACGTCCAGAAAAAACATCTATATGACATCCAGAAAAGACATATATATGACTTCCAAAAAGACATCTATATAATGTCCCGAACATATATCTATACAATGCCCAGAAAAGACATGTATACTACATCCAGAAAAGACATGTATACTCTGTCCAGAAAAGTCATCTATACTATGTCCAGAAATGATATGAATACAACATCCAGAATTTGCAGGAAAGACATGTACACAAAATCCAGAAACACATACATATGACATCTAGGAAAGACATCTGTACAATGTCCAGAAAATACATCTATACCACATCCGGAAAAGACATCTATATGACATTAAGAATAATTCGCTATACTAAGTTTAGAAAAGACATCTATACTTTTGCCAGAAAAGATATCTAGACTATGTCCAGAAAAGTCATCAATACTATGTCCAGAAAAGACATCTATATGACATCCAGAAAGGACATATATACTACCTCCAGAAAGACATCTATACAACATCCAGAAAAGACATCTATACTACGTCCAGAAAAGGCATTTATACAACATCCAGAAAAAACATCTATACTACGTCCAGAAAAGACATCTATACAACATCCAGAAAAGACATCTATACTACTTCCAGAAAAGACATCTATACAATGTCCAGAAAAGTCATTTATGCTATGTCCAGAAAAGATATCTATACTACATCCAGAAAAGACATCTATAAGACATCCAGAAAAGTCATCTATACCATGTCCAGAAAAGATATCTATACTACGTCCAGAAAAGACATCTTTACTATGTCAAGAACAGTCTTCTATACTATGTCCATAAGAGACATCTATACTACATCCAGAAAAGACATCTATACTACGTCAAGAAAAGACATCTATTCTATGTCCAGAAAAGACATCTATTCTATGTCCAGAAAAGACATCTATTCTATGTCCAGAACAGTAATCTATACTATGTCCAGAAACAACATCTATACTATGTTTAGAGCAGTCATGTATACTACATCCAGAAATGACATGTATACTATGTCCAGAACAGTCATCTATATGATGTCCAGAAAAGACATGTATACAACATCCAGAAAAGACATCTATACGACGTCTAGAAAAGTCATTGATACAACTTGCAGGAAAAACATGTATACAACATCCAGAAAAGACATACATATGATGTCCAGTCAAGACATCTGTACATTGTCCAGAAAATACATCTATGCCACATCCCGAAAAGACATGTATATGACATCGAGAATAATCTATCTATATCAATCTATGCTATGTCCAGAAAAGACATCTATATGACATCCAGAAAAGACATACTATATATGACGTCCAAAAAGACATCTATATAATGTCCCGAACAGATATCTATACAATGCCCAGAAAAGATATGTATACTATATCCAGAAAATACATCTATATGACATCCAGAAAAGACATCTATATTGTGTTCCGAACAGATATCTGTAGAATGTCCAGAAAAGACATCCATATAATGTTCAGAAAAGACATCTATTCTACATCCAGAGAAGACGTCTAAACTATGTCCAGAAAAGACATGTATACTCTGTCCAGAAAAGACATCTCTTCTACATCCAGAGAAGATGTCTAAACTATGTCCAGAAAAGACATGTATACTCTGTGCAGAAAAGACATCTATTCTATGTCCACAAACAACATCTATACCACATTCAGAAAAAATATCTAAACTATGCCAAGAAAAGACATGTATATAGTCTGTCCAGAATAGTCATTTATACTATATCCAGAAAAGACATGTATACTCTGTCCAGAAAAGAAATTTATACTATGTCCAGAAAAGACATCTATTCTATGTCCAGAACAGTCATCTATACTATGTCCAGAAACAAGATTGTAGTGGACTGCCTTGGCATGGTCATTACATTTTTCCTCTGAGGAACTCCAGAGCTCAACGTCCCCTGGGCAAGTGGGGGACACGTCAAGTGACACTGTTTTACAACCCAAAACATCCAACAGAGGGTTGTTAATTAACTTAACTGATACTCCATGTAGGCATCTGCAAACACAACGCCGCAACAGCTCACCAGAGCTTTGCTGAACTTTACTTTTGAAGCCATTTTCTTTTAAATCTCTTTGACGCTTTTCTTTATACCAGTTTTTGGTCAGTAAATACACTTTTGGTAATTTGTTTTAAGTAAAATCAAATTATTAATTTAAAGTGTCTCCCTCAGACCAATGGGACTACTTTTGATTATTGAGTTTTAATTGAGAAGGACACTCCGCGATTCGCCATCAACTCTGCCACGGATCTAGAGGCAACACCTGCTGCACAAACTATCAGCATCCGTTGCCTGCCCTTAAGGACTTTGTTTAAAGACTTTTACTGGTTCGCTGAGGCGAACACCGAGGCCAGTTAAAGACCGCCGCACACCAACTCCACCTGCTCGGCCGCTGCCGCCTTTCAGCGGGTCACCTCGTCTGGAAGATGCGCCGCAGCTCTCCCCTGGAGTGACGCGAGGACCTGGACCTCCCCGGAGAAGTATAATCAAGTCGGCAAAAGTAGGCAGAATAACATTTTCTAGTGATCAGAGTTGATGTCGTATAGCGAAGCTTTAATGCCAAATTTCTAAATTCTACGTCACCGTTCAGTGCGCATCCACGCTTTAGACGGTCAGGTATTTCCTCCACTATCATCCATAATTAATTATTTACATCACCTGAACATACATCACGTAAGTTCCCTTTCATGTGTTCATTGTCCTTTTATATGTCATACTATTTCCTCTATTTACTCATCATTTTATTAGTCTAAATAAATTATTCTCATTTATCGCCAAGTCGTCTGTGGATACTATTTCATGAGAGAAACAAGATCAATGTATACAGGATAAACGGTACAGATTATGAGATTGATTAAAGTAATGACATGTCTTAACACTGTCACAATTTAAGATTTAATTTTCTCCTGAATGGAGAATGGTGCCCCTTTTACTTTAATGAGCGCAAAATCCAAATTCTAACGTAGTTATTAATAACCACTACATAATTGGTGCCGTCCGCGTGAGGCGTATAGTATATCAGTGTTTCTCTTATGAATAAATATAAACAGATCGTCCTTGGCTGATAATGTGAAATATTAGTGATTTTTTTTTCAGAGTAAAGTCATGACGCCTCATCATGATCTCATTCGATTTTAAATGAATTTACTGTCTGCTGTCCGCTAGTAATCTTGAAAGCGCATTGCTTGATTTTCTTTGTGGTCTGTGTGTGAGCGTTAAGCATTGTGTGTGTCTTGTGTGTATATGACTTACACTTCCTGCTTAAAGAATAAATTATAACAATGTGGATGCACGGCGTTATACATGGGCTCTTTACAACTGTATAACTACAGTAGCTCTCTTGCCAAGAAGCGGCATTCGTGTAAGCTACCGATAACCGGGTACGCCGAATCTGAAACAGTGGAAAAACGCTGTGTTGAACCTTCTGTATAGCTTTGTGCTATTTGTAATTTGCATGCAACGGCGCATTTGTGCGCTCAGATTTAAGGCCTTTTGGTAGGTGATGTGACTGCGTGTTCCAGAAGCCGAACATCCTGCTCTGAGCTCAGGGATATTACGCCGCGCGTTCCGGCTAATTTTCCCTGCCTCAGCCCCTCGGCACTAGCTTGTTAGCTTAGCTACCTAACCGTTAGCAACTGCCAAATTGCTGGTAGTAGAGGTGTTTTCCGCGGTGCTTGAGACCGCATCGGGGTATAAATACCCTCGCTGTTCAAATGAGTAAGCTTAGTCTGCTTGTTCTGAATGTCCCAGAGCGGACCTCTGTGTGGTTTGTAGTTACTGAAGTGGCTCAAACTTATTATTGAAACCCATGTGGTTCAGTAGCCCAGTAGTTGAACTGGCTGTTTGTCTCATAGCTGGCTGTGTTGACAAGTTGTTTGCTCAGTGTCCTGAGCGAAACTGTGTGCTTCTCTCCTGAGCAGGTGAGGGCATTCATGTGGGCGGTGCCGGGAGTCGTCACGGCTGACGTAATCCTCCCCTGGACGCCACAGCTCCTTCTGGAAAGAGTGAATAGACCGCAATCGCAACATCGTGTGGCCGTTTTGGTTAACTGAAACTTGAGGAGTGATTATTCAAACTGTGCATGCATATAACCGACTGGTGATGAATTTTGCAAAGTAAATTGCAGAATTTAACCTTGCCACTCGCTCACTTATATTAGTGTACTAATCCTATGCTAATTCACTTTCCTCTTTCTTAATCTGAGTCTTAAAGTTATAACACTTTTGACTTTGTATTATATTCTCAAACACAGTTACAAATTAAGTCAAGTGTATACACCTCATTCACTTTTCTTAAATTTCGTATTTGATTTATGATCAATTTAATGTAATTGATCAAAAATTTAACAACTGACTAATTTAACTGGCTGAGTTAAAGTTAAATTTCCCCCTTATAATTTGGTTTAATTTTGTCCTCAAGGTGGCTGCCCCCAGATGTGTATCTTCTGTTAGTCTGCATTGCCTCTAGCACTTACACTATAAACAACTAACCTCTTTCGGTTAATATTACAGCAACCTGGTACCTCATCGAACAAAGAATACATTGAATTCTGTTTGTATTTTTAATCACTACTAATCAAACACCTATGATAAAATAAAATAACACAAAATATAACCTGATTGCCTGCAAAACTCAAAACAATGTTTCTTGAATTAATGATGGAGGCCCTGACTCACCCATTAAAGGGAAAAACACTGACCAAAGTGTTAGGTAGCTTGGCCTCAGTGTTGACTGCACAGCTCAAACATACACAGCAACTGCTCGAGCAATCAGCAGGTAAGCTGAAATCACGTGTACAACAAACTGCACAACTGCAGAGGGGATCAAGGCTCCTCCAATGGCAACTTGGAGCACCCCAACGAGCTTCAGCAGAAGCAGAGGCACGTGTAGATGACTTGAAGGCTCAGTGCGACACACCAGAGGAAAAGAAGATCAAATTGAAAGATGAGATTCAAGAGCTGGAACTGTCACTCCACAAAAAGGAATGGGAGCTAGCTAAGACACAACATCAGCTCGAAAAGGTAAATCAAGCCTGTGATGAGTCAAATCATCAGCTCCAGCGTGCAATAGAGCACATGGAAGACCTCAAAGCTCAAAACAGGGCCTACTGCTTCCACTCTGAAGCTGACAAAAGGGAGATGCAGCTCATGCAGCAGCAACTGACCAAAGCCGAGGATGTGGTTAAGCAGGCCCACCAACAACAGGCAAGTACAGAAGGAGAGCTGGAAACCCTTAAAAGAGAACTGCGATATTCTCTTGCTATAGGTCAGAACCAACAGACAAATCTTGATGAAGCTTTGCAGGAAGAGAAGAAAGACAAGCTACTCACCAAGGGAGCTCAAGAAGGCTCGCCTTCGCTACTCTTCTCCCCCGTCCTACTAGACCCTCTTTTGGCCAACAGGGCCCCACCTGATTCGCCTAGAGTGGCTCCTCCCTTGTCAGGAGTAACTCCGCCTCCACAATCTTACCTGCCTTCAAACTGGCAAACCTCTTTGAGTCTTTCTGATCGAGACCTAGATAAGATTGCTCGAAACATACCACGCTTTGAACCTTATCCTGGTGGCTCCCATGACACCACAACTTACTTGAATGACATCGACTTCTACTTGCGAAAATTCCCCAACGCTACGATAGACAACAGGCTGTACCTGATCAAGGTGACTTCCAGTCGCAACGTCAGCAAGTTCATTGAGCGGCAACCTTTCCAGGTTAGAGCTAACTATAGGTTGCTCTGAGACGCCTTACAAAAAGAATTTTCGGATCCAATAGCGCAGACCGGCTTGGCCGCTGCCATTGCAGTTAAGCAGGGGAGGCAAAAATCTCCCCAACAATACTATTATCGCCTCTTTCAGGCATACTTTGGTTCCCGAAATGAACCTGGGATGGAGGAGGACATGAACTTCAAAACCCTCTTTGTGCAGAACCTCCATCCAAATACTAGTAATCAACTAGATGTCTTGGCGAACCCGCATACTGCAACCATCCAGCAACTACGCAGCCTTGCTGCGCTGGGATTTGCAAGACAATGGCAATCCTATGCTAAACAGGCAGAGTCCATTACTATCTTGAGTATAGACAGTGACTCTTTGAAGCTGGAAGATGCCCCCAGTAATGGAGAGCATAATGCAGCTGCATGCCCTCTCCAAACTGATCAGTCCTCTAAGGAACAGAAACGGTCTCTGATCCAACAAACTGATCAAAGTCGGAGAAACCGACATAAATTTCGGTTCCCCTCGGCATCAGCAGAGGTCGAACCGTCAGAAATCCACAAACGGTGACAACAAAGAAACCTCCCAATGGAAGAGTAACAACACAGGAGGTAAGTTTAAAACATCTCAATTTAGTCCAGAAGATCTTATAGCCATCCTGCATCTTATCGACAAGAGGAAAAGAGAGAAAAGCAGGAAAGCTAATTTTCTCACAGCAGTAGCCCCTACGCCTCTTCAGTCAGATCGCCTTGCAGACCAGCCCAACGTGGTGGTCGAAGAGCTTTATTTGGACCCTGGTGAACCTGAGCTGGATTACTGTAATTCCCTATTATTTGGTTGCCCCAAATCTCTTAGGTCTCTCCAACTGGTGCAGAACGCTGCACCTATGGAACCATCTTCCATTTTCGCTGCTGCTCGTGTTTTAACGGGAAGCAAGAAAAGGGACCATATTTCTCCTGTTTTAGCTTCTCTGCACTGGCTCCCTGTGAAATCCAGGATTGAATTTAAAATCCTCCTCCTTACTTACAAAGCTCTAAATGGTCAGGCTCCATCCTATCTGTCACAGCTCATAGTTCCTTACCAACCCTCAAGATCACTGCGCTCTTAAAACGCAGGGTTACTTGTGGTTCCCAAAATTTCCAAAAGTAGGTTAGGAACCAGAGCCTTCAGTTACCATGCTCCTCTCCTATGGAACCATCTTCCATTTTCGGTCAGGGAGGCAGACACCGTTTCAACTTTTAAGGGTAGACTTAAGACCTTCCTCTTTGATAAAGCTTATAATTAGGGCTGGCTCAGGCTGCCTGGACCAGCCCATAGTTAGGCTGACATAGGTTTAACCTGCCGGGGGACTTCCTCTGATATGCTGAGCTCCTTTCCTTCTCTCAATGCCGCCATCAGAAATCATGCTTGTCTGTTAACTGCATTGCCATGTGCAAGCTTAGCTTAGCTCTGTGATAGCCATGTGGTACTCTCACTGCCTGGGGCTCACGATTACAGAGCCTGGGTCTGTTGAACTGCACTACACTAATCCTGTTGCCTCTCGGGAGCATTCCTGCTCCCTTGTTTCCTAGTTTCCCTGGATCCTGGCCGTAACCTTGACTGTGCCTGACCGTGGTGATAGCTGTGCTGATGCCGCGACCCTGATTTTGGTTGTGCTCGTGCTGTGGCTGTACTGATTCTGTGCCCCCCGCTCGCCCTGATCGTGGTCTGGTCCTGGTTGCGCCGATGCTGTGATCTTGCCTTTGGACACCTCCCTTTCTACATATGCATGAGACTGTTATCATCTCTATCAACATCATCATAGAGAGCAATTACTAATTCCACACCTACCATTGTTGTAATATGACATGCATCTGTTTCTATTATTGTTGTGCCCCCCCACCCCCCTCCTCTCTCCCCCACCCTCTCTCCCCTCTATCTCTCTCTTTCCTTTTGCCATGATTGTATTTCATTTGCTATTTACAACATCTATTGCTCGTCTGTCCGTCCTGGAAGAGGGATCCCTCACTATCCTCTACTGCTCTTCCTGAGGTTTCTTCCTTTTTTTTCCCCGTTACAGGGGTTCTTTTTGGGGAGTTTTTCCTTGGGTGATGTGAGGGTCTAAGGGCAGAGGGATGTCGTACACTGTAAAGCCCTCTGAGGCAAACCATGTTTTGTGATAATGGGCTATATAAATAAAACTGACTTGACTTGACTTGACTTGAGCCCACCTCCTCACAGGGCCAAACACCAGTAGCTCCAGCTAATAGACTAAACGGATCTGAAAAGGGGGGTGAGAAATCAATCCCTCCTGGCACAGTCTTGACACTGTGAAGACACTTTCGTGTATGAAGCTCTCCTTGATACAGCTGCAGACATAACCTTGATGTCATCAACACTGTTTGATACACTGTTAATGACAGTACGTCAGTCCAACAGGGACTTAAGACTCCAGTCCTGCTCTCTGAATATCCAGCCGTATGCTCCCACAGGTACTACACTGACATCCATGACCATGGTAAAACTGACCATTGGCTCGATGAGTTTTATCCATCCCGTGTACGTGTCTTCGCTTAATGCAGTTCCCCTTCTCATCGGCAAGGATCTCCTTAACCGTTTTGAACCACTGATTGACTTCCAACGCTTGGAACTCTGGGCACGGGTTCATCAACCTCTGCCAATTCTTTGTCCCAAAAATACTGTCGCTCAGTGCTGCTTCCTTGAGACCAAGGCGACAAAAATTTCTGGTCAAAAGATGAGCATTGAAACAGACCACCTGCCTGTGTGGAAACGCAGCAGTTTCATCAGCTCAGATAGAAAACCGGACTGGAATAAGGTCATAGGTCACTCTAGTGCTCCTGGTCAGGACAAAGAGTTCAATGACTAAACTGGCACTTTGGCCAAACAGGCTGCCCTCGATGGAACGCTTTGGCACTTCGACCCAGACTTTCTCCCCCACCCACCCTCCCCGACTGTCTGTGTTGTCGCTCCAGCTCCAGCTGCCGCCCAACTTATGGCTTCTTTTTCCGGCCCTGGTAGTCCCTCGGTCACCCATGCTATCTTGGGTTCTGACCTTATCTCCCTCCAATGTTTTGATCCAGCTATTCACATGCTCATCCCCTGGCTCTCTACTGCCTCGGGCGATGATGTCTCTGACGCCAACCTTGAGCCCATTGCTGGCTGGCATGTTTATTCTGTGTTCATTCTTCTCTGCACCTCGTCATGGGCCTTCTTGTGTATGTCTCTGACGACCTCACGTCGCCTGCGCTCGTGGGTCCTCAGAACCACAGGGGGGTGATGTTGATGCATGCCCACGACTCTCCGTGCACAGGCCAAAAACAAGCCAAAGCCACACTCAGAGTACTTGTCCAGCCGACCTATTTGCCACACATGCAAAAAGACGTAGCCGACAACATCAAAGGCTGATCAGTCTGCTGCCAGTTCCAACTGTCAAACCTGCTCCACAGAGCCCCCTTGCAACAAAGAGGTACCTCCTCTCCCATGTCAGACCTTCAAATTGACTGGGGTGGTCTGCCAAGTCGGGTCAGTTCAGACAGAGGAACACATTTCACAGCTGATGTTATGCAACATCTATGGCAGTTACTGGGTGTGTAAGCCGATGTACACATTTGCTACCACCCCCAGGTTTCTGGCTGGGTGGAATGGACAAAGCAAACAGTTGTCAAAACATTGAAAAAGTATGTGACTGAAGCTCACAAAAATTACAAAGACCAAAAAGCATCCCATGGTGTACTGTGTATGTGGGACAAGGTGTGGTACTACACTCTCGTCCAGCCTATTGGAAAGGTCCACCAAGGCCCTGGAAGAGTTACACACAAGTTCCTTCCTCACTGGGCTGATCCTTATTTGATCACAGACGAACTCTCACCTGTGGTATACCAAATCAAGGTTACCAAAGGACAGGGGAAATCAAGTCTTAAATGGGTTTATCCCAATCAGATCAAACCACACAAGTGTCCCATGGGACTTGAAGGACATAGCAGCATCCCAATACAGTCCTAAGAAAAGCAGACTTCTATAGTTGTTTGTTAGCAAAACAGAGGAAGTTTTATACTTGTCCTGTAAGGTCAATTGTAGCAGATATTGTGAGAGTCTGGTATTTATTTGATACTTTGAAGTTGATCTAAAGTTTCTTGGGTTGATTTGTTTACAAGTGGGGGTGGTTCAGCACCCACTGGTGGCAAGTTCATGTGGTCTAACCTATAACGGTTTAGCTAATCTTTAAGTAGATTAGTAAATTTGCTTTATCTTAGACTGCTGTACTTTTATTTCAATTATTTGAAACACATAACTGTAAGACATGCAAATTTCACTGTTCCACGACGAACTATCCTTTTCATAACCTTAAAAGCTCTGACGTGTCTCTGTCCATGCAAGGTGTTATGCCAAAAACCTTTGGTAATCAATTAGTGTAAACAACAATTGTTCAAATGAGGACAAATGAGGCTCATTGACCTTTTATATTTTTCCTGTTACTATTCATCATGTTTTTTTTATTCACCAAGTAGATTTCATCATCCACCAGAATAAACATTGATCAATAGTATAGGAAACACTATATCACAAAGACATCAACACTGATCATGGAGATTGTTGTTATGCCACCTGTTCTTCCTAGCCAAGGACTGACAAATTCTAACGTAGTTTTTAATAACCGTTACAACATCCTACTGAAATAGAGGGAAGAAACCATATCGCTGCTTTGTCAGTGGACTTCCGTGTCTACGTATTACGCTCTAGGTATCCTACTGTGTCATTTTTTTTGTCACGGGATGCCACTACCATGATGTCAACACAAGCACACGGTGGGATGACATGGTAACAAAAGCCAGGACATCAACAAATGCACATGCAGGCATGGGTGGTTAGGACTGCACAGCAAGGGCACACATGGTTAGGTTTAAGAGATGGAGGCATATGGTTAGGTGTTCAATAGCGTTCAGATGGTAACACCGGAATCATCCAAATATGATGTTGCTACAACAGGTTTTCCTGTGCCAGCGTATAATAACACCTTGACCGGTTCTGTCAGGCAGCGTTCTCAGCTGATGCCATCAAGCTGTGTTTCATGTGGCAGCAAAAGTGGGGTTTGTTTGGCAACAAGATCATATGCCATAAGCACTGAGAAATCAGCAGTATTTTACAACTTCCAAATGAGAGCGGGCTGGACAGGGCCTCAATAGTTATTATATTGGTTTGTTATAGAGCTGCAACAACTTCAATTAATTAAAATCAATTATAATAAATAATTAGTGGGCTCTATATAATGATACATGGCACCCACTGAGGCACCATCTGCTAAAAAAGGCTGTCATCTCCTTTGTCTCTAGAGCAAGTTTCTGGATAAAGAAATAAAGGATTGTCTCTTAATGGCATGAAATATTCTTCAACAACGTTACTGTAAAATCCAGTGTCTCTCAGACCTAATTTTAGCTATTTGGTGTTGCTGTCTCTCCCGTCGAAAAACACACAAATATGGTTTAATTTCATAACAAATGTGATGGAGAGTGATGCTTTCTGTCTGTTTTCTTTTTGTTTTGTGCTGGAGCAGTGTAGCTGCCAGGCCTCCGAAGTTATCAAATGCTTAATAAATGCTTGATAAAGCTAATTCGTGCTCATATTGAATCATCACAAAATGAAGAGAAACACATGGAGGTATTTCTGTCTGTTTTCAACGTTTGGTTTGAATTCACCTGTAATCATGTGCATGTCTGTCAAAACTGATGCTTATCTGCCAGAGACAGCAGACTGAGATAACACTGATTAACTGAATAATGAGTTGAACTTATCTGATACATTTAAGTATAGTGTAAAGTTATGGAGTTTTTGGAATATTTCATGTCATTATTCAGAGACCGTCTGAAAAGAGTGGTGAAAAAATGAGTTCCCTCGTCTTAAAGTTTGTTTTTTTAATGGGTTTTCTGTAAAATACCTTAAATAAGGTCTGTGGCTAACACAGGCTAAAGATATGTAGACGTTTTGTTCTGCAACATAAAATGTGGCCGCTTAAACACAATTTTTTAACTTTTAAGGTTTTACTCGTCTCAACTTGTTGCAGTTGCAAACGAGTGGCTAAATGGGACCACAGTGTTTGTCAGGGACGCTAGACATCATCACACATGACAGAAATTCATTAAATCCACTTATCTGCCTTTACAGCCTTACAGAGTTGCACTTGAAGATCTATCTCTTCATAATATTTTTCGATTGTGTTTTAATGTGTTTTTACAGTGTTTGTAGTTGTGACGGTTAAGTCATGCAACCACGATGTAGTTCATGTATAGCCTAACAACAGCATTTTGCTTCTGGCCATTTCATTTACACTTCAAAACACACAAAAGTGGTGTTCAGTTGTGAAGATTGAAGACTGAAGACAAAATGTGTAAGTGTCATAAACTTGTGTTTGTCACACAGCTTATTTTTGGCAATAATCGAAAATCCCTTTCAAAAAGGTTTTTGACAAGGGAATCAGTGTGATGCTAACTTCCTGGTTGATCTACAAAAATACATCATCCCTTCACCACACTATTTTTTTCTTTACAACAGAAACTTGAGCAATATCTGATCAAATATATTACATTTCCCTTTTATTCTCAGTGCATGGCTGAAACCGGAATGTCTTTGATTTAGATTTATATTATTGTCGTGGCCTTCTCTGGACTCTTGATCATTTATGATCATCATGATTCAGTTGTGTCGTTTGTCTGTTTTTGAATAAAATGTTGGCATTAATAGAATTTAGCCATTCTCTAGTTTGTCAGTCACTTGGTCCTGCTTAATGTCTGACTGAAGACTGAGACTTGCTCTCATCCTCCTCCCCCGAAGCCTGCTCCCATACTCCTCTTTGATTTTTCTTTCAGTGTCCACATGGAATGCAGCCTCCTTCCACACAGAGTCTTCCTCCCTCTCCTTCCCCACCCTGCAGGCCGAGCTCGCCTCTGACATCTCCTTCTACTTCAAGACCAACGCTCCTTCTGGCATCTTTCTGGAGAACCTGGGCTATGAACACTTCATCCGAGTGGAGCTCAGCTGTGAGTAAGAGCTCAGCAGACACCACTGACCACAATACAATTGATATCAAAAAGGACAGAGGAGAGTTTGAGCTGCACTACACCAAAACATCTTTTAATTTTGTCAAAAGGAAACACTGTAGCTAACATCCTCTTTAGACATGGCATTGACATGCTTTTCTAGTGATCTCATCACAATTAGACAGTGCTAAATAGAGGTGTTAACAGCTACCAAGACACATTTCCCATTAAATCTCTGACTTCTTGTTGAGGTGGTCTGGGACACCTTTGACCTATTGATGTATTAAATAAATCTGGATGCAGCGTTGGAGGTGGGGCCCCGTTCATTCCTATGAGAGCTGCTCACTGTGCATGAAGCAAAAAAAAACTCTTATTGCAGGTACAGAATCTGGGATCTACAGGCCCATAAGGCTTGTGCTCTAGAGACATAAAGTGGCTGAGTGTGCTGCTGAGCGGGTAACTTTCGCCGATGGAGTGACTGACTTCCAGTTTAGTGTTTTGCTAGCTTGAATGGCAGTCTAAAAAATGTAATCTTGCATCATGTAATCTACATCTAGACAGTGAAATGAGTAACTTTGCAGGGTTTTTGACACTCACAAAAAATTATCCACTGATTTACAGACGTCTCTTTCCTGATGTATGTCAAATTCTTTACAGCCTGATGCAAAATAAGCCTCTGTGCAGCCAGGAATGGTCAAGTGGAACATAAAAAAACAAGCATAAGATTCAATCTGACCCAGCTGTCATGGTTGTGTGTGTGTGTATGTTTATGTGAACTCCTAGCTCCCTCAGTGTTGACTTTCTCCTTTGACGTGGGAAACAGTCCAGCAGTCCTAGCTGTAAAGTCCCACCTCCCCCTGAACGACAGGCAGTGGCACTACGTGAGGGCAGAGCGTAACGTGAAGGAGGTGTTGCTGCAGGTCGACCAGCTTCTCCGCTTTCTGAAGGCTCCAGCTGATGGACAGCGACGCTTACTTCTCAATGGCCAGCTGTTTGTAGGTACGTCTACCGCTGACCTGAGAGCAGAGGGATTCCAGAAAAATGACAAACACACCCACACACACACACACACACACACACACACACACACACACACACACACACACACACACACACACATACACACTATTTCTGTGGAAGTAGAGTGTGAGATCTGGAGGCTGTTTGCTGCTGCGGGTCCTGCAGATATATCTCAAATCTTTTGGCACCACCTACAGGTAAAAGTGTAGGAAATGCTCCCGACTTGTTCAGGATCCCTATCTGTGCAAGCAAGCAAAACCTTATTTATATGACATGTTTCATTCCAGGTGGAAGCACAATGTGCTGCACAGACTATGAGGTAAGTTGCAGGCACAAAACGAAGCTGTCAACTGACCCAAAAATGGAATCAAATCCATTAAAAATAAAAATAAAAACTCATAAAATAATAAATAAGATGAAGAACAGACCAAAAAAGATACAAAGACATGTCAAAGTCAAAACCATCCTTTTTTTTATTAAATAATGTAGTAATAGTAAAAGTATAAAAGAGGATAATACATATGAATTAAAATGAATTTAAGAATAAAAATAAAAGATGACAATTAAAAGATGATAACTGATAGTATGAGTTTTCTGTCATGACTTCTGAAGGATGGAGATACCTGTTAAAGCTTCAATCAGCACACGTCTAATATGAGTAAAAGTATGAGCATACAATTAAAATTGTAATTACAATGAATATGAGTACAATAAACAAGTACAACATAAATGAAGATGAGTAACAAGCAAAGACTACAAATGAGGACAAGTACAACAAAGACAAGTGTACGGGTCATCCCAGACAGACACAAGACTAAACGCAGACTAACTGACACAGAACATAGAAAGCTGGCTGACCCCGATCACATAGAAAGGCAATAGTATTTATACAATGCTATGATGTAGATGGTAAGTATCAATTACTAACATGTCAGGTACTAGACTTCTTTTGAGGAATGAGGCATGTATTTGTGTTGCTAAATTTACTGGCACTGGTCCAGTTTAGGTATCCATGGTCAAGCCTAATTTACAGGGACTAAGACTTCCCCATATATAGTTAGGTCTTCCTTGAAGTTGATAGAGTCTCGAACTAACTATGGAGGATGCATAATCATAAAAATACATACTAACAATAACACACAAGTAGATCCAACAAATAAGAAAGAATTAATAGATAAATGACTAAACCAGTAAAAATAAAAAACCTAAGTTCAAGTACACACACACACACACACACACACACATATACTGTAGATATAAATATAAGTTCTACAAATGGCAGTCTGTACAGGTAGGTTATTATAAGCTTTATAAACTGGAGAACTGACTCGGTTGCTTTGATGTTAATGGAAAGTTTGTTCCAAAGCTTTGGGGCTAAAATGTTAAAAGCATGGTCCCCTGCTGTTTTAAGCCTGGATTGTGGTACTTTTAATGCCACCATTAGGAATATTATCACATAATTCCAGTTAAGGAACTATGGCATAGGACTGGACCTATGTGCAAAGTTTAATTTCCTGCATGAGAAGGCAGATTTCCAGGTAGGAATAAGAGCATGGCGAAACAAGAGGGAGCAGCAGTAGAGGATGTGATGTGTGTTGTGCAGTAAGCAGTGTGTGATGGTTGTCCCAGGAGGAACAGCGTCTCAGCAGAGAGGCTTTCTGGGCTGCATCAGGACTCTGACCATCAACGGTATGACCTATGACCTGGAGGAGAGGGCCAAGATGGTGGCGGGGGTGAGCTCCGGTTGTCCCAGTTACTGCAGCGGCTCCAGTCTCTGCCACAACAGAGGGAGGTGTATCGAGAAGAGCAGCAGCTTCACCTGTGACTGCTCCCAGTCAGCCTACGGAGGACCCACCTGTCAGGAAGGTGAGAGTCACTGATCAGCTCACTTTCTTTATACAATGCAGACAAATAATATACAGATTATATTCGTCTTGAAATATTAATCCACAAAGTAGTCTTTAAGAACATGCTTTGTCCTTCATGTGAAATGTGTACGTTTAAAATATGAGGACAGAGCAGTATTTGTTCAGATGGCTGATAAGCCGGTGAGAATAAAACTGTGCTCTGAGCCTGAACATGAATGAATGAATGAATGATGGATCAATGTGTTCACACGTTTGTCTTAATGGCTGCTAAGCAGTTTGTACTTAAGTTCATTACTGTTACACTGGTGACCTTTGTAGAAGTGGCCTGTGGCCATGTGTTTGTGCTCTGCTGCTGAGTCTAGCAACAGTTATGTGTAAAAACTGAAAATACACTATGAAGGGCAGCTACGCTGTGATGTTGCTGTGTGTTGTTCACGCAGTCATTCATTCAGCTGAATTTAAATGACGCAAATGCAGATTCAAGTGAGTATGTCAAAGATTTTTCATCCTCACAAGTTAAACATTTAAGCGTGTGCGGCCATGCTAGTTGCTTTGTGAGGCTGAACTTTGGCACAGTGGTACTTAATGCTAACATCGGCATGCTAATGTGCTAGTTATCAGGTACTGACTTTCAAAATTCTCAGACTTCTCCTTTAGATGTTAGCAAGGCTGATGACTTTAAAATTTAGTTTGGAGTGAGCTTTGGTATCAGTTAAGTGTTGGGATTCAAAGGACTGCACAGATAATTTGTTTATTTGTACCACTTTAACTGGACATGTGCAGAGATCTCCCGTAAGTCCAGCTCTATTGGAAATGGTGGCTGAGACTGCATGTCCTCTGTTCTCTGAAACAAAGAGACAGCCATGTGCCTCAACCCCCAGGTGCTTGAACTTTGGCACCTTATGGTGCTTTTCTACTACATGGTACCGGCTCTACTCTGCTCTCACCTTTTGTATTGGGTACTTTTCTGGGGGACGTTTTCCATTTGAAGATAGTGCCTCCTCAGTGTAGCTGGTTGTCATAGCGACGCCGTGGGATGCTGCCATGATGTCAGTTTCAACTGGACACACATACGCACAGGGTTTGAATTACACAGTTACTTTCAGGGGAGTCCCATTCTCTAGTGTGCACCACTTAACACGTAACATTCATAAATTGTGCGACAGTGTGCGGTCAACCGCTGTGTCCCAGTTCTGGGTCTGCAACTTTCAGAGGACGCAGCCTACGCGGTCTACAGAGGCAACTTTTCTGCTGTCAAGGCTCAAAGAGAGAGGGGGAAAAGTACTAAAACAAACAAAAGAAAGAAATGATGGAGCCAGAATTGTTGCTTTTATTTTTTTTTATTTATATTTTGCTGGAGGAGGAGGAGAAGCGCCTCTGTCGGTGTCTGGAGCTGATTTATCTCCAAGCAGCAGAGCCTTTCTCAGCGCTCAGTGGGCAGAGCACTCCTCTGCTGGGGCAGCACAGCGGGGCTACAGCGCCGAGCTGGCTTTACATTTCCATAGCTAATATGCTAGGTGGCTACATGTTAGCATTACTACTGTCAAGTATTATGAAAGAAATTATGAGGGTTTTAATGTCCCTCTAAGTTTAACGTATCTGGTGTTTGATTTTCAAATGAGTAAAAACCCACATTAAAAGTGAAATCAGTACAAGTATTTTTGAAGATCGTGGGCACGCAAGGAATCTTGGGAATTGGAAGGCCGCAAAGGATAGTAGCGGTGCGTTCTCCAAAAAGAGGGATAAGGAGGCCGCATTTGTAGGCTGCATTTGAAGGAGCCTTTGAATTGGGACAGCCTTCGCGCAGCGTTGTGAGGTGATCGGCCTTTGAATATAGCCTCCGAAGGATGCATACCCTGAATTGGGAAACAGCTAATAACAGGGTCACTGCGAAAAAGATGTTGTGGAGTTACTACTTAAATGTAACTACTTATAGTAATTAAATTACAAAATAAATGTAATTGCAAACATTTACATCCATCCATTGTTTTCAGCCTATCCGAGACAGGGTCATGGGGGCAGCAGGCTGAGCAAAGCTCTCCCAGTGTCCCTCTTCCCAGCAACATTTTCCAGCTCCCCGAGGTGTTCCCAGTGCAGATGACATATGTAATCCCTCCAGCAGTTCTGGGCCTGCCAGGAACACCTCTAATCGGAGGCGCCCAGGGGACATCCTGATCCTGAATGCCTGAACCACCTCAATAGACCCCTTTTGACCAGAGGAGCAGCTGCTCTGAGCTTCCTTAGAGTAGAGCTCCTCTCCTTTCTAAGGCTGAGCCCAGACACTCTGCAGAGGAAACTCATTTCAGCCACTTGTATCTGCGATCTCATTCTTTCAGTCACTACCCAGAGCTCATGACTACAGGTTGGGCTCAGAACACAGATGGACAGGTGACACCAAACCTCCTGTCCATCTCACGTTCCATCTACCCTCACTAGTGAGCAAGACCCCGACATACTTGAACTCCTCCTCTTAGGGCAGTAACTCTCCCCCAACCCAGAGAGGACAATCCACCATTTCCCCGCAGAGAACCACGGCCTCAGATTTGGAGGTGCAGACTCTAATCTCAACCACCTCACAATTGGCTGCAAACCACCCCAGTGCATGTTGCAGGGTAAATCTGTTAGTTACTGAGAAAAACAAAGGTCATTAAATTACAGTGGAAAGGCAGATTATCTGCACATGCCTCATACAACAGTGAGGTTTTTTTAATAGAGAATCACTGGCATCATTTTATTGTAAATCACTGGCATGTGTTATGAACCAGTCTGTGGATAGAAGTGGTTCTTGACCATTGATCCATCCATCCTACCCTCAAAGACTGCCATACTGTCTTATGATTTTGAAGGATAAGATTTTGCTCAATACTGATATGATGACATGATGTTGCACATTTGATACCAACTAAAACATGTCTGTAGCATTAAGTATTGAAAACTCTCCAGTTGGCATCAAATGTTTTACGAGATTCATACTCTATTCGAGCTCTTTGATAAGATAGTTTGTGATTTAAATCTGAATTTTGCTAATTTTACAACAAGGTTTCTTGAAAACTAATATACATTAAATTCATTACTATCACTGAGAACCTATCTTAGTCATCACACATCACCACCCACGTTAAAAAGTACAGGAAAGGCTCTACTTCCTACAGAAACTTAGGAAGGCTAAATTCCGGATAAAGATCCTGGTTATCTTTTACAGAGGAGCAATAGAAAGCATACTGACTGGAAACATCACAGACTGGCATGGTTCGTGCACAGCCCAGGACTGGGAGGCTCTACAGTGGGTGATTAAAACTGCCCAGAACAACACTGGTTTCCATCTACAGAGCATCAGTGACCCCAGTGAAGTGAGGTGTCTGCACAGAGCCCAGAATCCTCTGGGCTCTGTGCAGACACTGAAAGACAGCAGCCACCCCAGCCACAGTCTGTTCACCCTGCTGCCATCTCTCAAATACATACAGAAGTGTCCCCTGCAGAAACACCATACTACGGAGAAGCTTCTTTTCCCGGGCTATGAGATCAATCATAGGATCAATTTTAATTTCATTTCTTCTTAAACTACATTTAAGAAAATGACAAAGCTTACCTTGTACCTTGGTGCCTCCTTGACTTACCTTCAGTATCATGATTTGGTGAAAATTTCAACTGTACACAAGAATGTCCCAATTTATTGGCCAGATTGTCTATAACTGTTCTTATCCCAACCCTACTCTCCAGAGGATGAACCCTTCACATTTTAATGACCCTATGACCTTTCATCCAGTGCACACTTTATATTTTTAGCTCCATAACTGGTGAGAATGAGAATAGAAACATCATCAGTATGTTGTTTTTTTCTGTCCAACTCAGCTCATATTGTGTCGTGTAATAACCACTGCAGCCTCTCAGGAGGCTCACAGGACTTTACAGTGTCACTGTTATTAATAATGGGCTCTGTCTGCCTGTGATTTAACTCCTGTCCTGTTTGTGTGCAGAGGTGTCTATGTCCTTCGACAGGGAGTCCTCGGTGACCTTTACCTTCCAGGAGCCCTTCTCGGTGATGCAGAACAGAAGATCACAGGCCTCAAGTGTTATCAAAGAAAGAAGCAGCAGTGCCAAAGAGGACATGGCCTTCAGCTTTATCACCTCCCAGAGCCCAGCCATGCTGCTGACTGTCAGCACCTTCAACCAGCAGTACATTGCTGTCATCCTGGCTCACAACGGTATACACACACCTGTTATTTCACAGTGCACTAAACACAAACACACAGCAGGCATCAACACAATACTGCCATACATAGTTTTTAGAAATACACAGTGGGCCTCATGCAAGAAAAAATTCAATTGTCATCAAGTCCACTGATTTTTGGGATTCACCACTGTTTTCTTATTTTTGCTTTTCTCTGAGCTAACACTCTTACCAAGATAAGAAAAAAAATCTCACTTTCACAGGCCAAAAATTGTTTTCCAACACATGAAAAAATACATTTTATATGTGAGGAATGTTTAAAAATGCATGAATAGTATTTAGTCAAATTTAGAGTAACTTTAATGATTGGATCATAAAATTTTGAGGGCTAAAGGGATAGTACTATACTTGATCCCAATTACTGTGCTGAATATAATTAAATACATTTACTGCACTAAAGTACAAATCTGAAGAACTTTTATGTTACCTGAGTATTTTAATCTCATGCCACTTTCCACTTCTACTCCACTACACTTCGGAGAGAGACATTCTACTTTTTACTTCAGTATTATTAGATAACTAATAAATTCAGATTTTTGTGCACAAAAAAAAATGCAGCTGAAACAATTAGTTGATTATCTAGAAAATTAATTGGACACTGTTTCTTTTATCGTGCATCATGTTTTATGCAAAAAATAGCATATTTAGATTTATTAAACTTAAACATTTTGCATGCCTACTTTTACTTTTAAAACTTTAATACATTTCCCCCAAATCACCTTTACTTTAAGTTTATTTAAGAGTACATTAAATTCTTCTTCTTGACACTAAACCTGCCCTTATACGGTGTTTAGGAGGTGTTACCTGTGCTAACAGGTGACTGATGATCAGTGGGAGTCATCATTGAGCACACCTGGTCAGAGCAGATTTGGGTGGTTCAGAGCTTTAGTGCATCTGGAGTTGACTTCTCATATTTTCTCTAACCAGAAAATTAAGAGAAACTGATGGGCCCTCGCACCCCCAGGTATGTCAGGGTACTTGTGGGACTCCAGCTAAAGTGTTCATTTCATTTGAAATTCTCATAATGTATGCACAGAGTTTAGACCCTGGAGTGAGATATTTCACATGGTGTAGTACTTCCAGCGGCTACTAGGTGGCAGTGGAGGGGACAAAAATGCCATGTCATCTTTGTGTACATCATTTGTAGACCAAACCATGTAAATATCATGTTATTCCAATGATAATTGTCCCTCAAGGCGTACTTCCTGTTGCCAGTAGGTGGCACTATTATGACTAGTAATTATTGTCATACAGATGTGTTCAGGGTGAGGCCCTGAACCTATGAGGTTTCAGGCAGTTCGGACAATGTACACCAAAGTTACATCAATGTCCTGTTTTCTTGTAAAACATCAAAATTCAATGCCCCAAATGGGAAAACCATAAAAAAAACTCTGGATGCTTTAATAACTTTCAATTGGGAAGGTCTTAAGATGATACAGACAGAATTTCAACTGGATCTGATTAATTGTGTAGGCCAAGTTAATAAAAGTATTTTTTTTAAATGTTATTTCCTGTGGCCACTAGGTGGTGCTATGACGACTAGTGAATATTGTTATACAGATGTGTTCAGGGCGGGACCCTTATCAAACAAATGAAGTTTCAGGCAGATCAGACACTGTACACCAAAGTTACAACAATTTTCTGTTTTATGGCAAGACATCAAAATTGTACGCCACATAACAGGAAAACTGTAACTGTTTGTTGTTTTTTTTTTTTTTAGTTTTGCACAGACCTGTGATAACTTTTCATCACCAATGGGTTGAGAATGGACACACGAATTCTGTCAATTGGATTAATCCTGTAGGACAAGACAGCAAAAGTATAAGTGCCAGAATTGCCAATCTGGCACTTATCTAACTAATCTGTCTATCTCTGGGGCTGTCCGTTCCCTGTATGACCGGTGCCGGAGCTTGGTCCGCATTGCCGGCAGTAAGTCGAACTCGTTTCCGGTGAGGGTTGGACTCCGCCAGGGCTGCCCTTTGTCACCGATTCTGTTCATAACTTTTATGGACAGAATTTCTAGGCGCAGCCAGGGTGTTGAGGGGGTCCGGTTTGGTGACCTCAGGATTAGGTCTCTGGTCTTTGCAGATGATGTGGTCCTGTTGGCTTCATCGGGCCGCGACCTTCAGCTCTCACTGGATCGGTTCGCAGCCGAGTGTGAAGCGGCTGGAATGAAAATCAGCCCCTCCGGATCAGGGATGAAGTCCTGCCCCAAGTGGAGGAGTTTAAGTACCTCGGGGTCTTGTTCACGAGTGAGGGAAGGATGGAACGGGAGATCGACAGGCGGATCGGTGCGGCGTCTGCAGTAATGCAGACTCTGCACCGGTCTGTCTTGGTGAAGAGGGAGCTGAGCCGAAAGGCAAAGCTCTCGATTTACCAGTCGATCTTCGTTCCTACTCTCACCTATGGTCACGAGCTTTGGGTAGTGACCGAAAGAACTAGATCGCGGGTACAAGCGGCCGAAATGAGTTTCCTCCGTAGGGTGGCTGGGCTCTCCCTTAGAGATAGGGTGAGAAGCTCGGTCATCCGGGAGGAGCTCGGAGTAGAGCCGCTGCTCCTCCGCATTGAGAAGAGCCAGATGAGGTGGCTCGGGCATCTAATTAGGATGCCTCCAGGACGCCTCCCTGGTGAGGTGTTCAGGGCACGTCCCACCGGTAGGAGGCCCCGGGGAAGACCCAGGACACGCTGGAGAGACTACGTCTCTCAGCTGGCCTGGGAACGCCTCGGGGTCCCCCGGGAAGAGCTGGATGAAGTGGCCGGGGAGAGGGAAGTCTGGGTTTCCCTGCTTAGGCTGCTGCCCCCGCGACCCGACCCCGGATAAGCGGAAGAAAATGGATGGATGGATGGAGCACAAAATTCAAAATGGTCAACTTCATGTTGGTTTTGGGGTAGTGCTGCACGATAAAGCTAATTGCAATTGCAATCGCGATTACAGGCTGTGCGATTACATAACCGCACAAAAGACTAGCCACATCCCACGGCAACACAACTGATCTGTATTAACACTTAAGATAGCACAGAGAAAAATATGAAGAATGCATGCGAGAAAACATTGCAACAAGACTGAGAGAGACTTTAGTAGCATGGGACCTGTGTGAGGAGCGTCAGGTGACCATCACTACAGACAGTGCTTAATAAATGGCAAAGATTCCGTTGTTTTGGCCATAGACTTCATCTTGCCATTGGTAAGTTAACTCTCTCTACACTCTTTTGCCTATCTGCCATGTGTACTATTTCTTCTTTAATCTGAATTTGTTTATATCTAGTATTATTCGACCATTCTGAATAAGTGAAACTGCATTATCAGCCTTACATAGTTCCAAACAGCTCTTTGGTTACTAGTAATTGTCTCCCTGTTATGTGTTTGCTTTTGATTTTGATGTATTTAAAAGTGTGCTATATAGATTAAGTTCTTCTTCTTACTATTATTGTTATCATTATTATTATAGTTGATGGAAATTTACCAGCAGCAGCAGCCTGAAGCACAGTGCACCATATAAATGGAGGAGGATAGCTGGATGTGGAAAGTCCACCTGCAGCCAAAGCCAAGAAGAAAACTTTCGTCAATTAAAAGAAATACTTAAGTTTTTTGGAAAATATTAAGTTATTTAAAAAAAAAAAAAATAAACTGTAAAAACTAAAGGTTTTGTATTTTTCTCATTCTTCTTAATATTTGTATGTTCTGAGTTGAAAAAAAGCATACTTCAAGACTATTATTATTCTCTGTATTTTCCTTGATAAGGTAGACTCATGAGATCATTTATTTATTTATTTTATCGTAATTGCAAATGTAAATTGCAAATGTCAATATTGTTCAGTATTATCGCAATCACACATTTTTACCAAATCGTGCAGCACTAGTTTTGGGGGTGGGTCCAAGAGGCTTTTTTTTGTGTCTGGGTATTATACATAAGTGTACCTAATTTCGTAATTGTAGGTGAAACCGGCCATTGGGTCTACATTTGCCACATTTTTGCCACACCTGTTTCCGAAACCACCAAAATATGAAATTTTTCGCTAGGCCGGACGAGCGTACCAAGATTCATGAGTTTTTGAGCATGTTTAGACCTCCAAAAATTTGGCAGAAAAATAATAATTCCTTGCATTCCAAGAGGGTCCTCACACCGTTCAGTGCGCAGGCCCTAAATATGAGAATAATGCTGGAATGCTGCTGCATGAGGCCCAGTATGTCAAATTATTAACAAGACCATCTACCAGACCAGTCTGTTGTCACACATTTTCTTACAGAGACTAGGACTGTGATGTCAATGATAGTGAGCAGCGCAAAGCATTGTGGGTCTCTATTTTGTAGAGACTGAGTACCATACCAGTTGATGGGGATAATAAATTGTTGCTTGCCACCCACCAATAATCTCAAACAAGAAGGAAATGATGCAACTGAGTTCTTGCAGTTATTCAGATTATCAGGTTTTAAACACACAGCAATGCTGAATGTTTGCTTCGTTATCAACAGAATGCATTTTCTTTATTTTTTAGCTTTTCAGCTCGTAAGCAAAACAGTAGATCTCATATTTCTCAATAGATCTTAATTTAGCAGAGGCATTGCAAGGCATCATGGGAAAGACAAACAAATATCACCTTCAGCAACATTTCCCGAGACATGTTAATGTGTTCACAGCATGTTCACACAGGTAAGTTAAGTATAAACAGTTTTAACTGTTATGTAGTTGCCGGTGCACCACCATTGCCGTTATCTTTCTTTATAATTAGTTCTAGTATCAAGTGAATGATTAAAAAAAAAAAACTGTCAATACCCCCTCCGTGTTTATAGTAAACATTAATCACCATGAAGGAAACTAGAAAAAAATGTTGTTGCTTGAGTTGAAAGTGTCAGTGTGTGTGTGCTGAGTGGCCATTAGGTTACTAAATTTCATCATTTCTGAACTGCTGGAAAGTGCTGACACTCACTCCACATGGTATGAAAAGACATCTGGGACAGTACATTTGGCAGCTCATTAAAACTGAGCGCTCCTTGTGTTTGTATGGATCGAGGCCATTTAATTCCTTTAATTTTTTTCAAAGTAGCGCTCCTTTGCTTCCTCCTTCAGCGTCCCTCAGTACAGCATGTTGCACCGGCTCTTGGACTTCTTCGATGTATTTTTTGGTGGACTTCAATACCAACTTTTAGGTGCACCACCTACCATGCTGGATTTCTGTCTTCCCTGGAGAGGCATGCCCTAATCAATGCCCAGAATGCACCATGACGTATACTATCATATACATTATTTCATGGAAAACATAGTAACACATTTGTACTGTTTTTAAATATATAGCCCATGTGCATTCTTTGAACAGTGGTGAGTGTACACAGTTTTTGCTTAGGTTTTAAAAAGTGTTCAACAGAACTGAATTTGATTTAATCAAACATGCAGGGAGCCTGTTTCAGGTGTAACTGACAGCAACATTCAACAACACAACCTGAAACCATCCAGAGCACTCAGATGTGGATTTCAGGGTCTGCTTCCTGGCCAGCCTCATCTTTTCATGCTGTTTGTTGGTTTTGTGTGTAGGAAGTCTGCAGATCTGGTATCACCTGCAGATGCACAGGAACCCAGATGTGTTCAGTCCCATCCTCAGCAGCCTGGCAGATGGACGACTCCACCGAATCAGAATCCACCGTGAGGGCAAATATCTCTATGTGCAGGTAAGTGATGGAAGGCATATACAGTATATATATACTGTATATATAGTATATATACACATACATATATATATATAATTTTATAATAAAATGGAGTACTGTAAATTATGTATTACAAATATTGGCATGTCATTTGTATTCAGTAATTGTGTACATTTTAAAGAAATCTGACCCTACCTTGGCTTACTTAGATACACATATGGAAAAATGACCAATTCAACAAGATTTGTCAGTCTACAAAAGTGAAAAGACAAAACACTCTGCTTCTAAAACACTCCTGATGTGGTGTGACACTGTGCGGTGGAGATAACAAATCTGTTCACAGCCAAAACATCAAGTTTAACAGCTGTGATTTTAGCGTACAAAAACGTGTGACCTGTCAGATTCTCTGATGCTTGAGGATCAACCAAAAAGACTAAAGTGATGATGATATTATCATGCGAGGTGTTTGTTCACTGCAGACAGACTGTGCACTACAGTTTATTTTCACAGCTATTTATTTTTTAAATCTAATATAGACATATAAGGCAACAGTTTCAGATTAAAACTAGCTTTTTGTGGCAGCCTCTAGCTAACCTGCTAGAGTGTGCGCCCCATATGCCGAGGCCATTGCAGCGGCCATTGTTCGATTCCAGCCTGTGGCCCTTTGCTGTGTGTCACTCCCCCACTCTCCCCCACTTCTCCTGTCATTCTACAGCTGTAGAATATAAAAAATAATAATAAAGGGAAAAATCCCCCAACTCACAGCTCATATTTTATTTCCTCTGGCAACTGCATCTGGTCCTTCTCCCGTTCAGACACATTTTCAGACGTCCCAAGTCAATCACAATCATTTCAAATACTGTACAATCCCTCCATTGCACCTTTTGTACATAAATTTTGTGTCCTTTATATTCTAATTTGTCATTTTATATATTTAAGCTTCTATATTTTTTATCTTATGTTCTATTCTATTTAAATTCACTATTTTTATTCTTCCTTTATGTTAATTGATTTGCTCCAAAACACCAAGTCACATTTCTTGAAGATGTGAATGTACTTGGCAATAAAATTGGATTCTGATTCTGATCCTGATTCTGATTGGGATTTTGATTCTGATTTATCTAATATGAGTGTTTAACACAACGACAACTGACAACTTGCAAAGGCTTTGTTTTTTATGCAAAATATGCAACATAGTGCTGTTGAAGCATTTTCAAATAACAAAAACATAGAGATTCCAGACTAACTTGCATTTACAGTTAATGTGGATATTTCAGCTATAAAACAAAATGTGGACTTAAGGAAGATGATGATGATGATGATGATGTTTATAGTGATTTACAGCTAAAAACCCTATTTAGGCCACAGAATACAGTGAAAGAAATTGTCTGCATGTAACATGCATGACTTTGCACCCATAAAGCACCCTGCACCTACCCTTGCACAAACAGAGTAACAATATTACCCACCATATCACAAAGTTACATCAGTATCTCCCACTGTCTGACACCAGGAGGAAATAAAAGCAAATCACATCAGGCAGAGCCATCATGCCTCCTTCTTCTCTGATAGTGATGATTGATTGCCAGAGTAACCTTTTCTTAACCTTTAAATAGGAGATATTTTCCCATAGTTATGAAACATTTATCACCATAAGCAACTGTGTCTTCATGAATCCTGCGGCGCAGCACAGATCTCCATCAAACATGCCCTGCACATTGTGTCGAGGGCTGGGATCAGAGAGAAAACATGATCATACATTAAACATTAAACGTGGGCATGTTGAAGGCTGTGACGTTCATGACCTTTAAATACAGTGCTCTCCCTATTATGACAATTCAGTGGACAGTTTTCCTCAGTGGAAACTCACTGTCTGTCAAACTGGGTAAAAGGATGACTCTCCCACTATGCTGCACAGCCAGTTACCAAGCTACCAAACCAGCACAGTCCGAGAGTGGGAGTGGGAGTCCTCCTCCCACTTGTATTTGGGTGGCTGCTTGTTTAGTGCTCTGACAGTATAGAGCAAATTGGTCCAAAAAGAGAAGTTTCTTTGGTTTGTTTTTTTTCCCCTTAGTTTTTTTTTTGAAAAAATGTAAATCTGTGAATTTCTTGCAATTTGTGGAACATTTCTACCAAGTTGCACATTGTCTTTTTTGCTCAGGTATAAATACTTGTGAAAAGGCATCTGAAAGCGGCACAAGAAAAGTGATGTAGCTCCAGGTTTCACAGGGTTAAATATACTTGATCAAAGCAATAAATCAAAGTTATGAGTAGCACCTTTATTTAAAAGAAAATGAATACAAATTACAACATTTTACCTAATATAAGTGCTTTCACACTAATAAAGAAAAGGTCTACAATGCAGTTACATTAGTGGCAGTATCTCTTATAACAAAGTACACAACATAATGTGACACAAGCTGTCACAAACATGAAACAAACCTCTCAGTGAAACAAACACTTACAGGAACAACATGAATGTAAGAAGTGACACAAAATGATTAAATGAAGGGGTAAAATTTCCATTTAATCTGCAGTGCAGTCAGCAGAGAAATCATCTAGAAATGTCACCAAGGCATTTCACACTTTGCACTTCAACAAGGACCTTATGAAAAATGCTGCAGTGATTTAGAGAGCTCACACAGACCATAGTGCTTTTCGCAAACATATCAAAATAAGTCCTATCTTTGGCTCGATGCACCACAAGCCTTTAGCTGAGCATTAGATGTGTATCAAGCCGGCCATCTGAGTCAGCATGACAGAGCACAAGTGAACAGTCTGAAGCTCTTACAAGCTAATAAGGGCTGATAGCGGTTTGTTTGAATCAGTCGGGAACACAATTTATCATGTACAGCAATGTGCTGCTGCTGCTGTCTTAGTCTGAGTTTGTGTGTCTCTGATTACTGTCCACCCTGCAGATTGACCAGGACATCCACAGAAAGTACACGCTGTCATTTGATGCAGAGCTGATCTTAATCAGATCCTTGACATTGGGCAAAGTCATCAGTAAGTACTCTCATCATGTTGAGGTTTCCCGAGAAAAGGTTGAGTCAACAAAATGTATCATTTTGGCGGTGGGGGTTAATTACACTTTGAGCTGTGGAGCCACAATGGCATGGTGTGGGTATTTTTCTCTGCATAGCACAGACAGGTGAAAAAGCTGATGTGGTGTTGAAGGTGTGAGTCAGTCTCCTGCTGCTCTTTTCACATCTCTGTGGCTTTTGTGTTGGCACTATTCCTCTCTGTGATAATTCAAACTCATCTGCTGACCACAGAGCACACAGTATACACTACAGCTCCTGTGTGGAGTTCTCCTTTTGTAGCTTTTTCACTTGGGCTCAATTTTAGTACTAGTCCCCACATGATCCTTGAGGTTCAGTACCAGTACCTCCCTCAGGGGCTGCAGGTTTTGGTTTTCACATTTTTAAGGCCAATCAATGTGCACATTTGGTGTGCATGCAAATGCTCTCGTGTCTGTATCCAAGAAATGCATTATATCTGGCAGTGAGAAGAGCAGTGCTGTGGTAAAGGGATACTTTGCTGATGTTCAACAAGCTTTGTATCAAAACACTGTGGGTAGTTTGTGTAGATGAACTGTGGTAAACTTCCTTCTATCTAACCAGTGCCCAGATATCCCTCCTCCCCCTGGGGAAACACCGCCAGATGACACAATTTATGTTAGCCATTCAATTACAGAGTCCCTCTGGCTCTTGGGGCTGTTACTTGAATTACAGGCTCTAATTAGGCATTTTTATGTTGCCCGCCAAACATGCCACCACCACTGTGGACACAGAGTATATGGCTGATCCAGAGATAGACCTGCCCCTCTGTCTATCTCTGAAACTCAGGTTGGAATCTGTTCAAACAATAAAACTAGGCAGTGCTGATCAAATATTAACCAAGATTATTTTACTGCACTGCTTATTTTGGGCACCATAAGTGTGCACCATACTGCTTTCTGCACAGTAAAAATGGAGGCCGAAAAAGGATATCAAACAGCTCAAATCAAATATAAGCCAAGATTCTGATAAAGAGTTACACATTTCTTGCCTCAAATGTTTTCAGGAACATCTGTAAGTTTACTGTTTAACCACAATATGAGATCTGGCCAGCTGCCATTGTGTCAAACGGATGAGGTAGCATTATGTCACCCACCAACAGGAGCAGTCATTGGTCTGCATTCCAGTGGTTTTAGGTTTTGTACCTTTTAAGCAAAAGCTAATGCCACAGTCCATTTTCTCTGTTTTCTCTGGTCATGTAGCACCAATTTCTGAAGTATTTGCATCTTTCTACTTTTTGGCCACCCTAGTTTTATGTGAAGAGTCTCTTTTATCAGTGAAATACTTCTTTAATGATGCTATTGTCCAATAAGTATTTGGCTACACTGCAAAATAAGCACATTTTTGGTGCTATTCTGTCAGTGGATCAATTTATTGTGCATGGTGGAACAGTATAAGAAGACACAATGAGCTGTTAGATGAAGAGCTGCAGGTGACAGGTTCTCACCACAGTTTGTGAGATTATTTTCTATCCAATTGAATAGTCAATCAAACACAATGTGAGTTCTAATCTTTGGTCACAGCCCGTCTCTGCATAGTATATCACCACTGTATGGATAAATGCAATAAAAAAGGCTAATAATGTTGCACGCAAATAATTTCAGTATAATTATCTATCCATTTTTCTATCTATCCAGGAAAAGACAACTTCCAAAACGACGTAGTTCAAGCAGGTCTGAGGGGTTTCATTGGCTGCCTCTCGTCAGTCCAGTTTAATCATGTGGCTCCTCTGAAAGCAGCACTGCTGAATCGAGGGAGCTCATTGGTCACCATCCAAGGTCCACTGGTCCAGTCAAACTGTGGAGCGCTGGCTGACTCAATCACATCCAACAATCTGCAAGGTAATACTCTTTGTCAGTCAACTAGATTCAGGCAACCAAAAACCCTTTAACAACTAAACTAATAACTTTTAGACATAGCTGACACTCTTTAGTGCTGCTCTGATGTTCCTCCAAGCTGTGAGTCTGTGGGATCAGTCAGCTCTGGCTGGGAATAACCACACACCTTTTTTGTTATTTCTGGTCAGTTCTGTAGGCTCCTAATGACTAAAAAGTTGCAGTGCTGTAGTCTTTATTGCAACACTAACCTCAGCTAAAGAATGGAGTATTCATGTTATGTTCCCGGCCTAGGGGGACCCAGGACACAACACAAAAGCGCTCTCCAGCTCTCCCACTCTCAAGAAAAAAAAGTCTACGAAGTTTAGAAAGGCAAAATGAGCAGTTTATTACTCAGATGTGAGCAACCAACAGAATACAACACAAAAACGCACCTTGGTCCCTAAACTTACCCACAAACAGAAAATCAAACAAAAGACAGGTCTCTTACCTAAACGCCTACCTGACAAACAGGACCATGTTCAATAAAAGAAAAGTGGTAACTCACTCCCTAAACTACTTAACAATCACAAGTGCTCAAACATGTACAATGCATCATAAACCAAAGGTATCTACTCTAGTAGGCCAAAAGGATGCTAATCAAGCACAAAATCACAAACTACACAAATTCAGATAACACATGGTCTCAGACTGGCTCTGTTGGGAGTGGAGGAGGCAGGAAGGGGAGAGCTGTAGGATTCTTCACCTTTAAAAAGCCCTCCAATCCCAGAGCAGCCAATCCTGCAGCAGCCAAGCCCTCTGGAACACCCAATGATGATACTCCAACTGCATCACACCATCAGTCAGGATAATGCCATGTAAGGACACTGGCACACACAGGCAACCCACCTCCCATCCCCACCTGGCTGTACACTGGTGCATAATAACACCATGATCGGTTCTGTCCAGCTGCATTCTCAGCTGGTGCGGTCCAGCAGCATATCATGCTTATGCAAAAGCTGGCTTTTGGAATTTGGATCTTACAATAAAAGTGCCATCAAAGCAAGGGTATTTGACTTCTGGTTGAGAACAGACAGATTATATACATTTGCCACCTGACAGAAACAGAAATTCACAAATGCCCTCCAGCAACTTGATTTCAACCAGAACTAGCATGCATGTGAAAATTATGCTATCTGATGAAGAGCAGGTACATGCAGACAACAGTGTTGGTTTTCTTTAATCACTTAAAGTTTAAAGAAAATCCAATGACACAATCCCCAAACAACACCAGACAAAGGAAAGAAAAATAATAATGAAATACAATAGGTAAAGACTTACTAAAAGATGAAAAGCAAAAAACAGGTAAATCAAAATAACAATATCAACATAACATGAAAATTAAAGTTATAAAATTTTACATGCACCACTGTTAAAAGTCAATGCATAGTCCTTAAAAGCGTACCTTTCACATATGCCACAGGACGGCATCAGCTGAGAATGCAGCCGGACAAAATCACAGACAATGTTAATATAGGCCTTCAGAAAGCACCTGCTGCAGCAGCATGATTTAGAACAGGTGGTGTTACTTGAGAATGCAGCCATACAGAACCTGTTGCATCCACATGATATGAGTTGGTACAAGGTACAAGGTAAGTTTACTGTCATTTTTCTTAAACGTAGTTTATGAAGAAATTCAATTTAAAGGTGATCCTAAATACTGCTACATCTTTTGGCATCAAAGGAGAAGTTGAGGCATCTCACAGCCTCAGGAAAGAAGCTGCTCTGTAGCCTGGTGGTTCTGCAGCGGATACTTCTGTATCTTTTTCCAGATGGCAGCAGTGTGAACAGACTATGGCAGGGGTGGCTGCTGCCTTTCAGTGTCCTTTGGGCTCTGTGCAGACACCTTACTTAACCAAGGTCACTGATGCTCTGTAGATGGGAACCAGTGATGTTCTGGGCAGTTTGAATCACCCACTGTAGAGCCTTCCTGTCCTGGGCCATTAGTATGCTTTCTATTGCTCCTCTGTAGAAGTTAACCAGGATATTGCTCTGGAATTTAGCCTTCCTAGTGTCCGGAGAAAGTAGAGCCTTTTCTGTGCTTTTTTAACCTGGGTGGTGATGTAAAATGACCATGATAGGTTCTCAGCAGAGCCCTTGAAGAGACAGTCACGTCATCTCCGTTTACTCCATTGGACCGTTTTTCCACAGCAATGGCGGAACATGAAGCATCTCAATAGTTCCTGGAAGTAGCATTAATTGTGGAGTTGCAGCAGAGAAGACCATTTGTGATGGGCTTTTAAAGGGTAAGATGTCTAAAGAATTATCAGCATATCTTAGCTAAATTAACGTGCATTAAAGCATGATATTGGATTATCTCCTACTAAATTAGTTGATTTACGAAGCAATAACAGATATGCTTACAGAGTAGGCTAACGTTAGTAAACTGTACTACATATACTGTACACATATTGTTAGCTGCTAACAGCCAGTTAATTTAAAATGTCCTGTTATTGAGTAATTTCATCTAACATTCAGGAGTTAAAGGGGAGAAAAGGCTTGTGTGATCTATTTTACAGGTCAGTGTGAGTTACATTTCAGCTTTGTTAAATATAACATGGTGCTTGATAACAGAGTGCTATTTTTGGTACATTAATATTGATTAATATTGATTGATATGGATTAAGAGTGCATATTTGAGACATCTAAACAGGAAAGAAAACAAACATTACTGTAAACAGAAACATAATTTAAGGTTAATGTTTTTAGCATCATGATTCTGTTGATTCCATGTCTTTATTATGTTACAGCTCAGCTGATTTTCCATTGAAAGACCTGAGTGAGATCACAGGGTAAGTCATTTAGACATACTTGGCTTAATGTGGAATTATTCTAAACACTGAAATTGTTACACTACTGTGTTATATTATTAATCATGCTAAACATATATTTAATTACGGTGTTATATATGTTATCTTGTTACTGTATATTGGTAACTTACTATAGGCACGCTGGGTGCTGGAGGAAGGGCTATGGATGGACTGCTATGTGATGGAGGATGCTGCGGATCAGTGCTGAGTGGACCTTTGTGGAACTGAAAACTTATACATCATAAAATGTAAGAAGCTCATGTTGTTTCGAAGCGGGTTAAAAAAACGCAGAAGGCTCTAGTTTAATGCAGCTCATTAACGTATTAATCCAGTAGAGGGCAATATTAAACAGCCTACTGAAGGTTCTCTTGAGTGCAGGTCTGATTACTTCATGCATTCACATGCACCGATTTACACTTTGTATTAAAATCACTCTCTTATATTCACAGTAGTGTGATGACATAGAACAATGAAGTGGCCTAGACCTTTTAAAACAAAGGAAAAAGCTTAGACACAGGGACGGGGAGGCTGACAAAGGATCAAAGTCTGATAAATTATTAAAAAAGGATCAATATTTGTAGGCCTATCATATGAAACACTATAGACAAATGCTGAAGTTAGCACAGCAAAACTTAACACAACTAACAAAATTCCATAACTGAAGCTGGGGAACAAACACACCTCATCTCCCAAAGCGGTTTCCCACCCAGGCCTATAAAGGTATGTCTAACCCTCTCTCCTGTCTTTTTCTTCATCTCTCTTTCAGCAAAAGAGCTACACAGAATTTAATGAAGCCTGGAGACTCCCTGTACGAACACCCTCATCCTGAGTGTCATCTTCCTGTCCTCTGCAAGCCTTTCCCTGTTCCTTATTTTTATTAAACCATACACAAGGCTTCCAAATGGTGTGCTCTTTGTTTGAGGAAAATTCTAATTCTAATGCAGTTTTTGAAAATCATAATCTCACATATTTTTTGTAGTTGTAATCTGTGGTGAGTGTAAAACTACTTCTGCTGGCATTACTCAACAATTTTTTCCTCACCTGAGTGTCAGTGGAGGAAATGTGCATGCGTACCCTCTTTCTTTACTCGACTGGATCATCCCCTGCAGCACAGCAAAGCATGGTGGAGACTATCTGAGAGGACACCACAAAAGAAAGGACACATACCAACAGCTTGATGTGCTATTTATGTTTCTGAGATTACTAGATATGAATTCAATTAATTAATTGTAGTTAGTAAGTCAGTAGAAAGACAAAGATAAATAAAATACACATATTTATATGTCTATAAACTGCTGCTGGGGCTGCTGCTAGTCCATTGGGAGTCCACTGCAAAGCTACAATATGTGACGACTTGGGATGAGAACATGTTGGCTACATTCCACTGGCCTCAGAGTGCATAAGCAGAATGCACAAAACGTGCACAAATCAATTAAAAGCCTTTGGAATAAATAAATAAAAAGGCTACAAGCACATCCAAATTGTCCATAATCCGCTCAGGCTGAAGACAGGACATTGTGAAATAAGGCTGACAGTGCTTATTATTTTCAGGCTGCAGTGGCGTGGAACATTGATTCACTCAGAGCCAGACTTTTTTTCAGAAAAACCCAAAACATACCTGATGGATCATAAGGGGAATTGGCAACACACACAAAATGATAAACATTTTCATAAGAAAAAGGCTTCCGCCTCTGGGAACACTATAGTGCTCAGAGCAATATCTGCAGTTTCATGGTACTGGATGATTAATGTTTCCAGGGTCAGATATATCTGTTACACACCCAAAAGAAAAGCAACAAAAAACAAAAGAAATAAAGGTCCTCCTTTTTTACATTCCTGGTTGCTTTGAAGTGTTGTTTTTTGTGTTTTTCCTACACTGCTTGTTGGATAAACTCATTGATGAATAAAGATGCAAAAACGAAATATTTGTTTCATTCTTAAACTGGCTATTCAAAAGTTCCCCATTGAAAATACCACTGTGCATTTGCTCATTATTCAAAGCTAATTAATTTCTCACCGCTGTTTCCACAGATCATGCTGCAACAGCAAACAGCGAAAAGGAGCACCATGACACCCGAAATGATGTGGCTGTAATAGCAGGTCTGTTGTTTCACTCTCATTCTCATCACTCTCTCCATCTGCCTCCATCTTGATTATTTTTTCTGGTCTGTTACCTTCTTTGTCTCTTTAGCTCAAGCTCACTTAGACTTTCACTTCCTTTGTTTGTTTCCTGATAGTGGTTGCTACATCCGATCATCTATTTCTATCTCTTCTCTGCATCTTCCTCTGTCCACCCACCAGCTGCATCATCTATTTCCTCCCTCACCACATCTAGTCAAGTCAAGTCAAGTCAATTTTATTTATAGAGCCCAATATCACAAAACATGGTTTGTCTCAGACGGCTTTACAGTGTACGACATCCCTCTGCCCTTAGACCCTCACATCACCCAAAGAAAAACTCCCGAAAAAGAACCCCTGTAATGGTGGAAAAAAAAAAAAGGAAGACTCCTCAGGAAGAGCGGCAGAGGATGATGAGGGATCCCTCTTCCAGGACGGCAAGACGTGCAATAGATGTCGTAAATAACAAATGAAATACAATTGTGGCAAAAAGGACAGAGAAAGAGAGAGGGGGAGAGAGGAGGAGAGAGGCACAGCAATAGCAGAAACAGACGCATGTCATATTACAATAATAGGTGAGAAATCATCAAATGCACTCTATGATGATATTGTGGGTGTTGATGAAGAGTATCATGCATATATTGATACGGAGGTGTCCAAAGGCATTATCACGGCATTGGCGCAACCAGGACCAAGACCATGATCAGGGCAAGCGGGGGGTACAGTATCAGTGCAGCCACAGCACGAGCACAACCAAAGGCATGGTCACAGTGCCAGCAAAGATATCATCACGAACAGGCACAGCCAGAGTTGCGGCCAGGATCTGGGAAAGCTAGCAAACAGTTTCATCAGGTTTCATAGATAGATACATTTGCGTATCGTCAACATAACAATGAAAATGTATAGACTGTTTTCTAATAATGTTGCCTAGAGCAAGCATATATAAAATAAAAAGGATTGGTCCAAGCACAGAACCTTGTGGCACTCTGAAGCAGACCGTGGTATGCGCTGAGGATTGATCATTGATGTGAACAAATTGGGAACGATCTGCTAATTGAGATTTAAACCAGGTTAGTGCTGTTCCTTTAAGGCAAATTAAGTTTTCCTGTCTGTGCAGTAAGATTTGATGGTTAATGGTGTCAAAAGCAGCACTGAGATCTGAAAGGATTAAAACAGAGACCAGATCTGAATCAGAAGCAATCAATAAGTCGTTATTCATTTTTACTAGTGTCGTCTCTGTACTATGATGAAGTCTAAAGCCTGACTGAAAGTCCTTGAATAAACTGTTATCTTGGAGAAAGTCACAGAGTTGAAGAGCAACCACTTTCTGAAGGATTTTAGAAATAAAGGAGAGGTTAGATATCAGTCTATAGTTGGCTAAAATCTCAGAATTGATGGTGGGCTTCTTTTGAAGAGGTTTAATGACAGCTACTTTAAACATACATAGACACATTGATTATATCTAATAAAGAATTGTCTAATAAGGGTAAAGCGTCCTTAAGTAGCCTTGTTGGGATGGGGTCTAGTAGGCATGTTGATGGCTTAGATACAGAAATCAGAGTAGAGAGTCGGCAAAGGTCAATGGGGGAAAAACTGTCCAAATCAATTCCAGGCCTTGCTGCCATATCCAAGCTACCTGAGTCTGGGGTCAGGTTAGTTAAGGGCAAGAGATGATGGATTCTATCTCAAATAGTTATGATTTTATTATTAAAGAAACTCATAAAATCGTCACTGCTTAGGGCCGAAGGAATACAAGGCTCTATGGAGCTGTGACTCTGAGTCAGCCTGGCTACAGTGTTGAAAAGAAACCTGGGATTGTTTTTATTTTTCCTTAATCAATGATAAGATAATAAATGATAGTTTGGTCTGACATGGCGAGGAGCCTTCTTATACATTGTAAGACTATCCAGCCAGACTAAACGGGACTCTCTCTGGTTGAACACCAATTACTTTCAAATTTTTTCGATGTTTGTTTCAATTTGTGGATCTAACACTACCATCACAGATCCAGAGGGACGTTTTATCATCATTAACATATCAATCAACAATAGCCCACTGACAATTGGTAATCTTTATGGCCCTAACACCGATGACCCATCTTTCTTTCATAACTTCTTTTCATCCATATCCAACTTCTCTGACTCCCCAATAATAATTGGGGCGACTTTTAATTGTAATAAACCCATCAATAGACAGATCCAACACATCGAGTAATACACGCACCTGGCAATCCACACAAACAATAATCCAGTTCATGAGTGATTTTGGTCTTGGTGACAGTTGGCGCCTACAACACCCAACTGTAAGAGAATTCTCTTTTATTTTCATCAGTTCATCATTCATATTCACGCATCGATTTCTTCCTTACCAGCAATTCAATCATCCCAAATATCTCTGATCATCAAATCCACCCCATCATCATCAGTGACCATGCCCCAGTATCATTCAAATGGAACCCACGAGACCACAAACCAGCCACCAGATGGCGCTTTAACACATCCCTCCTAAAAGATTCTGAATTTAACGACTTCATCAAAAGAGAGTGGGCATCCTTCCTGGAAATAAATGATTCTCCAAAGCCATCACCCACACTTCTATGGGAAACAGGTAAAGCCGTCATCAGAGGTATTATCATTTCATATTCAGCCTATAAGAAAAAGAAAGAAAACAAACAAGAATCTGAACTTCAAGAAAAAATCAAACAGCTAGAATCCATCAATGCAACCAACCCAACAGAAGACAAAAGCGAGAAGAAATTAAAACAATATAAACTAGAAATAAATGAAATCCTGAATAAAAAACTAACTTCATGATCAGCCAGACTCCGACAGGAAAACTTCCACCACAATAACAAATCAAGTAAATATCTGCATAAACCAAATCAAAAGAAATAAGGAAAAATCCACAATCTCCACCATCATGAACTCAGCAGGAAGTCAACAAACTCACCCAATGAAATAAATCAAATATTCAGAGAATTTTATGCCAACCTGTACTCCTCAGATAACAACCCTAAGGAAGAAGACATCAGACCATTTCTCACCAGCCTCAATTTACCCCAACTCTCCCCTGAACAAAAAAACACATTAGACACACCCCTATCAACTGAAGAAATCCAATCTGCCCTCAATAGCATGCCTAACAATAAAGCACCCGGTCCTGATGGCTTCCCTGCTGAGTTCTACAAACACTTCTGGTCCATCTTAGCTCCACTTTTCCATAGAATGTTAACTGAAATACAACAAAACTCCAGACTTCCATCCAACATGAATACAGCATCCATCTCACTCCTTCTCAAACCAAACAAAGACCCCACCCCTGCCTTCAAGTTGCAAGTCCCATCTCACTCCTCCAGCGTCCGACATAAAAATTATCACCAAAGCACTCTCCCACAGATTAGAAAAAAATAATTCCATTCATTATTCACCCGGACCAAACAGGATTTATCAAAGGAAGAAACTCAGCCAATAACACCGCAGACTATTCAATATAATGCACCATTCAACCACACATAACCATAATTCAATCATAGCCACCTTAGATGCAGAAAAAGCCCGACAGAGTTAATTGGTCATTCCTCATCCACACCCTCCACAGTTTTGGCTTTGGGGAATCATTTATTAACTGGATTAGAACACTTTACACCTCACCTACAGCCACAGTTATTACTAACGGGCAAACTTCACAAAGCTTCACTCTTCACAGGGGGACCAGGCAAGGTTGCCCACTCTCTCCCTCTCTGTTCACCATTTTCATTGAACCCCTAGCAGCAGCCATCCGTCAGAACCCCCTCATCACAGGAATCCAAACCCCCAACATGCACCATAAAATCAGCCTGTATGCAGATGATATATTACTTTTTATTGAGAATCCACAAACATCATTACAAGAAGTAATCAGGGTCATCAAATCATTCTCTCTTCTCTCTGACTACTCAATAAACTTGAACAAATCCTCCATACTGCCATTAAGCACCAACAGTCCAGATGTGGCAGCCCTTACAACACCCATCCCCTTCTGCACAAGTCACATCACTTATTTAGGCATCCACATTTCCCCCAGGCTGTCAGATTTGACCAACTTGAATTTCACTCCACTACAAAAAAAAATTCAAGATGATCTCCAACGATGGATGAACCTCCCACTATCCATTCTAGGCAGAATAGCAACAGTCAAAATGACAATCCTCCCCAAAATCAATTATCTCCTTTCAATGATCCCCACTCATCCACCTCTCACCTGGTTTCATTAACTTTCGATTCATCCATCAACAAATTTTACTGGAAAAATAAACCCCCACGAATTAAACTGGCCACTCTTCAAAAATCAAAAAGATTAGGCGGACTCAATGCTCCAAATTTTCAATATTATTCATTAGCAAATCAACTTCAATACATCTACAAATGGACCCACCCCACTCAGTCAGATAGCATTTGGTTAGACATAGAACAAACAGTTAGCAAAGACATCCATTTCTCAGATTTACCATTCCTCAGTCAAACTATCAAAAAACACCCGTTTCCAAAACCCCACAATATCATCAGCTCTGACAGCCTGGTGGAAACTCTACAACATTACTAACTCCACTCTGGCACCTTCACTTTTCACCCCGATCTGGCATAACCCGGACTTCATCAGCAATAAACAATCACTATATTTCAGCACTTGGGTAGACAAGGGGATAACTCACCTCAAACATATCTTCAACAATAACATCCTGGTTCCATTTCCCCTCCTGGTCCAGAAGTTTGGCATCAGAAGCCATCAATTTCTACAATATCTACAGGTTTCATCATCCATCCAATCAACAATGAAAAACAAGAATATAAACTTAGACCTCCCCCCTCAGCCTCTACATTCATTAACATCTCTTCCTCAAAAAACTCTTATCTAAAATATACAGAATTGTTATCACAGGCCGATACATCACCCTCCATACCTTCAGAAAAATGGGAAACTGATCTCTCCATTACTCCTGATGCTGACTTCAGCCCCAAATCTGCCAGAACATTTTTAATCATGACAACAAATGCCAATTTACAACTCATACAATACAAAATCCTCCATAGAACTCATCTGAATGGACACAAAATGCAAAAAATGGGCTTCTCAGCCTCTGGAAACTGTTCACACTGCTCACTAAAATGCACTGACACCTACATTCATGCAACCTGGCACTGCACACCTGTTCACTGCTTCTGGAGAAACATCACAGAAGCTTTATCCCAGATTATGGGCTGCCACATCCCACTTTCCCCTTCCCTCTGTTTATTAGGAGACGTATCCACATTAAAACTTGACAACACACCGTTTACTTCTAGTGGCGCTGACTGCCATGAAAAACTATCCTCATGAACTGGAAGTCTCGGAACTCCATACACATCACACACTGGAAAAACCTGCTCACAGACTACATCTCTTTAGAAAGTACAAACTCCTCTGACAATAATCATAACCCTACCTGGCTATCATTCATCACTTTTTACAATCATAACCTGCCACAAACCAGTCACATCATCTGCCCCAGATCTCTGACACCTTCATTCCATCCTTAGTAATTACCACCGATTCATATATTTATTTATTTTATCTTTCTTCTTCTGCCTGACCCAATAACCACTGGACACATATTTACAAACTGTTATATCTCCTTAGAAAATACAAACTCCTCCGGCCAATAATCATGACACTATCTGGCAAACCATTCATCACTTTCTTACAATCATCACCTACAACAAGCTATTATTACATCAATTACTACAGCCTCTGTAACCTTCACTCCCATTCATGTGATCAATATTTATATATTTGTTTTGTTTATTTATCTATTTATTTATTTATTTGGGGTGGGGGGCGTAATTGATACAACCATCGTTATTACTATAACTATTATGATTAACATGATTAACATTTATTAATATTTATATACTTATATACTTACTTACTATACTTATATATATATATATATTTATTTATTTATACTTACTAATTACTACTCTGGTCCCTGCTGGGTCTCACGCTTGCTGGGCCACGGCCTGTAGTCCCTCTCCACCCCACCCACCCAAAATCCCCGCTCTGGACTGTTTTCAGGTAGCACATCACCTTTTTTAATGCACAATACATTAGTTTAGGTAGAGGAAAGGGGACACAATGTCAGTTCATAACAACCCAGCTCCTCGGTTTTCATGCACCACATACCACTTAAAAGACTAACACATTAAAATAAAATAAAAAAAATAAAAATAAAAAAATTAAATAAATAAATAAATGAAAAACAAAATAAAATAAAATAAATTATTATATATATATATATATATATATATATATATATATATATATATATATATATATATATATATATATATACATATATATATATACATATATATTAATATACAAATAAATAAATAAAATAGATAAATAAATACATTGGATAAATAAAAAAAAATTAAAAAAATTAAAAAAGAAAGAAATAATGGTAAAGACTACATATACATCTAGACATAGGGTAAGGCGTTGTGCCACATACAGTCCGAGGCCTTGGGAGGTTGGGGGGTCCAGGGGTGTTGGGGGCTGCAGGCTGGTCATGTGTGTGGGTGAGTAGGGACATACGACGATCACATCTCATCTCATAAAGACCCCACCCTTTTCCTCCTTCTCTTCCACTCTCATTATTATTATTAGTATTATTATTGTTATTTCTATTATTATTATTATTATTATTATTATTATTATTATTATTATTATTATTATTATTATTAATATCATAATTAATGTAGTAGCTATTAATTATGTTATTTTCTTTTTGTATTTTTTTTTTCTTTCTGTATATTCATCTTCATCTCCATGACTGACGATTATAATATTTATTACTACTATTATATTATATATTACTGTCTTTCTTACTCTCAAATCACACACACACACACACACACACACGCACACGCACACACAAAATCTGTTGCTGTTTGTTGTTCACACCTGTTTTCTGTCTGTCCTGTATTGTCACTGTAATGTCATATTGCACAATAAAAAAAAAAAAAAAAAAAAAAATTTGTGGATCTGGGGTTAAACCATGGGGCTAATTTTCTTTGTTTCATTATTTTCATCTTGAAAGGTGCAACAGCGAGAGCTGATCACAGTGAGCCAGTAGCACTATCAACGAGACAATCAATTTGAGAATGACTTTAGTTGGTAAGAGTCTTCTCAGTCACTGTGAGACATGGTATTAAGGTCAATGCAGAAGGAATCAGTTTCTTAAATTTAGCCACTGCTGAATCAGACAGACATCTAGAACAGGAACTCTTGCTTAGAGGCTTGTAGTCGAGTAATAAAAAATTGAAAGTTATTAAATAATGGTCTGACAGAGCGGGATCCTCAGGAAAGACTAATAAATCTTCAATATCGATGCCGTATGCTCGGACAAGCTCTAGGGTGTGGTTGTTGTGGTGGGTGGGTTAATGTACATACTGACTGAAGCCAATTGAATCCAAAAATGTGGAGAAAGCAGAACTAAGGCTATCACTATTAATATCCATGTGAATGTTAAAATCCCCTACGATAATTACTTTGTCTGATTTAAGCACTAAACTTGATATAAGCTCAGAGAATTCAAATAGAAATTCAGAGTATGGGCCTGATGTAGTACTCCTTCATGTGCGGTAAACTATAACAACTAGAATGGGCTGTAGAGTTTTCCAGGATGGGTGAGAAAGACTAAGAAAAAGGCTTTCAAACGAACTATAGTTTAGCTTAGCTTTAGGGTGAATTGCTAAGCTTGAATCAACAATAGTAGCGACTCCCCCTCCTTGGCCGGTGTCACGTGCAACTTGACTATTTACATGACCAGGAGGAGTGGATTCATTCAGGCTAACGTACTCATCAGGACAAAGCCAGGTCTCAGTGAGGCATAATAAATCAATATGATTATCCAATATCAAATCAGTGACTAAAAGAGCTTTGGTTGATAGGGATCTAATGTTTAAGAGTCCGCATTTAATTCTCCTGTTATGATGCTGTTTGACAGGAGATGTATTAGTTTTTATCAGATTTTTTTTGTACAAGTCCCCTATTATTTATTTTAGATTTAAACAAATGAAGTGGTCAGGGGATAGACACCGTTTTTATAACATTTACATTATGGGTGTGTGACTGTTCTAGAAGCTCAGAGAAGTGTGTAAGACTGCGATTCTGCACCCTGGTCCCAACTGGAATGTCATGGCTTTGGGCCTCTAATAAACTCGGCCAGATTCCTAAAGAGGAGGGAAGCTCCATCCAAAGTGGGATGGACGCCGTCCCTCTGGATAAGACCAGGTTTACCCCAAAAAGAGTACCAATTATTAACGAAGACCACATCATTTGCTGGACACCACCTCGACAACCAGCAGTTCAGTGATGACATGCAGCTAAACATGTCATCACTGGTCACATTGGGGAGGGGTCCAGAGAAAATTACAGTGTCCGACATCGTCTTTGCATACTCACACACCGACTCTATGTTAATTTTAGTGACCTCCGATTGGTGTAACTGGGTGTCATTGCCGCCAACGTGAATAACAATCTTACTGTATTTACACTTAGCCTTAGCCAGCAGCTTTAGATTTGACTCTACGTCGCCCACTCTGGCCCCAGGGATGCATTTGACTATGGCCGCTGGTGTCACTAACTTCACGTTTCGCAAAAGAGAGCTACCAATGACCAGCGTTTGTGTCGCTGAGCGGGGAGTACTTATTTGAAACGTGAGGGGGGGTGGGAGGTGTACCATGGGCTTCGGCTTACTATGCTTCGCTCGGACAGTCACCCAGCCTCCCGGCTGCAAGGGGGTTGCTGGGGGACGGCAAGCAGAGGCTACGTTATGTCAATCTGCACTGGCTACAGGGGGCTTGCTAACTATCGCAGCTAAAGAGGAATTTTCCATGGTGCGGAGCCGCACTTCCACATCTATGAGCCTCCTGTTTGGCAACCTTACCTATGGCACTTCTCCTCTGCACATCCAGCAATCTCAGTCTTGCCTCTCTTATTTTGTCTCCAAACTGACTGAGCTGTTCCTCTGACATATCCATTTCTGAGCCTGTCCATCACTGTCAACTCTGCCACCTCCAGCTCCGCCTCCTGTCTTTTCACCAGTGCCACCATCTTCAAACTATTCAGTATGCAGCTAGTTTCACTAGCATCCTGTAAAGTTTCTCTTCCACCCTTGCGTGTGCCCCTCTGTCGCAAATCACTCCTGACACTCTTCTTCACCCAAACCACACAGCCTCCACCCAAGACACTTGTATTATCATGTATGTATCTTGAAGGCTGGGCTCAGCCTTCCAGATAGGCTGAGGAACTCAGAAATTTGAAGGGAGCTCAGAGTACAGTTGTTAATCCTTTGTATTAAAAGTAGACAGCTGAGGTGGTTTGGAAATCTGATCAGAATATTTCTGGGGCCCCTTCATTTGGAGTTTTTCGAGCACGACTTTTGGAAAACCCAGGGTAGATCCAGAAGGTGCTGGAAGCATCTGGCCTTGGAATGCCTCGGAATCACCCAGGAAGAGCTTGAAAATGTTTCTGGGGTTAGGGACATTTGGTATACATAGCGGAGCTTGCTGCTCCGTGACCGGGCCATTGAAAAGCAGATGAAATGAATGGATGGATGATGGATGGTATTTATATTCCTCTTCCTGGAGGTGAACCAGGACAGGGGGCCTCCTGTTTCTCTGGTAGTCCACCACTAGCTCTTATTTTCTAGTCTTGCTGATATTGTGCTGCGGGCTGCGGGTGATTGCTGTGGCATCTTGTGATGGAGCTTTTTAACAGTCTGTTATACTCCTTGTTGGATTTGTCTATGCATCCAACAATGGAGGAGCCATTGGAAAACATTTGGAGGTTGCAGCAACCAAAGTTGATACAAAAGTCTGAGAAGTAGATTGCTAGGAAGAAATGGCCCCAGTGGATGTGCGATCTCCAACGGCGGTGCCAGTAAAGTTTTTTCGGTGTACCAGTGTTGCTAATCACAGCCTCAGAAAAATGTCCAGAAAAAGCCTATCAAAAATTTTTTTTTGATATTGTATATGGTATAATACCAACACAGAGTATTTGTACTTGTAGCTAGACAGGCACCTGCTAATGTGTGTGTCCTTTCTGTTCCTAGGTGTTGTGACAGTGGTGTTCATCATGGTCTGCATCCTAGGCGTGGTGATCCGCTTCATGTATGGGCGGCAAGTCCAGAGGAGCAACCACAGTATCACCAAGAAGGAGCACCACCACAGCATGGAGATAGACAACAGGACTGAGCTGCATCTCCACAACAGGGACAACATGAAGGAGTATTACATCTGACTACACAAGGGAGTACTACATCTGACTTCAAGAAGGAGTACTATATCGAACCAGGAGTACAAGATTTGACTACATGAAGGTGTACTACATGGGACCACATGAAGGAGTACTAAATCAGACTAGGGATACAAGATCTGACTACACAAAGGAGTATAACATCTGACTACATGAAGGAGTACTACATCAGACTAGAAATACAAGAAATGATTACACAGAGGAGTACTACTAACACAGATCTCGGAGCTCCAGACGTGCATGTTGAGTAGAGAGGAGAAGCTGAGAGAAATGCAGCCACTGTGGTTTTGAACCAGCAAATGAATGAAAGATGAGGGATTTAACACAACTTGCTGCACAACAATGAATGAACATGACCTTTCATACTTTAAATGCTGAATATTTCCACATTTCAGTAGAATATACCTAATAATACCTGGAAATAAAGAGAAGTAGGCCTGGCCTGTAAGATATGTGCACAATCGCTGCTGTCTTTAAGTGTGTTGGTGAATGTTGTGGTGATGACAGGGAAGAGTAACAGGGGGCCAACACTGCCTACTGTATGAGTGCCTAATTTGTCCTCAAGTTTTTCTTTCAACATTACCATTTTTTACAGTGAATGGCACCAAGGGTGTCCTATTCCCATATGCAATATGCTTGTTATCTTTAGCCCACCATAGAATTTAGATGGAAGATGTTAGAAATTGTAATCACCCAGTAACTTAACCTGTCAGCCATTTGAACATAGAGCGATGTGCGCAAATTTTCTTTCACTGACTTGTTTGGCACCGCACTGTTCCAAGTAGTATGGAACTAACACACCTGGAACACTAATTAAAGTACTAAATTAGTTTTAACTCAGAGTTGTACCAATCTCTGGATCACTTGGAACCTTAACATTACCTGTGACCTTATCAATTTTTTGTTTGTTTGTTGTAGGTTTTTTCTTGTAATTTCACACACATATGTTTATATAAACATAAATTGAGTCATGTCATGTGATAACTTCTCCTCTCCTTGTTAATGATTTGTACAACTGTAGTTTTAATAGGGGTACATTGTAAAAATTGATAATTTAATAATGAAAGTGAATATATTCTTATCCATTTGTTGTGACATGGTTACTTAGAGTATGGAACAAAACAGTACACCACATGGCCAACTGGCCAAAAGTATATGGACAGTCATTTTCTTTCCTTACATTCTTTTTTTCTTTTTCTTTTCTTTTTTTTTTTTTTTTTACCAATTCTTTAATTATTAGGTATGTATCATTTACTGAGCAATAATCTATTACAGGGTCCCTATTCAAAATGTCCTCATCACAAATCTTCAGTAGTTTGTATTATGGAGTCCCTTGGAAATTAGGCCTATATCAGTGTATCTAGGGGCTCCAAGGCAAGCCTGAGTCAGTCCTAACTATAAGCTTTATAAAAAAGGAAAACCTTGACTCTGCTCTTACAGAATATCTTAACTTCACTTTTGGCTTGAGTGCCTCCTCCCTGGAGCATGAAAAAAGTCTCAAAACTTAGAGAAGGGGGTTAGACACACCCAGTCACATAACTGTATCAGCCATAGACTGTATGGTATCAGCCAGTCGCAAAATTCAATTTCAATAGCAGGGTTTTTTTTTTTTCAACAATGTGTTTATTAAACTTATTTTGCAAAGCATGTGCGGGAAGGGTTGATACAAAGTATAGCAATAGTAATAGTGCTAAAATACAGGCATTTAAGCCTGACAGAGATATATAAAATAAAATAAATAAATGAATTAAGAAGAAAAATAATAATAATAACAAAGAATAATAAATAGATAAATAAATAAAAATAAGGATAAAAAAATAAAATTAATAATAATAATAATGATTAAATAAAAACGATGGACAAAAGCTCAGGAGGTCTGATCCTTTTCCCAGGCCAGGTCCATAAGACCTGACCTCATCCTATGAGGTACAGTGGTACCCAGGTAGTCAAGAAATGGATCCCAAGTCCAGTAAAATAAAAAGGATTTATCCTTCAATGCTGCTGATTAAGCTTCAAATGGAATAATACTGGTCACAATTTGTAGCCACTGATTGAGAGTGGGAGCTTTATCAGTGATCCATTAGGCCAGGATGCATTTCCGGGCACAGTGCAGCAGAATGTACAAAAGGTCTTTGTTGCAAAAATCGGCAGGTAGTTCATCATCTAGTCCCAACAGGCAAGTCCTTGCGCTTAGATGTATATGACGCTTGAAAATTACATTAAACTGTTGAACAATTATAATCCAAAACTGTTGGACATGAGCAGTTCCACAAACAATGAATAAATGATCCGACAGCAGACTCACATTTAGTACAAAGTTCTGACAGTGTTGGATTCATTCTGTGTCTGGCTTCAGGAGTGATATATATAGTCTATGCAAAATCTTGAATTGCCTCTCCCAGGCAGAGTTAGACACCAGGACCTTGGAGGGGTGGCTGCACAGGGCATCCCAGTTCTCAGGCTCTATTGTACCCAAGTCAGATTCCCACCTGCCTTTTACTTTAGCAGAATTATCTGTATTGAGATTACAGAGACTCTTAGCATCTTAGTGAAAGATGTAAGTTGCATATTATTTACCAATAGGGATTCTATAGGAGAAATAGCCAGTCCTCCAGAGAAATCATTCAAACTGCACAGAATAAAGTTTCAAACTTGTACAAATTTAATGAAATCCCCATTGGTAACACCATATTTGCTTTCCACTTGTTGAAATGTGGGGATTGAGCCCCCCTGAATCATGTCACCAACAACTTTAATGCCCTTGTGCTTCCAGTCAGCCAGGTCAGCCTGCAGGCCAGGTTGAAAGTCAGGGTTCTCGTGAATAGGAGTTAACAAAGAGAAGCAGTTACTGTACCCTTCCAATTTCCTGACTCTACGCCAAATGTTTAGCATATTCTCTAAAAGCACATTGTTTTTTATTAGTGTTGCAACTCTGCCAGGAGATATATATAACAAATTCTGCAAGGGGATCCTACCCAAGGAAGCTGACTCGCAACTGAGCCAGACAGAATCATGGTCACCTATGAACCATTCCAAATGAAACTTGAACCGTGCAGCCTACAGGTAAAATAAAAATAAAGGTGCTGCTAAGCCACCCTTTTTAAACGGTAGACAGAGAAAACTATCTCAACCTGGGTCTCTATTTACGCCAGATAAACGATATAATAGCACTATTTAATTTTGTAAAAACTTTCTTTGACAATATAAGTGGCAAAGTGGAAGGAATATACGAGACACGGGAGGATGTTCATTTTGATCAGATGAATACCACCTAGGGACAGGGGCAGGTCACACCACCTATCAAGGTCCTGTTTTATAGTTAGTAAGAGAGGGGCGATATTTAATTTATATAGATCCTTTAAACATGATGAGACTTCCACACCTAGGTAAAGGAATCCTGCTGGAGACCAGCGAAATGGTTGTGAGGTGTTTGGGTCTAATGTTTGTGAGCAACAGAGAGGCATGGCTTCACTTTTAGAAAAAAATATTTTATAACTAGAGAAAGAGCCATAATTATTAATTAGTTCTGTCAATTTAGGGATGGAATGTGCAGGGGAGCTGAAAAAAATCAAAACGCATACAACTAAATTTTATGCTCATGATTATTATTAAGAATTATTAAGAAAATTCCTCTAATACTAGTATCTTGTCTAATGGTGGTGGCTAAAGGCTCCATGCCTAGTGCAAATAACAATGGGCTCAAGGGGCAGCCCTGCCTATTACCTCATTCAATCTTAAAATTACTAGACCTGAGCCCGTTTGTGATTACAGCTGAGAGGGGTGATGTGTACAAGATCCGAATCCATTTAATAAAAACCTCTGCCCAGCCAAATGTTTGGAGTGTGAAAAATAGGTAGGGCCATTCCAGCCCATCAAACGCTTTCTCTGCGTCGATAGAAATAACCACAGCATCTGCACTGTACAGGGAGGAATGCTGAATAATGTTAAGCAGGCGTCTCTTCCACGTATGAAGCCAGTCTGGTCATTAGCAATGACAGTGGGGAGAACATTTTCCAAACGTATGGCCAGAATCTTTGCAAGAAGCTTTAAACCAAAATTTAAAACCAATATTGGCCTATATGAAGAGCACTCTTCAGATGGTTTCCCCTTTTTTAGTACCAGGGAGATATTAGCCTCCATAAGAGATGGAGGGAGAGCCTCAGCTGCAAATGAGGACTGCAGCATTTCAAGTAAAGGAATGGCTAGAATGATGTTAAACGTTTTTGTAAAATTCTGCACTGAATCCATCAGGGCCTGGGGCTTTGTTGTTGGGAAGTAGCTGGATACAATTCTTAATTTCACTCAGGGTTATTGGTATGCACAAATCGTCCCTCCGTTCATCTGCAATTTTTGGTAAATCCACCTTTGCAAAAAAATCAATCATTGAGCTGTGAAGAATATAACTGCTTATAAAATGTTTCAAAAGTGTCGTTGATTACCTAATTATCATAGTTATGTATGCCAGTTGAATCTCTCATATATGAGATATTTTGCGCCAGCGCCCTATTTCGAAGAAGATTGGCCAGATACCGATTAGGTTTATTAGCAAACTCGTACATCCTTTGCCTCATGAAAAATGTGGATTTTTCAGCCTTCTTTGTTAGTAAACTCTCTAATGCCACCTTAACCACTTGTGTGTCATTTCTTAGTTCTGCTGATGGAGATAAGTTGTATTTAGTCTGAAGTTTGTGCAGTTCCAGCTCGAGTTTCCTTTGCTCTATTCTACTATTCTTTTTAAGCATAGCACTGTAAGATATCATCAGACCTCGAACATAAGCTTTCATGGTATCCCACAGCAGACCAGCAGAAACATCAGGAGTCTTATTCTCTTTAAAAAAAATAGTCCAATTGTACTTTTAGAAATTTCTCAAAATAGGGGTCATGGTTCAGAAACGCACTGTATCTCCAAGGTCGGCTTTGACCAAGAGGATTAAAGTTATTTAAGGTTATATAGATGGGTGCATGATATGAAATAATAATGTCTCCAATAGAGCAGCTCTTAACATTGCTTAGAGAGATTTTAGGGGTGAGAAAAAGTCAATTCTACTGCATGTTTTGTGTACACCCGAATAAAATGTAAATTCTTTATCATTAGAATGGAAAACACGCCAGGTATCCACCAGATTATGTTCACCACAGGTATCTAATATGGCCCTACCTCTCCTAGATATTGTATTTTGTACCGATGGTGATTTGTCCATCACTGAAGAAAAGTCACAGTTAAAATCACCAGCTATGATTGTTTTCTCACCAATCAAATCAGCAAACAAAGAAAAAACTTGCGAGATAAAGTCATTAAGATTGCACCGGAGGGAAGTAAATATTCAGAAATGACCCCAGTTGGCCATGGAGATAGGCCCTTATCATGACATATCTACCAGATTTATCAGAAATAGTTTGGACGTCAGATAAAAGTAGATGCTTATTTATTAGAATGGCGACACCTCTGCTCTTGCTAGTAAAAGATGAGCTAAACACCTGCCCAACCCAGTCACGCTTCAGATTTAAATGCTCATTATCAGTTAAGTGCGATTCTTGCAGGAAGGCTATGTGAACTTGTTCATTTTTTAGAAAACTTAAAATCTTTTTACGCTGAATAGGATTGTGAATACCCCCCACATTCCAACTGCAAACTGTCAGTATGGGTCTGTCACTGGCCATCTTGTATTAAAGAAACCATCCTGAAAACATGTGGATAAAAAATAAAAACATTTTAAAAAAATTTAAAAAACTGAAAGCAACCAGAGTTCCCTGAAGCTGGGCTGAAAAATTTAACATAAAAAGAAAATTAAAAACACTGCTTTGTTAACAATTAAAACAGAACTGTGTACAAGGATCAACAAGCAAAAATAACAGGTAGACAATAGGGTCAGACTTTGGTCTGTTAAACCTATCAGGGGTGTGAGCTAACCTCCCTGCTTAAATGGAGGAAGATGCTGGACCAGCTATTAAACTCCTTTCAAACCTTGAATTTGTAACACATCTCAACTGCTGGCTCACAGCTCTGATTAGAGAGAAATAAAATAGAATAAAATAGATAAGTAAATAAAATAAGATAAACAAATTACAAAGTCAACAGTGAGCATGTGAGCGAGGAAAAGAGGGATCCATAGCCCAGAGAACATTAACGTACAAACTATGTAGCTAGAGTATCCATATAGCACATTCAGTGACATAAAGCGAATCTACTGACAACAGAAGAAAAAGGAATTAATAAGGAGAATCAGGAGATAGTCATGTCGGTCTCAGTGCCATATTATTGAGTTTGATGCTCACCCGTTCCTCTAACAGTCAAACCTGATATTTCCATTGAAGTTCAGTAGGTGATCACGGTAGTGTGTTATACATGAAATGAAGGGAAACTGTTAGTCAGCAGGGAACATGGTCTAAGATCCTCCGCGCTGTGACTGTTTATCCAAGAAGGCAGCCACTTCTTTAGGATGTTTAAAGATTTTTTCCTGCCCGTTGTGTTTATTCCTGAGCACGGCTGGGTACATCATAGTGAAGGCGATCCCTCTCTCCTTAAGCTGTTGTTTTACCTGGTAAAATTCCTGTCGCTTCTGTAGCACGGCTGTGGAGAAATCCTCAAATATCATGATTGGGGTGCCGTTATATATCAGGGACTATTCTTTCCTTGCCGCTTGCATGATCCTAGACTTTATCCTGGAAAGTGTGGAGCTTCAGGATAACAGCCTGGGTCGCTAGACGGGGGGTGGATGGCGTGCGAGGGCGCGATGGCAGCGATCCACCCTAACAGACCCTCCTTTGAAGCTAACCTTCAGTAGCTCCAGCAGCCAAAGAAAGCAACAGGGTTAGCGTCTTTGCTGCCTTCAGGGAGCCCGACGACACGTATGTTGCGCCGCCGGCTCCTGTTCTCCAAATAATCAATGTTGTCCATGGCCGCCCCCAGCTTGCTCTTGACCTCAGGGAGCTTAGTGATATGAATCGCTGCTGTGTCCTCGGAGTTCGAGATGTGGCCTTCAGCCTCTGTAATCTGTGTATCTAGTCTGGCAATTTTAGACGAGCAGGCTTCGAGTTTCTTGAGAACCGGGTCGATATTTTTATCAAAGGAAACCTCCACGCCTTCAAGCACTTTAGCAGTTATTTTTTCCACCAAGCTAATGGCGTCGACTTGGCCAAAAAATGGCCGCGCGTCGTCCGCCATATTATCTTGGCTGCTCTGAGGTGGTTGATTCCATGGATGTATTATAAGGAAGTCTGGATACAGCCGTGGGGGCGGGGCCTCATTCATTCCTATGAGAGCTGCTCAGTGGCGCATGAAGCAGAGAAAACTCTTTTTCCGGGTTTAGAAAAGTGCAAAATACCCGGATCTACTGGCCCATAGAGCATGCGTGGAAGTGATTAACGAGAGCCGAACACAGCCGAGTGTACCCAAGCACTGACTCCGACTCACTGACTCGCTCACACAGATGACCCGAGTGCTCGAAGCGAACAGCGCCGGTGCACGAGCATGTCTCTCGTAGTAGCTTATCGGCGGTATAACAACAGCGCTGTCGGTTTTAATATTTACGTATCAGATAATGGTATATTTATCTCTCTCTCTCTCTCTCTATATATATATATATATATATACACACACACACACACACACATATACATACAACTAATCAGGTAATAATATCGGAATCTCGACCGGAGAAATCAAATTAATAGAATTGGAACGTGTTGTGCCCATAAAAAGGTAATAAAAGGTGGTGCTTGTAATATTGCCCCGTGTTTTATTACACAGCTCAACCTTTAAAAATACTATGTTCAGTACCTTTCAGTAACTGTCTCTAGAGCTCCGCGCTGCTCACTGATAACCGGTAGTTTGAATACAGACCGTAGACTGTGTATATGGTCTCTGATACAGACACGGTAAGACGTCCATATTACAGGCTTTACAGCCAATATGGATGTGTTGTAAAATGGTAAAAATGATGAATTGTGATTAAAAACTGATGAATTACAGCAAAAACATCCATTACTACAGCCAGTACGAAACCTGTGCTGTCAGAAACTCTTAGAGTTACATGTGCGTTCACGCGGTAGAGTCCCGCGGGTCCGATGCGTGTTCATTTTATATCTGGAGAAATGTCTGAATTCCAAATCTTGATTCAGAAAATAGCACATTTTACGTCTTTAGGATTTAAATTTTTTTAATAATGGCTATAAACAAATGCGTTCTGAAAAGTCAACATGTCTCAAAAAAAATTATCCAGTGATTTAAGGAGGTCTCTTTCCCAATGTTAACAAATGGAGAAAAGTCTTTCTGGGCCAGTGTGCATCACGTGACGCTGTAGTTCCACTTTCGGCCACTATGTAAATTTTGCTTCAGAGGGTGGCGCACTTCCTGGGGGCTTGGTTGATTCCCTGCTGATTTAGCGGATTTCGCAGTAAGATTGAGTTTTTTCTGAGTGCTAGGCATTCTCCTACTTCTAGACCACAATGTCTGCTCACTGTGACCACGCCTCCTGGCAAAAAATAAGCTAGAGGATGCCCAGCTGCAGGAGCACAGGCAATGAGCTGCTACTCCGACATTTGCGTCACGTGACCCCCCAATAGCAGGTTTTAACCTGTAGAGGGCAGTCTCATATTTGTACACAACATGTTGAATACTTTACACTGAAATGTCAAGAAGGGAAAGGTGCTATACAAATCTGCACGCTCAGTTTACGCGCTACCCGGAAGCGTCTGACACGCACTCACAAGGAGCCAGCAGCAACAACAACACTGAAAACACGACGCCGGGGACATTTTTTAAAATAACACGGCATGTCCCGGCTTTGGGACACTTGGATTACTTTGGACGAGCAGTTTGGAGACATTTTGTGGTTTTATTGCATATTTTTTTAACGTTTGAATCCTGGTCGCCATTTGCTTCAGGTGTTTGCGAAATGAGTGCGACGCCGTTTTCCTGAGAAACTCTGACTGCGTTTTCTGGACGATAAAACTTCACCAGACTTTCCATTGACATGAGGGAATACAAATACACAACAAGGAGCCGAGAAGGAGCCGAGAAACGACACGAAAGTCGGTAAAAGAGAAGATACGGAGCTGAAGAAACACCCAGAAACACTAGCTGTGGACCAAACCGCGCGTTTGTTGCTTATTTTCAGCTGATAACGTCAAAGTTGCGTGCCGGTGTTAAGCTAAAGCTAGTTAAGCTAAAGTTTGTTTACTTCCGGAAGAGGAATCACTGCCGCTGCTGCTTTCTGGTTTCATCTTTGACTGTTTCTGACGGACTGGCACCAAACTGTGATCGCTGGCCATTTTATCTGCTTTTATTTTGCTTGGCCCGTACACTCAAACCCGGCGACGCAAGAGCTACTTAGCTAATGCTAAGCTAAGCTACATGGTTACCGCCATGTCCCCTGAAGACCATCATCTCCAACTAAGGAAAGCGGAAAAAAAGATCGCTGACCTGTTGAATGATGTCCGCCGGCTCTCCGAGGAACTGAGGAGTAAGGAAGCCCTGCTGGACCAGTGTATGACCATCGCCCACGAGCAGTGCCGCCGGATCTCCTCGTATTCAGCAGCCCTCCAGGACACGGTGCCCTGGGATCACACCTGTCCGCGGCCATCCTCCTGCTCCACCCCCGGCCTCCAGCGCTCATGGGCTGAGGTGGTTAGCCGTGGCCGAACGAGGACCTTGGTTGGAACCACCTCGCCACCATTCCTGCTCTCCAACCGCTTTGAGACTGTCGCAGTTCACTGGTGCTCCAGGCGATGGTCAGGGTCTGCGCTCCCCTCCAGAGGCTGCTGCACCGTCTCCGCCTCGGACCGACGCGCCTCGGACCGACGTGCCTCGGACCGACGCGGTGTCCGCAGCTCACCATCCAGTAGACACTCCTCCCACCGGCCCCACAGATCCGTCCTTATCGGCGGGCACCAAGGCAGCGGCGCCCCGCTGCCACACCGGTCTGTCATTTCCGCTGCAGCCCCCGGGTGGGCCCCACCACTGCGCCATGGAGTCCGGGATCGACAGCTGCCATCCCGGGCCACGTCTTCGGCCACGCGTCTGAGGCTGCTGAAGAACGCTGTCCGAAGATACCCCGGGACCACCCATAGCAGCCGGGATCCGGATACCCTCAACGGGGCAGAGGCTGCCCCTGGCTCCTGCGACCGACACCACCCGGGTCCTGCCGGGTCTCATTTGACTGGTGTTCGTGCATCAACAGCGCTCCTCCCCTGGGGCTCACCTGGGGAATTCCTCCGTGAGGCACGGAGCCACACGGCCCCGCTTTCCACCATCCATGGCCCAGTCACAAGTGTGCACTCAGGAGTGGTGCACCTGCCCCTCTGTGCTGGTGGTTGGGACCTCCATGGTCAGGCACCTGGCAGTGCATGGCGGCCGGACCTTCTGCCACCCTGGTGCACGGGTCAAGGACGTTGCATCCTCCGCTCTGCAGCTAAGTGCTCAGCATAGCTCAGCATCTACGCTGGTCCTGGAGGCCGGCATCAACGACCTAAAATACCAGCAGTCGGAGCTTCTTAAGCAGGACTTCACCACCCTAATTGACCACCTGCTGGACACAGGGAAGTGTCTAATTATCTCAGGCCCGCTTCCCCCACCTCGTTACAGTGACGTCACCACCACCCGTCTTCGCCAGCTGCACGTGTGGCTGAAGGGATACTGCCTGGGAAAAGGTATCCCATTTGTTGACAACTTTGCAGCTTTTTTAAACAGGCCCCACCTTTTCAGACACGACGGCCTCCACCCAAACAAGAATGGTTCACATCTTTTATCTGTGAACATTCACTTGACTATCCGTTCATGCACCACACCCTCCTCCTGACTCACTAAGGACGCATGCACTTACAGACCCCCTGCCTCCCTATTACCTTCACCTCCACCGTCACTCTCCACTATACTGGCGCAGGATAATATTCAGACAATCAAAACCAGAATTACAAACAACAGACAAGTAAGACCAGGGTTTTTTCATAGAACTAACTGTATTTTTAATATCCCCCTGGTTGGAGGTGACAAGCGCACGTCCAGTGCAGACACTAAAATAGCTGTCCTGAACGTGCGCTCCCTTTTAAACAAATCATTTATTATAAACGACATTATTTTAGACAACGACTTAGACATCATTCTCCTGACAGAGACATGGCTTGGCACTGATGCACCTGTCGTTCTCACTGAGGCTTCCCCACCAAATTTTAACTTTTTATTTTCAACTCGAGAGGGCAAAAAAGGAGGCAGAACTGCTTCAATTACAAAGATTACCATGTGCTCAAATGAATAATTTTTTAACAACTTCGTATCATTTGAGTATCATGCCTTTGTTTTGCCCCCCATTCTTTGCTTAACTGTCTACAGACCACCCAGGTACTCGTCATCTTTTATCAATGAGTTTTCCGAACTATTATCAATTATACACAGTAAGTACAATAGAATTTTAATAACTGGTGATTTTAACTTGCACATGGACAACTCCTCAGACACAGTGTCCAGAGAATTTTTAAACCTTTTAAACTGCCTAGATTTTAGACAGCATGTCACACAGCCAACTCACAGCAGAGGGCGCACCCTGGACCTGGTCATAACTTATGGCCTGTCCATTGGTGCGCCCTCTATTGTGGATCTGGCTGTGTCTGACCATTTTTGTGTGTTTTTTACAGTCACCAGTTTTAATCAACGGGAGGCCCCGGTGAGAGCACTCCTGCAGAAATTTTACCAGCACCATGTGATTTCATTGTCGACAGTTTTAACAATAAACTAAAGACAACACTGGACTCAGTGGCCCCACTTCAATTGAAGACTGTTAAAACAAAACCTACACCGCCATGGAGAAATATGAACATCAAACAGCTGACGAGAAACTGCAGGAGTGCTGAAAGGAGATGGCGAAAGTCAAAGTTAACAGTTCACTATGAAATATTCCGTGAACACCTCAAAACCTACAATAACATAGTCAAACAGGCAAGAATTTCTCACTTTCAAAAACTAATCAATAACCATAAAACCAACCTGAAATTCCTCTTCTCCACAATCGACCTTTTAACAAACGCAAATTTTAATAGACCCTCCGAGATACCAAGTGACGCCCTTTGTGAGGACTTTGCAGACCACTTCAGAAGTAAAATCAATGACATCAGATCGAGTATTTTACCGCATCAGATTTTAAGTGTTGACTCACCCAGATCATTGATTTTACCGGAGGAAACACTGGAGAGTTTTGCCCTGGTCGATGCAAGGACACTTGGTCGAGTTTTCTTCCAAGTAAAGCCCACAACCTGCCTCGCAATTCCCACTCCATTTTTTTTAAAACGTTTTATGGATTCTTTGAGGAACAATTGTTATACATGGTGAATTGCTCTCTTCAGACGGGTGTCTTCCCCACCTCCTTTAAAACGGCGGTGGTGAAGCCCCTTCTGAAGAAGAGCAATTTAGATCCCAACATTTTTAATAATTATCGGCCTGTATCCAACTTACCATTTTTAAGTAAAATCTTGGAAAAACTTGTGTTTAACCAAGTAAATGACTTTTTAATCACAAATAACATTTTAGAGAGGTGTCAGTCTGGTTTTAGGATGAATCACAGTACCGAGACGGCCCTTGTAAAGATTTTAAATGACATCGGGCTCAACTTAGATAACCATAAACTCACTGTCTTGGTACTACTGGATCTAACTGCCGCCTTCGATACAGTAGACCATCACATTTTATTAAATAGACTGAGGAACCTGGTCGGCCTCTCTGGTACTGTTCTGAACTGGTTTGACTCCTACCTCACAGATCGACACTTCTTTGTAAGTATGGATACATGTTCCTCAGGAATACATGAGATGAAGTGTGGGGTTCCCCAAGGGTCAGTTTTAGGCCCAACTCTTTTTAATCTGTACATGCTTCCCCTAGGGGATGTCATCAGGAGTCACGGCATCAGCTTTCATAGTTATGCTGACGATACTCAACTGTACATCGCTGTGTCTTCTAATGACACAGGGCCTATTGATGCCCTTTTTAACTGCAACTTCAGACATAAAGTCATGGATGGCAGCAAATTTCCTACAGCTCAACCAGGACAAAACAGAGGTTTTAGTCATCGGTCCTGAAGGCCAGAAAGAGAAACCTTTACCAAAGTTACAGGCTTTTAGAACATCACAATCTGTAATAAATCTGGGTGTGATTTTTGACTCTGAGCTTAATTTTATCCCACACATCAAAAACACAACAAAAATTGGTTTTTATCATCTAAAGAATATAACCAGAGTCCGCCCGTTTCTCTCTCAGGCCAGCACGGAGGTACTGATGCATGCTTTTATCTCTTGTCGTCTAGATTATTGTAATGCCCTGCTCTCTGGTCTTCCCAAAAAGAACATTTCTATTTTACAACTATTGCAAAACTCAGCCGCACGAGTGCTGACGAGGACCAGAGGGCGGGAGCACATTACACCAGTTTTAAAATCGCTTCATTGGCTCCCGGTGCGTTTCAGGATTGATTTTAAGGTTCTTTTACTTGTTTTTAAGTGTCTCAACGGTCTTGGGCCTTCTTACCTAACTGAGCTGCTTCTACCTTATCAACCCTCGCGGACCCTGAGGTCCTCCGGCACTGGCCTTTTAACCATACCACAAGTTAGCTCTAAAAGAAATGGGGAGGCGGCTTTCAGTTACTATGGCCCCCGTATGTGGAACAGCCTGCCGGAGAACCTCAGGATCACAGACAGTGTTGAGGTTTTTAAAAAGAGGCTCAAGACCCATCTTTTCAATCAGGCTTTTAACTAACTAACTAACTAACTAATTATTTATTTATTTATTTATTGTACTTTTTTATTTTATCTTATTCCACTGTTTTAGTCTCCCATTTATTTATTTATTTATTTATTTATTTATTAGCTGTTATAATGTAGTGTATTATGCTCAGTTTCTTAAAGTTCCTAATTTGGTCAGGCAAGGAGGCCTCGAAGTTAGTGGCCTAGGGATGTTTAGGCCTGGAAGACAAATGTGTAGAATACTGGCGCCAGGCTAGAAGTAATATGGAATAAGGCTCCTTCCAAATATGGAGATACTTGTGGGGTTTTTTGTGATTGATCATAGCAGGGGAAGAGTTGCTATACGGACAAATGTATTGATGCATGTACGTATATAAGAGACTTGCATGAGCTGAAAGAGAGAGATTCGTATTGGTCCTGAATCCTCTCCCAGGCAGACCATGGGGCCTGGTGGATGCTGAACTTTGCTGCAATAAATTGAGTATTATGCAACCGAGTCGGTGTCCGCGGAGGTTTCTTCATCTTCCACACATCATTGCTGCTTGAAGAGAAACAACTACAATAATCTTTAAACTATTTTACTGTGCACTTGTATTCTTTGTCTTATTTTACTGTTTTAGTCCCTTATGTTCTTAGCTTTTATGTTCTTTACCTTATTTTATTGTATTAGTTTTTAGCTCCAGTGTTTCCTCATGGGGGCCTACCGGACTGGGAGTTGTCTCTGGTCCACCATTGGGGGTGCTGTACCGTGGACTGTTTCGGCCCGGGTGACTAGAGGGCTCGGCATCTTGGTGCGGGCACTCCTGTCTGCCCGGGTTGGGATGGTCTCTGTGGCGGCGCGCCGGCAAAGCTGGACCGTGACCTCTCTCAGTGAGGTTGGCCCCCAAAGGTAGCTTCTCCCTCACCTCAGGTCTCAGTGCCTAGCCATGTCTCTTTAGTAACAGCTGGTGTGTGTTGGTGTGTGTGCGTGTGTGTGGGTGGTGAGGGGGGGTGATCGGGTGCCTATGTGAATATGTGTGGGAATATCTACATGATTGCGTGTGTTTTGTTGCGTACATATATGTGGGGGTGGGAGGGTCAGGCTGTCTTTTTCTTGATTTTCTTTGATGTTTTTCATTTCTGTTATTGTTTTTAATCTCTGTGAGGCACTTTGTGTTACTCTTTGTATGAAAAGTGCCATACAAATAAAGATTTGATTGATTTGATTGAAGAGTTGGACCTAAATCAATCAACACACTACTAAAATACCTATATTGCTTTTCAACTGAAAAAAAAGGGGTTACTCATTACTCATTATTACTCATTAATTACTCATTAAATGTGGAGTCCCTGCCTCCTGGACCGAAACTGGAAAGTTCCATAAAAGAGGAGAGTGGCAGCTGAAGGCTCTGGCTCCCATCCTACTTTTAGAGACTTTAGGAACCACAAATAACCCTGCGTTTTCAGAACGCAGTGCTCTTGAAGGATTATAGGGAACTTTATGCCAGAAACTGACCATTCAGAGCAAGGAGAAGGATTTTAAATTCAGTTCTGGATCTTACAGGGAGCCAGTGCAGAGAAGCTAAGACTGGAGAAATATGATCCCTTTTCTTGCTTCCCGTCAGTTCTCGTGGCACAATATTCTTTTTCAGACAGCATATGCCTACCTTGAAATTTGTTTTATATGGGAATTAAGCCACACAAAACACATACATTTCTTTCCAGCTGAGGCAAAAAGCTGTGTTTCATTAAAATAAGGCAAAGTGAGGAGCAGAGGAAGTGACCTCAGTTCACCTGGATATTTATAGCTTGGGATTGGTCTGGGATTGGATAAGTGGTAGTTGGCTTTCCAGCCTGGGTTTCATCAATCTTATACTGGTAATTAATCATTACCTTAGATAACCAACATTTACGTGAGTGCAGTCCTGATGTTAAATAGTTATATAACCTTATGAAAGAAAAAATGGAACCTTCCTGTCCTTCCCATTAACAACACAGATAAATGTTGTTATTGTGTAAAACTAATTTGAACTAATTTATGATTGAATAATGAAGTACAAGTTTCTTCAGTCATAATCAAATAACAAATAACATCAAAAACAAAATGTGATATGTGCCTGCATAAACTGGTACACCAACCAATTTCAACCAATAATATCATGACATCCACTCATCAATAATTCTGCAATGTTTAGCCACACAAAGATAGTTAACTAGTCAGTGTGTCTCCCCTTCCGAAAATATTGTAGTTACAGGCCTGCTGGCCAGCATTTATTCATTTGAGGAATGTGTTAATAATAATGATGTTGTATAGCACATTTGAAAGCAGAGTTTAAAAAGTGCTTTGACAAACAAAGCAAAGCAGAAGCAAGAAAGCCCAGAGACGATAAAAGAGGAGCTAGTGATAATGCTGAACTAAAGCCAGACAGAAATTAAGGTAGAATTACACAAGAGATCGAACACAAGAACATATTAGATGATAATGATAAAGAAAAACAATTAAAGTGCATACCAAGAAAATAAAATACAACAAAAAGAATAAAAGCAGTCAACATGAAATAATAGCCAGATGACTTCTCGTGTCTGGTTGTCTCATGGTGGTCAAGCTGTTTGCTTTTGTGTTGCTCCTCTACACATGGGAGACAAAGAGGAGTTCTGATAGAGAGTTACCCTCCATCTCAGTCTGTACTCAGACCAGTTTTGTACTCTGTGCTTCACAGATTTGAACACAAGGGGGCGGCAAACTGCAGGAACATGGACATGACTTTCTGTAGCTCAATAGTTTTGCTTTATTGCAGCATTTCCCAAACCACTCCTGCTGCCACCACGTCTTGCATGTTTTAGACGAGTTGATAACGAGTCACTCATTTGAACCAGCTACGTTGGAGTAGCCGCTCCTCTGCAGGCCTGCGGAACAATCCAGCAGGTAAATCCGCCTCTCATCTCCGCGGGTTGGAGATGGAGGCAATAAAACGGTGCTGCGGTGGCCTTGCAAAATCTGTGGTAGTCTCCCCTCCAGGCTGTGCTGTCCCTGCTGCGGTGTCCTCAACCGGTGACTCCAACGCTCCATGGCACGAGAATTTCTGGCCTAACCTCCCCCGACAAAACATCAGGTGCACGGAGGTCAATCATCGGTCAGCTCTCCCACCGCTCCAGCCAGAACTCAGCTCGTCTCAGTCGCGCCCCTCAACGGTGATTATCGGGTGCTCCATGGTGAGGAACATCAGAGCAAAAAACTCCCACACTTACTGTTTTCCTGGGGCCCGTGTACTGGACATAATTGATAAAATACCAGCCATATTAGCGCGCCACTCTGACTGCTCCAATATAGTCGTTCATGTAGGCTCGAATGACGTCACCAATCAACAATCAGAAATCCTGCAAGGTTGGGACTTCGAACTTCTGTCTGCCCTAAAGGACACTGGGAAACGCAGTTTTATAAGTGGCCTAATCCCCACCTTGGGTAGAGGCTGTGGCCGCTTCTCCCGTTTGTTGTCCCTTCACACCTGGCTAAAAGGCGAATGTAGAGTAGCTCAAATAGATTTTATCGATAACTTTGATTTATTCTGGAACCGGAGACAACTGTACAGACCTGATGGTCTCCATCCTAACTGGCATGGAGCCAAACTGCTCTCTGCAAACACTGACTATGCACTGGTTCAACTACAGTGTCCCTACACCAAATTAAACAGAAGTCGTGACTCATTAAATGTAAATCAAGGATCAGGATGACTTATAGCTACTTATGATAGATTATTGTTCACCAACACAGACACTTCTTCCACAGCCACCATGTCAGCCTCACAAAACTCCTTTTGGCCCAGTAGTGCCCCCCTTGCAACACCAGCTGCCCCCCTACCCCAGATATCACCTCAGACACACCTCAGCCTACTGTTCTTAGCTCTAGTGCCCCCTGCTGTCTTCTTTCTGTTCAATCATCCACTAAACCCATCCAAACTGTCATTAGAAAGAGATCTAGCAGAAAAACCCACAAAAGTGGTGCAAATTAATCTGATTCCAGTGCCGTTACAGTCAGCTATGGAGTGCACTTGATAGACCATCATCGATTCGGATCGCCCCTGCTCAATGCCCGTTCTATAAGGAACAAATCCTTCGTTTTGAACAATCTTATGGAGAAATCTCTTTAGACTTCATGTTCTGACTGAGACATGGCAGCAAGACATGGAGTTTATTCATCTGAAAGAAATCAGCCCACCTGGTTGCTCTGTTTATTGGAACCCCACGTCTTTCTGGGCGTGGCATGGAGGACTTGCTACCGTGTTTCAGGACAGATTTACTTGCAGTCTGGTAAACTCTGACTCATTCTCTTCATTTGAGTTACAGATGATTAAGGTTGGTTACCCAAAGTTTTTCTACTGCATTTTGATTTATCGACCTCCTGGTGCTGCTGGAGCCTTTCTAACGGATTTTAATGAGTTTTTATCAGCCACTATTAAACTGGAGAATGTTTTAATATTAGGAGATTTAACCTCCATATTGATAATGTTTCCTGTAATATGGCTGCAGAACTACTCACTATTACAGAGTCTTTAACTTTAAACATGTCTCTGGCCCCCACACACATAAGGGGTCATACGCTGGATCTTGTTTTCTCCTTTGGGTTTAAAACATAGATGGCGATGTCTAGAGGATGTACATGTGAGTGACCATAGCTGTATTTATTTTAATCTATCATTTTACCTGGATCCTTGCCACCCAAACCACTGATTCAAAGGAGAATCATAAACCAGGCTGCTGCTGAAAGGTTCTCAAACTTGTTTGATGCAAACATGGCTCATAGTGATGTCGATGTTTTGGTTTCATCTTTTAACAACCAATGTTCATCTATTTTAGACAGAGTGGCACCTTTGAAACAAAACAGAGCCCAGCATTCAACTTACTGTCCTTGGATAAGTGAAAGTATCCGTCCACTTTAGGAGATACTGTCGGAAAATAGAACGCAGTTATGGAAAACCACTAAACTAGAGGTTCATAGACTTCATCTTAAAGAATCGATTTTTTCCTTAAATGACATGATAAAACAGGCAAGAACACAATATTTTACAAATCTTATTGCCTCAAAAAAGAGAAATCCTAAAGTCTTGTTTGATACAATCAGTAATATCATCTCTCTGATATTCCCCATGCACCAGTATACTCAAAGACTGAGTGCAATGAGTTTTTACACTTTTTGTAAATAAAGGTTGCTACCATCAGATCAGGTATTTCCCTTTTAAATCCTCAACATTATATCTGCAATTTGGTTACATCTGAAACTTGGTCTTCTTTGCTCCTGTGACCCTACAGGACATCACCACTATACTTGGTCATATGAAACAGACTTCAAGCCCCCTTGACATCCTCCCTACTCCCTTCTTTAAAAATGTCTTTCACTCTATTGGGCCCTGTATTGTTGAAATCATTAATGTGTCTCTTCTTTCTGGCTCAGTTCCCAGCTTCTTTAAAAAAGCTGTTGTTGAACCTCTGTTAAAAAAACCTCACTTGGATCCATCTCTGCCAACCAGCTACAGACCAATATCCAAATTACCTTTCATGTCAAAGATCTTGGAAAAAACAGTAGCAGAGCAACTTTTATATTTTCTGGAAAAAAATAATGTGATGGATACTTTCCAGTCTGGGTTTAGCAAATTTCATTCTACAGAAACTGCTTTACTGAAGGTCTCTAGGTGACATCTTGATGGCAGCAGACACTGGAGAGTACACAGTTCTGGTTCTTCTCGATCTCCGCTGCTTTTGATACTATTGATCATGGTATCATGTTAAACAGGCTAAAGATTTGTTTGGCATTACTGGTGTTGTTTTAGAATGGTTTTACATCCTATTTATCTAAGAGATCTTTCAGTGTTTGCCTAAATGGAATAATGTCATCTGGCGGACCTACCCTGTGGGGTCCCCAGGGATCCGTTCTGGGTCCGATTCTGTTTTTATTATACATTTTCCCCTTGGGCAAATTATAAGACGTTTTAATGCTATATCTTATCATCTCTATGCGACTGACATCCAGCTATACTGCTCTTTCAAAGCTTCTGAATTTCATAAATTATCTAGTTTAATACACTGCCTGACAGACATCAAGACATGGTTACAAAATAATTCTCTACAATTAAACAATGAAAAAACAGAGACCTTGATTATAGCTCCAGACAGGGAAATCCCAGAAATCAAAAAACACATAAGCTTTTTAGGGTTTTCAGATAAAATATCAGTTAGAAATTTGGGTGTCCTCTTTGATAGATCAATGTCTTTTTGAGCAACATTCTAAACAGCTGGTCAGAAACTGTTTTTACCACCTCAGGAACATCTCAAAACTCAGATTACTGGTGTCAAAAGCAGAACTTGAGATGATTATGCATGCTTTTATTTCTTCACGTCTGGACTACTGTAACAGTCTTTTTATCTGTTTAAATAAGTCAGCTTTAAATCGTCTCCAGACAGTGCAAAATGCCGCAGCCAGACTTTTAACTAGCACAAATAGAAGGTCACACATCACTCCAGTTTTAGCTTCTCTTCATTGGTTACCAGTACATTTTGGAATTCATTTTAAAATTTTAGTTTTAACTTTTAGGGCCCTACATGGTGAAGCACCACAATATATCTCTGACCTGCTGCAACCACATTCTTCATCTCGTGCTCTGAGGTCAGCAGGCCAGAATTTGCTGTTCGTCCCACGCACTCATTTTAAAACTCGTGGTGATCGGGTTTTTCAGGCAGTAGCACCGAGACTATGGAACTCTCTGCCACTGGCTCTACGCTGCACCAACTCCATTGACTCCTTTAAAATGCAGCTAAAGACACTTTTATACAGACAAGCTTTTAATTAACCTCTTTTATTAACTTGGTGTTTATATTGTATTTTCTTTTGCCTTATTTCGAAGAACTGTGTTGTATTTTATCCTTTGTAAATCACTGTTTATTCTGTTTGTGAAGCACTGTGTTTTTACTGTAAAGCACTTTGTGATTTCTATCTATGAAAGGTGCTATATAAATAAAATTTACTTACTTACTTACTTACTAGGGAGAGATCTTAAACATGCAGGACAAGTGGTCCTCTAGGAGAGGTTTGGGAAACACTGATCTATTGCATACACACAACCATATCCACTATCCACACAATTATGAAAACGTGAAGCTTAAGGCAAGAGCAGGGAGATTTATTAGGGTTAGCTCGAAGCACACTTGGCATACAGACTCTGAGCAGGCTCAGCATGCTCCAAGAGCTAAACCAGCTATGCCTAAAAAGCCAAACCGCTAGGCCCGAAGAAGGCCAAAACAGCAGTCATAATTAGGGAGTGGAGGCCAATAACAGGCCGCACAATTAACAGTGGCCTCACTTTGCTGAGGCACGAAGCAGCTCCACAAAGCACAGGAGGGTGAGCCTCAAAGTCCGCGGATCAACCACATTTCAGCCGCACGGACCCACAACTTCACCCAGAAGGGCTTCCAGTGGAGCAATATGTCCACCACGGGACCAACAATCAGCCCTGCTGTGCGTCACGACAGCTGCCACGCCAAACAAAAGGCTTTGCCTCGCCAGGCTGCAGCCACCACAGAAAATGAGTGGAAATGGAAGGAGAGGTAGATTTTTGAAACCTTTTTTGATTGATTTTGGTTGACAGCATTGTCATGGTGCTAAAAAAACTTTTATTGCACTTACTACTGTTCTACTGCATTCAGCATCTGAACAAAAATGTAGGGTTATTTACAGAAAAAGAAAGAAAGAAGTTAATTATAAATGTTGTAGATTTAATATTGTTAACTGTAAGCAGGTAGAACTGAAACATGAGATTTAACAGTGTTTGAGATGGCATCAGCTGATGGCATTACAAACACCTTTTTGTAATGCCTGGTGTGAAAGTTGATCTGCTATAACGTGCAAATGTTATGAAAATGTTTATCCATTATCCACCCACAGAACATTCTGTTCAGTGCACTAAACTAATAATGAAAAGTATTTTAATTTTCATTTGAAATCCAAAAATGGCTTAAAAACATCCTTCCTTCCTTTATTCTTTGTGATAACCATACAACCAATACATGCATAAAAAAATCTGACTCTGTAATCTGTAGCAAGGTAAATATAGGTTTACATACCTTACCAAACAACCTTCGTTGGTTGGGCTGATTAGGTTTACGCAAAACCAAGGAGATTTATTAGGGTTATGGTAAGAATGCCAGAGAAAGTCAGTCAGAGGCAGAGTCAGGCAGAGAAGAAGCTCTGTATACACCAGTCTGCCAAACCCTTTGAACCACTGGCAGGTGAAGTGAATAATATTGACCATCTTGTCATGATGTATACCTTGGCTCCTGGTATTTATGCGGATGCCACTTGACATGCTCTACCCACCCAAGCACCTACAAGACCAATCTACTCTCCAGGCAACAGCCGTCCCCAATGTCAGTGCCCCCCCTCCCTTGGCCTGTAAAATGTGAGGTGTCAAGGCATCAACTTGGTCTCCAAATTCCCCAGATTCCAGTCTAGTCAAGGATTCATGGGACATGCTGGTACCCTACCTTGCAACCCAAAGGACATAAACAGCAGGATAACCCCTCACTCCACAGAGGTCTTATGTCCATGCCTCAACAGTTCAGGGCCAAGTCTGAGCCAAGGAAACCCCATGGTGGATCTGAGGGACCTCTGAGTTACCAGCATATCCCACAGATACCCAATCAGATTTGGGATCTGAACAATTTTAAGGCCAGGTTGCTGCCTTGAGCTCTTTCTTACATTCCCCAGGCTGTTCCTGAACAGTTTCTACAGTGTGGCATGATGCATTTCAACACATTCTTTCATTACATGTTGCCACTTTGCAGTGGACTTAGTGCCCTTCTGTGTCTGCTTATAACTTTCGGCATGCCACTTGTTGGACTTCGCTGCAAATGCTTATGTTTAGGCCTTGAACACCAGGATGAACACCGTGCTGGCACGGATGGTTAGGCATATGGTAAGCTGTAGAAATAAAATCACATTCAGACAGAAAGCGAACATTTGACTCTCACATGAAAGTTCAGTGTTTGTTGGCTTCATCTACTGCCCCACACACCAGTCCCACAAGCCTGCCATGCTCCTCATATTACGTCGTTACTGGCAGTATTTCAACCTAGCACCATCCAGTGAATATATCATGCAGCAAATGCCATCCGGAAGCATATAATGACATCGCAAACGGTTATGGCTTTCTCAACTGATGCAGTCCAGTGGCGTATCATGTGGATGTGAAAGGTGACTTTTGGCATCCGGATCTTACGCCAAAAGCACTGCAAAAGTGGTGGCATATAACGACTTTGGAATGAGAATGAGCTGTGCATTTTCTTGCAAGTTGGTCCACAACCATAGGAGAGTACCATTACCATGAGAGGTTACTTGGTCTGTAATGATGTTTGGGTGATGGAAGTGTGTCAGGTACCGTTCACATGAATCCAGGACCCAATATTTTCCAGCAGAACATTGCATTGTAACAAGATGGTGAATGTTAATCTCTTCATTCGCAGTGGTTTAAATGTTAAGGATGTAAAGGGTAATTTTTTGATTTACCACTGAGAATTTTTTTGACCGGTAACACTTGTCAGAGTAAAGGTTAATTTAGCATTTAACATAGGTATATCCCATATATACCTATGATTTATCTATTAACATCATCTAATTTCTCATCGAGATTTTTTATCAGTAGTGTGTCTGATACTTTGTGATTATTTCATTGTTTGTTGCTTCAGCCACTTCCAAACATAACTGGACTCTCTGACATTTGCACCATCGGTCTCATAAGTCCCCACAGCACCACCAACAACTCTGACTTAAAGCTCCAGTTCTGGAACTGTTGCATGCCTGTAGATCTAAGATTATTAACTACTGTGACATTTGAAAGTTGACAAACAAACCTTTTTTTCACATAAGAACAGATGAAACTTGCAAGACCAGATTTCATGTTTAATTTTACATGAAAGGTAATTGAGGATGTAAGATTTTAACATGACACTTTTTAGTTTTATACATGATGTTAAACTTCTCAAAAAATGCGGACTTTGAGGCTCACCCTCCTTTTTTTCATTAAGCCTCTACACCATCAGGAAGGTTCCTATCGTCATATAGGTATAGGTGCCAGTAGGTGGCGCTCTCATTATAGCTAAAAAATGTCATATAGATGTGTTCAGGGCGGGATTCTTTTAAAGATCTGACCATCTTGGGGGTTAGTAATAACAGTTTTTGATGTCATGTCGAAACATCGAAATTGTCCACCCAACCACAGTAACGTCTTTCAATGAAAATTCACAATATTCATTTTCAAGCATCATCAACATCTTAAAGATTTTTTGAGACCATTTTGAGATCAATCGAGTCAACCTGCTAGGAGCCGGATGTTTTTGTGTAAAACTTTGCCTTTCCTGTGCCAATAGGTGGCACTGTCATTATTATTATGTCATTTTTATTACTTAAAACTGTCATATAGATGTGTTCAGGGCAGGACATCTATCAAACATGTGACATTTGGGTCACATTGGACCATTTACAGCAGAGTTACATACCACTTCCTGTTTACTTCCTGGTTCAACATTTCAAGTCAATCTGATGTAAGCTCTAGGACAAGTTCTTAAGATTACAACCCCTGAAAATGGCCAAAAATACATCAAAATTACAACTTCAAATCAAAATGGCTGACTTCCTGTTGGTTTTACGGTATGGCCCAAAGAGACTTTTTTGTAGGTACTGGGGTGTTGCATAGGCCTCCAAAGTTTCCAGCTCTAAGTAAAACATGCTGCGGGGCTGCTTCATTGAAAATCAGTAGGGGGCGCAACTGATACAGTTCTTCCGACCCACGGACGAGACCATTAAAATATCAAAATTTTTCACCTGACCTGATAAGTCTGCAAAGTCTGCAACATGGCAGGAATTTCAACTTCAACATTTTATGGCAACAAGAGAGGTAAGTCATCATTTTTTTCCAGGTATCATGTTTCTGTTGCGAAAAATCAAGTTGTTTCTTTAAAATAAAAGTATTAGCTTCCATTTTGTAAGATTTTTTTAAAGTCACAGTAAATGTAACCCTTTCAAAACACAACTTTTATTCAATGTCCTTTGTAGTGGACATCAGGACTTACTAACCTCTATTTGTTATACACCAGGGAGCAGAGGGCTAAGTGAGGCAGAAAGGATTTTATTAAAAATTGTGGAAGGAGATTCTGATGTAGAGCTGTCTGAAGATGAGGTGGAGGAGGGCCAGAGAGAGGAGGAATATGAAAGTTCAGAGGAGGATGCTGCAACTGTTGAGGAAGCTGAGCCTGAGCCAGGGAAAAGCAATGATACACATTGTGTGTTATGGATCAAAAGCAATGTGTAAGCTAGGGTTTAGAAGTTTATTGCTATAGAAAGGAGAAGGGAAATGAGAGCAGTTCTGGTTCACACTGTTGATCACACACACACACACACACACACACACACACACACACACACACACACACACCTCACGCACAAAATCAGTTAAAAACTTGACTTGGCAAATTATTGACCCTGTTGATTTACATATAATATAATTGAGTGCACTCAACTTATACGTACCTCTCCTTTCTTTATCCCTTTAGTTTTAACCCCATTGTCGAAGAGAGTAATTGCAATGAAAACGCCGGACACTACCATCAGACTTGGAAGCCCACTCACTACTTCCAACAATACATTGATGACCAAGTTTTTGAAGAAATGTCAGAATACACAAACAACCGTGAGGTGTTCATCACTGGAGGATGTCTAAAGACCACACCAGAGGAGCTGAAAACCTTCTGTTGGAGTATGTAAGTATATGATTCAGTGCTCATGTTCACCCCCTAAAAAAAAGAGATGAAACACAGTGTTCAAATAGGGTAAGATAGAAGACAAACTTCTGCACAATCAGCGTCCTTGAATATGTTGACCGAGAAAGGGAATGATAATATAACCTTGAGTGTCAGTTGTGAAACTGGGAGTATGATGTGAAGAGAACATGGTGTGTGGAGATAAGAGGAGACGTGAGGAGTGGATGTGGGTCGAAGAGTGTGGATGTCTGGTTTCTATGATTTTGTTCAACAGGACATGCAGATGAGAAAAAACAACTCCTAAAAAGGGTCTGTCCTTGAAGTTGACCAATCCAGAGACGATGCCACGCTGAAAGGGGAGCCAGATAATGAGGGGAACCAACCAGAAGATGATTCTGCCTTCATTCACGTTTCCTCATAGTAAATAGTATAAAATACTCGATCAGGGAAAGACAGGTTGTCAGAATGCAGGCTGACTCGCTGATGTTATCGGCTAGGGAGAGGCATTTCTGATTCAGAGCTCTGTAACTGCTCACTGCTTGCTTGAGAAGATTCACTAAAAGGTTTGAATTCTAAATTCTAAATTCTGTGTGGACATTCAGTTATTTACTGTTTATTGAGTTGCTTTTAAGAATTCTGGACATAGCACTCACCCTGAGAGGGTGAGAGTTTTTTTTCTACTTGCAGCAACCAAGAGAAAAACTCCTTCACTTCTTTGGCATGTCTATGTACATGGCATGCCTAGGATACCCTGGGGTCCGGATGTATTGGGCAAAGAAGACAAGGGTCCCGGTTATAGCTGAGGCAATGAGTTGTGACAGATTCTTCAAGATTAGACAGTCATTTAAAGTCACGAATGACCTTAATGTCTCTGATGAGGAGAAGAAGCGTGACCCCCTCTGGAAGGTGAGACCTCTTTTAAACAGAGTGCAACAAGGCTGCCTCAATCTGCCTAGGCCAGGGAAGGCCTGTGTAGATGAACAGATGATTCCCTTCACAAGCCAGTGTCCTGTACGGCAGTTTGTACCAGGGAAACCAAACCCCACAGGACTTAAAGTATTTGTCCTTGCCAGTCCCAATAGTCTGATACTGGATTTTGAGGTTTACAAGGGCAAGAATACGTTCACTGACCAGCAACTTGGAATCAGAGGCAATGCAGTCGCTCAGATTGCACAATCTCTTCCAAGAGGAACACACCTGTACTTTGGTATTAGGTATTTCACCTCCATCAAGCTACTGGAGAGCTTGAAAGCAAATGGTCTCCTGGGAACAGGGACCATTATGAAGAATAGAATCCCTACACCATGCAAATCAAAGATGACAAATGAAAGAAAACTACAAAATCAGGGAAGAGGCAAATCTGAAATGGTTGTCAGAAAACCATTCGAGGTTGCTGTGACAAAGTGGCAGGATAATAAAGCAGTCCTGATGGCCTCCACTGTCCATGGGATAGAGCCTGAAGGCAGCTGCACGAGATGGTCAGCAAAAGAGAAGCGTCATGTTACTGTGCCAAGACCAGCTGTTGTAGCTGAATACAACAAAAACATGGGTGGCGTTGATTTGTGCGACCGCATGATGAGCTTCTACCCGATGTCGAGCCGCACAAGAAAGTGGACCATCCGTACCATCCTGCATCTTGTTGACCTGGCCGCCACAAACAGCTGGATCGAGTACAGGTCAGACCACCAAGTGTCTGGAAAACCAGAGAAAGAGAGGCTGCATACTTTGACTTTAAGCTGCTGCTGGCTGAGGAGCTGATTGCCCAGGCATGAATGTCAGTCTGATGACAGTTTCAAAAAATATGGGGCACTCCACTTGCCAAAAATGGAGGAGGAAGCGAATTCATCACAGTGCAGAAGAGAGGGATGCAAAGGGAAAACATTTGTCAACATCTGTCCTGTGTGTTTCAAAGACCAAAAACTGTTTCCTTTTGTACCATTCATGATCTGTGGGTGGTTATTTGGTGCTGTAAGTGGTGTGACCTAGAAACTCAGCATCAGTTGCCCAGTGTTCAGAAAGCAATTTTTAAACTGCAAAGAATTTATTTGTTGTAAATTCAATTATTGAAAAATTTTTCAGTGTTCTGCTAAGTTTAATTTTTTTTTCAAATGTTGAATGTTGTTGTATTGTTGTACATTGTTGCCCTTATTGTCAGGGCCCATAAAGTTTGATTTGTTGTGTTGTGTTGTCTTTTATTTTGTTTCCCTGTGTGGTATTGACCCTCGTCTGTTTTTGATCTGGCCTGTTAATCCTCTGTTCTGCTCTGTGGGTCCAGTCCGCCTGACTCTGACACTGATTGCTGGCTGGCATCTTTTAATCTTTCACCTTTTCACATTGACAAATTGCCTTAATATAGGTCAAATTGAAATGTTTTAACTCCTAAACAGATGTGTTTTCTTCATGTAACTGTCTTCATTTACTTTAATGTTCATGACATGGAACGAATTTTAAAAGAAATCCACTCAAAAATGAATTCACTATCATAAAATTACATCATTACATTTTGTATGAAGCAAGTCCCGATGTCCTCTACGAGGGACAGTCAATAAAAAAATAATAAAAAACCTTTTTGAAAAAAAAAATTGTTGCAAAATGTTTCTTTCAACCACAAAAAAGCTAAACCTTTTTCCTCTGGGTCTCAGGAGGATATATATGAGTTCAGGGCAGGACTCTTATCAAGCATGTGAAGTTTGGGGCAGATGGGATCATGTACAATAGTTTTAAAAAGTACTTCCTGTTTGGTGATGAAATACTTAAATCCTTGGCCCCATAACTTCCACACCATTACACAAAAATGAAAAGTGGTCATGAAATCGCAAAAAATTACATTTCAATTCAAAATGGCAGACTTCCTTTTGGGTTTAGAGTATGGCTCCAACAGACTTTTTTTTGTCCGTACTGACATGTTCTATGTACCTCTAAATTTTCGTCCCTCTACTTGAAATGGTTTGCCAAGGCTGGCATTTAGGTAGGCTGCAGAGCTCATTTTTTGACACCTATACATAACACATATAAAATATAAAAATTTTCACCAATCCCCATGAGCAAGCCAAGTTTCATGACTTTCTGAGTATGATGAAGCCCTCAAAAAAGTGATTCATTTGACGAAATGATAATAATAATAATAATAATAATAATAATAATAATAATAATAATAATAATAATAAACAGACCAATTACAATAGAGTCCTTGCACCATTTGGTGCTCCGGCCCTAACAACAATAATAAAAAACTGACCAATTACAATAGGGTCCTCGCGCCGTTTGGTGCTCGGGCCCTAAAAAACAGAGCAAATACAATAGGGTCCTCGCACCCTTGGTGCTCGGGCCCTAATAATAATAATAATAATAATAATAATAATAATAATAATAATAATAATAAACAAAGCAATTACAATGGGGCCCTCGCATCGTTCAGTGCAGGCCCTAATAATTAAAGCTGCAAGCAGCGATGAATGGGCCCTTGCACCCCCATGCAAGTCAAAGCTACTGTAGGGACTCAGTGAAACTTGGAAAAAGTATAAGAGACTTGACCCTTGAGTGAGATATTTCACATTGTGAATAACTTCCTTTGGACACACAAAATCTGTGGCATCTTGGTCGACATCATTTGTCGAACAAAACATGTTAACTTCATGAAAATCAAAGGATAGTTGTGGTACGAGGCGTCCTTCCTGTTGACAGTAGGTGGCTCAGTGAGTATCATATTAAAGGATATGCTGATGTGTTAGGGGCTGCAGCCTGACCACAACTGTGAAACCTGGGGCCAACTGGTCGATGTAAAGTGAAGTTACAACAACTTCCCTTTTGGCAGCCACCACTGGGTCTCCATGGCAACAGCATTCATGGAAAATCTATACTTCAGAGGGAGGCATCATTAAGGTCTTAAAGGTTTTGTCACCAGATTTGAAGTCAGTTGTATACAATCTGTAGGAGCATTCCATCAAACAAGAAAGCATGTAATTTCCATGAAATTTCATGTTGCCAGTAGGGGACGCTAAAAGTAATGGTCATGGTTGTCATGGAGATGTCTTCAGGGCACGACAGTCATCAAACATGTGAAGTTTGGTGAAGATTGGACCATGTCCCTCAGAGTTATAAACTACTTCCTGGTTAATGGTGAGACATGGAAATGATTGGCCCAGTAACAACCACACGATGTGACGATAACTCACAAATGTAATAACTTTTGATGTCCCAAGCCTTCTGAGAGGATTTCTAAATTTTGAAGTTAATCGGATGAAATCTGTAGAAGATCGAAAAATTGCAAGCCCTGAAAATGGCCACAAAAAAAAAAATATGCACACTCAATTTAAAATGTCCGACTTCCTGTTGGATTTAGGGTATAGGTCCAAGAGGCTTTTTTCTAGGACTTGGGCTGTTACACATGCATCCTAAGTTTTGTAGCTCTGGGTGAAATGTACTGCAGGGGCTGCTTCATTGAAATCTGTAGGGGGCGCTACAGAGCCATTTTGGCACATCAGTGCAAAAAAAATCACATCATATATCACATTTTAGGACTTCTGATGTGTGTGACTCCAACTGTCCTGACTGAGAGGCTCACTTAGTTTTTCCAGTTGGTGGCACTGTGATTGTCATGCTAAATTGACATGTTGATGTGTTCAGGGCTTCACCTTGATCACACCTGTAAAATTTGGGGCCAATCGGGTGATGCAAAGTGAAGTTACAACAACTTCCTGTTTGGTAGCGAAGACCATGTTGCCATGGCAATGATGTTAATGAAAAAGCTCTGAAATCACAAGCAGGCATTGTCAAGGTCTCAACACTTTTCTTGTTTGAGTTGAATATGGTCAACCTGTAAGGAGGTGCACATCAAAATATAAAACATATAACTCCCTGTCTCCAGTAGGTGGTCCTGTCATGATAACTCGATAGAGCCATGCAGATGTGTCCAGGCCGGGACTCGGCATGAGAAGTTTTGGGCAGATCGGATAATGTTTGGCTGAGTTACGACAAATTCCTGTTTCATGGCAAAACATCAAAGTTGGAAACCAAGCTATACCCACATGGTGTGAAAAAAAATCACAAGTTGAATAACTTTTTATGTCCCATGATCTTTCATTTTAGTGAAAGTCGGAAAATGCATGCAGAGAGTTTGGACCATTGAGTGAGATATTTCACACAGTGTAGTATAATCTTATGACCATAAGGTGGCGCTGGAGACCACAAAATCTTAGTCATCCTGGTCTACATCTTTTGTAGACCAAAGCATGTGAATTCCATGTAAATCAAACGATAATTGTGTTACAACGTATACTTCCTGTTGCCAGTAGGTGGTGCATTGACTACCATGGTTAACAGAGCACCCGGCAGGTTGAATCCACAATGAGGGAGGATTCATTTGTGCTTTGTATGCTGTCGGATGATGATTTGTTTGAAGCGAAACTTAATTACCCCCCTTTTTTTTTGGAATTAACGCGGCAATGAGTTCTTATGGCATATTTGATGGCATGGATGTGCTAATAAATGCCAGTGAAGAAAGAGCAACTTGTGTGCGTGATTAAGCCTGAAGGGGAGTAACACTGATTGGACTGGTCCATTCTTTGAACCGAAAGAACAATACCATCTGGATAATCTACCAGACCAATGCGCCACACAAACAGAAAGGAAGGAACACGCTGAGATGTATTGCCAGAATTGTGGCAAAGAGTTTGATGAAAAAACGAACTTCTGCAGTGATTGTGGAAAAAGGCTGCAAGAACAAGGTGACGATTCTTGCGCACAGAACACAGCTTTATGACCAGCCTTTCTTGCTTGTTCAATTTTGGCCCACACAGTCTTCCTTGCTCCTCTGTCTTCTCTGATGAGATCCTCCACAAATCCAATGTTGAGATTTTTACATACAAGGTGATTTATGGTGGTTTGCCAAAGTTCATCCCTGTACAGCCTCCCGGTAAACTGCATGATGATCTGATGAGGATGGTCAATGAGGAGCGGGCCAATGCGGTGTACAGAGTCGAGAATGAAATCCATCTTCTCCTTCCAGTGTGGGTCAGTTTTTCCCATGATATCTGCCCCTATCTGACATATGTTTTCTTCTTTCTCTTCCTTTAAACCATTTAGTCTTAAGTTCCACCTTCTTTTGTAACACTCCAGATGAGTTGTTTTTTTTTCCAGCTCTGCAGTTTTCTTCTCCAGTTCTGTGTTTCGCTCTTTAAGTTGTTTGATATCTCTTTCCAGTTTCTTGTTATATTCCATGCATTCTTTGATTTCAGCTCAGGTGGACGCGACCACTTTTGCGATGTTAGCCATGGTCAGCGGGTTTTGCTTTAAATCCGTCTTGATGTCCTCCATCATGTTTTTAAGAGTGCTATTCGCAGTCAGGATTGCCGTGGTATTTTCATCTTGGGATCCAGTATTTACGCTCTGAAAAGTTATTGTGTCTCAAAAAAATTATCCAATAATTTAAGGACATCTCTTACCCAATGTTAAGCAAATGGGCAAAAGTCTTTCTGGGCCAGTGTGCCTAATGTGACGCTGTAATTCCACTTTCGGCCACTATGTAAATTTTGCATCAGAGCGTGGCACACTTCCTGGGGGATTGGCTCTGTTTGGCTCAGTGGTGCATGAAGTTATGACTCTTTTATAAGTCTGGATACAGCCGTGGGGGCGGGGCCTCGTTCATTCCTATGAGAGCTGCTCAGTGACAAATGAAGCACAGATAGCTCTTTTTCCGGGTTTAGAAACGTGTAAAATTTCCGGGTGTACTGGCCCATAGAGCATGCGTAGTAAAGATTGTAGTAAAGATTAATGGCAGCCAAATGTTGCCGAGTGCGACCGGGTGCGGTTACCTCCCACCAGTGGAGCAACCAATTAGTGCTTCGGTTAGTTTGAATGGCAGTCTATAAAATTTAATCTCATGGCTCTTTTAGACATTCCAAATCGATATTGTCTCCACGTGCTGGATAGTGTGTATCATGCCGCTCTGAGGTTTATCACAAACTGTGGAGCTCTTACTCATCACTGTCTTATATACAGAAGTAAATTGGCCATCTTTACATGTGCGCCGGCTCGGCCATTGGTATGTCTTTATTTACAAGGTAATTCTTGAGAGGATTCCATCTTATTTATCGTCGCTTTTAATTTTGAACAATAGGGCCTACAGTCTCCATTCTCAGGACTTTTTACTGTTCCTAAGGTCAGAACAGAAATGGGGAAGAAAGCTTTTAGGTTTGCAGCTCCAACTTCATGGAACATTTTGCAGTCAGAGCTCAAACTTCAAAAACTGATTACTCTGAATGCTTTTAAGTCAATGATAAATCTCATTATATCTAGGTCTTATGAGTGCAAATGTTTCACTTGAGTGTGATGTATGCTGCCATTCTTGGCCAGGTCTCTCTTGCAAAAGAGATCATTGATCTCAATGGGAGATACCTGGTTAAATAAAGGTTATTATTATTATTATGATATAAATTTTGCATCAATGCATGGCACATTAACACTGGTTCGCTCACACAAATGACCCGAGTGCTCAAAGCGAACAGCGCTCGTTCACGAGAATTCCTCTGGTTGTAGCTGAGCTTATTAGCAACAGCTGCTAATTGACGGTATAACGACAGCAGTGCTGTCGGTTTTAATATTAACGAGATAATCAGATTATGGTATATCTATCTCTCTCTCTACACACACACACAGACAAATATACATACAACTTATCAGGGAATCATATCATACGAAAGCGTATTGCTGCCAGTCTTGAAAAAAAATACAGGTGATAAACGTGATAAGTTTCTCGTTATAACGTGAAAAGTTTCACGTTAAAACACAAAATGTTTCATGTTAAAATGTGATTATATGGTGATCATTATGAAGTTATATTGCTGATCTATCACTGCACACTCCAGGGTGGATGGCGGTATTGCACCTGAGCTGGTTTGCCACTGTCAACAAATAAAAAGAAGAAGATGATGAAGAAGAAAAAGAGGACGTTGTGTGGTTGTCAGATTTATGATAGATCCATGGTTGTCAGCTGTTGTCACCTGATCGTCACTCAGCATTTAGCTTAGCAATGACTGATTATCATGGCCCACAACAGGGATACCCCACTCTTGAGATTTCTATGAAACTGTGGTGTATCAGAAGAGTTACTTTCACACATGGCACAAGATAATGTAAGTATATTTTCATGCAGCATATTTATTCTGTGGCCCGTTTCACACAGCGCGCATCAGGAGTGCATGAGCAGCTGTGTTGTTATTTCATGTCGGCATCCATGTTATTAAGTTAGAGCATCCACACTGCCCACCTGAGCGGCTTGTCAGGAGAGTGTCAGCTGCAGCATAACTAGAGAAACAGTGGCTGGACGATTATTTGATGCACGTCACACGCGTTTGTCAGCAGAAATAGACAGATGATATGGTGTTTTTATGATTATATTGACTCTAGACCACTTTTTACTGCAGTAAAAAAGTAATCTCTGTCACAGAGATGAGAAAATACAAAGACGTCAGTTTTACTCCAACTTCCCTGTTCCCTTTCAAAATAACTGACAGCATCTCTGTGGACAGAATCCCATCAGCTGCTGATACAGTGCATTTTATTTTAAAACATTTACAGGGCTTTGTTGTCTGCAATGTAGGAGCTTTTACAAGTCAAGTCAAGTCAAGTCAGTTTTATTTATATAGCCCATTATCACAAAACATGGTTTGCCTCAGAGGGCTTTACAGTGTACGACATCCCTCTGCCCTTAGACCCTCACATCACCCAAGGAAAAACTCCCCAAAAAGAACCCCTGTAACGGGGAAAAAAAAAGAGGAAGAAACCTCAGGAAGAGCGGTAGAGGATAGTGAGGGATCCCTCTTCCAGGACGGACAGACGAGCAATAGATGTCGTAAATAGCAAGTGAAATACAATCATGGCAAAAAAGGAAAGAGAAAGAGAGGGGGGGAGAGGGGGGGATACAGAATAATAGAAACAGATGCATGTCATATTACAATAATGGTAGGTGTGAAATTAGTAATTGCTCTCTATGATGATGTTGATAGAGATGATAACAGTCTCATGCATATGTGAAAGGGGGTTGTCCAAAGGCAAGATCACAGCATTGGCGCAACCAGGACCAGACCACGACCAGGGCGAGCGGGGGGCACAGAACCAGTACAGCCACAGCACGAGCACAACCAAAGGCAGGGTCGCGGCATCAGCACAGCTATCACCACGGTTACAACTTCGTAAATGAGTGGAATTTGTGCTTGCAAATGTGTAAATACAGTATTAATATCTGCGGACGTAGCAGTGATGTTACAACAACGCTGTATGTGCACGCATAGGTGACGTGTGCTGTGTGAAATGGGCTTATTGCACTGTAGGCCCGAGGAAATTTACACCCAATAAGAGCGAGGATGGAATATCAACAATTATAATAATAACAATAGTAAAGAGGGAGAGTGTGTGAGTGTTTTCAGTACTGTTGTGGTAGAATTTTGCAGCAGTGACCAGTCTTGTTCATGAGTTAAAATGTATTTTTGTCTTGACAGATTGATGCCACAATTGTTGACTTTATGGATGATGACACTCTTGCTTGCTACATTCCAACATATGAAAAGTGCATAGCAGCAAGACGCTTCTGTTTGAACTATAAAGGTAGAAGTGCAAAGGCAACAAGAAAAAATTCACTGCTTGAAAAACTTAAGAAAAAGATTGGCATTGATATAAATGATGATAAAAAATCCGATCAGGAGGAGACTTCTGCCCCAAAGAGGACAAGAAGATATGTAAAACAAAATAAATGGGCTGAAAAAGCGATGAGAAAAGTTGAGTTGGGATGGATTCATGACGGTAAACGAGTAAGGAAATGCAGAGGAGGAGGAACAAGAACCCTTGATGTACCCAAAACTTCAAGAAAATCTGACATACTCAGTCATGACATATTACACTATCAAGAAGAAGCTGTATTTGATGAAGATATCCTGTTGGGGAACTGTATGATGTACTAAGAATGGGTTTTTTAAGATTTTACTTATGCACAAAGACTCTGACAAATGAGGAGGATGAGGAATATAATGCAGAAAAGTCAGATTTGTATATTAATGATGTACAACCGACAGACATGTAAAGAAGATGAGCAAGATACTCAAACTATTGTCATCCTGGCATCAGATTTGGAAACTGATGCAGATGTATCAGACACATCTGAGATGATATTCGGCCCCTTTCTTGGAGAACCCTTGGCAAGTCAACTTGATGACACTTTGAAACAACAGTTTGAAGACAATGAACTGGGCATCAATACCATCACATTTCTAACAAGAAGCACAGAGCACATTCCCCCAGACACAGCATCAGGCGATCAAAAAGGAAGTTCTACAACTTCATATGATGTGTTGTGTGTCACCATAAAATTTCACAGGGTCAATCTTCTGGAATAAATGATAAGCCAGTTCAAGGATCCAGAACTCCTCAAACACCCCCTTAAATACACTTACATTGATGAAAAAGGAGCTGATGAAGATGGTGTTTCAAGAGATGTGTATCTGTATGTAAGGGGAGGAGCTGAGAGATCCATCACTGTCTCCCAAATGGCAGGAAGAAGAATGGAAATCTATTGGCCAGATTCTTCTTAAGGGATTTAAAGACCAAGGATACTTTCCCTGCTGCCTTGCCCCTGTTTTCACAGTGGCTCTTATTTTTGGTGAGAATGAAGCCTCAGAGGATATGCTGTTTGAAAGTCTTCTCCTGTACAAAAGTCAGTCAGACAGGGGTCTGATAATTGCTGCCTTAAAAGAAGAACTTGTAGATGAGGCTAGAGATGAACTAGTTGATCTTTTGGACCGCTTGGGTGTTAAAACACTTCCAACATGAGAGAATTTACGGGGAATCCTTGTAAAAGTGGCACACAAGCAGTTGATCCAAAAACCAAGATATGCTGCAGAAAAAACGTCATTAGTTGCGAGCCACTTTTTACGAAAGGCATTTGTGAGCACACAGGCTCTTACGGATGTATTAGGACAAAAAGCCAACAACAAGAAAGCTTTTGAAGATGCTGGATGCATCTCCTACAACTCAAGCAGAGAACCAGAGCTTTCATTTTCTGCAACAGTACATCAGAGGACTGGATGAGTCAGGACTAGAAAGATGTAAAGGTTTGTCACGGGGTCAGATGTTGCATGTGTTGACAAAATTGAGGTATTGTTCACTCCAGTGGATGGACTGGCACGATGACCTGTCGTTCATACCTGTGGGCCAGCTCTGGAACTGCCATTGACATACACTTCCTACCCAGAGCTACGGAGTGAAATGGACAACATACTACTTACTAAAACCTAATTTGAGTTTAGCATAGCTTAGATTGAGTTAATCATTTCAGTTGCAAACAGAAAATATGGAAAATCTGAATAGCATTGTTTTGATCCATGTGTTGCATGGCCAGGAGTCAATTGAGTCCACTAGTTGACCCTTTAATTTACCAATAAGACTTAAATGAGAATTTAAAACCAATTAAAAGATGTTAAAAGGATTAAAAAAAAAAAAAAAACGACAACGCCACCTAGGGATTTGCAGAGCCCTAGGACTGTAAAAGGCTAAAGGTTCTTTAAATCAGGGGTGAGCAGAGTTTAAAAAAACACCAAGAGTAAAAAGCAGATTTATTACAATAAAATCATGGTGGTAAAAGAGCACATATGATGCCTAAAAAAGTCTGTTAAGTCCTTTTCAGTACCCCTTTATCACTGCCCCTTCCAGTGGAGTCGCTTGCCCATGTGTGACGCCAGTGGCCGCAGAGTCCTCAGCAGACCTTTCCTCCCTGAACTGCAGCAGCTCCCGACCGCTCTCTCCCCGCAGCACCTCCTCTACTGCTCCCGTCATCCTGGGGAAGTAAATAAACCAGAGCCAGTACCGTGGCGACACTGAACAGCCCCAAAATCACACCCCTTGCCTGGCCCCGCAGCCAGCCCTCCAGTACCCGCCGCACACACGGTAAAAAATACTCACGGATTTCCTGGGCGGTAGTCAAACTACCGACACAGGCTGGAGTACTCTCGCCAAACGGGTACAGGCTGCTGCGCTACAGGCTCCGGTGTCTTTGTCACCTCAGCTGTGCGTTCCGTCGGGTCACCGCAGCCTTTACTGGCTCTCGTAGTCGCTTTGTCCTCCCTCCCTCGTGTCTTCCGCTTTCCTCTTTTTACCTTTTCCCCTCCTACGCGCCACACCGGTTGTTCATTCACTGATTGCTGCCTGGAGGTTGGTCAGTGTCCGTTGCTTTCAGGGGCGATGGGAAAAGACAACACTGCATGCAAAAATACTCACTACACAATAAAAACAATCCCATAAAACTTAGTTAAAACTAGCACAACAACTTAAAAGCACAATAGATAAATAAAACTGAAACATGCAGAAAAGCAATTTTAAAACATGCATAAAAACCCCCATCACACTGACCCTGTCACACATGCAACGTATACACATAAGGTAAATCCACTGCAACTTCAAAAAAGAAATAAAATAAGGGACAGCATTAGTAGATACAAAATATTGTGAGGTCAGATTCCTAATCAATAACAGCATTTGCCTGGCTGTTTTTTTTTTTTTTTAAATTATGTTGGTCATTTCATTGTTTAATCTGTTATGTTGATGTTAACCAATCACATTAAAGCAGTAAAGCACTTGCCAAGATGATAAAAAAAAAACGGTTTCCATTTTACTTGTTGGAATTCCCATCTTGTAGCAATGAGTTTGCTAAAAGGTTTGTGTGCAGGTGGTTTATATTTTTACTACAACCTTTTTTGTGTGTGGGGGGTGGGGGTGGGGGGTTGTTTGTTAATCAAGTTTAGGTCAATTGTACTGACCTTAGCAGCAGTCCAAGGTTTTAGTGACACATGTCACTGTGTAATGTTGTAATGGCTTCTATTTTCAAACTAAACACTTTATATCTCCCATGTGTATCTATAAGTCATAATCTATATTAAGAATCAAAACCTGCAAGCTTTGTTGTTGTCTTCTCAATATATTAAATAATCAAAAATCTATTTTTTGATCACTTAAGTAGTTTATGAATTGTTAAATTATTTTGACACTATTTCTATTTTAACAGTTCACAAGTCACTGCCATTGAGGGGATGTTTGTAGTTTCACTACTTAGTTCATCCCAAATTAAAACATTTAAACCAATCTTTGAAAATACAAGTTGAAAAAATAGCAGTAAATAGAGTTATATTGTGTAAACAAAAAAGAAAAAGTACAAATCCTGTAGGTAGAGAAATACTAGAAAGAGCCATAAAATAGTTTAAAATCATTTGTTGTCCAGAATGATTTTGGGATCACCGAGACATCCCTGTACCTTAAAGAACATATTAAGGTATATCGGGGTGTCTTAGGGACCTGCTCTAATCATTACATTTTAAGTTAGCAAATATATACTGTATGAGCATCTTTCATCGAACTCATTATTCACTTTTTTCTATTTACAGACCAGGAACTGAAAAAACAGAAATGAAGGCTGTGATTAGTTTTTATAAATTTCCCTCTACAACTATACAGTATTGTTCAATACTTGCTGAGTCTGTAGTTGACATAAAGTAGCCCTGTCTTAATGCTCATGCAAGTTTTTAACAGACTATAGGTCTTCAAGTATGTGCGCTATCAGGAAGAGATATAGCTATGGCTTGATCTGCTGTGGTTGGTGAGTGTAAGAAGTTCTCTGCCATCATATGGCAACACAAGTTGAATGCTGTTTCATCGCAAGGATAAGGTCCTCTCTGTTGGCATTCTTGTTTATAGAGCTCCAGTGCTTCCTGAGACACCTCTTTCAGGTGATCTTGCCCCTGAAATAGTTGAGGGATTGTGTACATGAGAATGGGACGTACACGCAGAGCTACTGCATTTCTGCTGCGTCGGATGATGCAGGTATTCCACAAGTGTGTAAGTTGCTGCAGCTCTTCCTGTAGAGGAAGTTGCAACCCCCAACACATACACACTCAAACTCTCTCCGTCAATCATACACTCCCTTTTTCACCCTCTCCCTCTACCACATGCATATTCTCTCACTCACTCACACTCACACATATTCTCTCTCTCTCTCTCTAACTCACACATACACAAACACACACACACACACACACACACATTCTCTCTCTCTCACTTACAAAGACACACACACAGACATTCTCTCTCTTACACACATAGCACCCCCCCCAGACATTGGATCATACATGCTATATACCTCAATATATGCTATATACAGTCACTGTCTTTCAGTTCCTGGAGACGGTTCATCCAATTCTGGGCATGACAACAGATCAATAAGAAATGATACAACCTCCAAAAGGGTGGGACTCATTCTTTCTTTGGTACAGCCCCATGCATTTTAAAATCCTTCTGAGTGTTCGCATACTAATCGCAATATCATCCAACCTGTTCAATAACAGCAGAATCTCACCATGTCTCAGTCCACGCATGAAGTAGAACTTGATCAAATCCTGTAAATGAGCCATATTCTTAATTATTCAATATAAATGATCACCTTATAATCACCTTATAACGTGAAACGTTCAACGTGAAACTTCTCACATTATAACGTGAAGCTTTTCACGTTTTAACGTTAAACTTATCACGTTATAACGTGAAACTGATCCGTATTTTTTTTTTTCTTTCAAGAGTGGTAGCAATACGCTTCCGTAATATCGTCATCACGACCGGAGAAATTAAATTAACAGAATCAAAATGTGTTGTGCCCACAAAAATGAAATAAAAGGTGGTGCTTTGTAACATTACAAAGTATTGTATTATTACACAGCTCAACTTTAAGTGAATACTACATTCAGTAACTATCGTTTAATAACTATCACTAGTGCTCCGCGCTGCTTCCTGACAACGGGTTGTTGAATTCAGACCGTAGACTGTCTATACAGATCGTAGACTGTATATACGGTCTCTGATACAGACACGGTAAGACGTTTTGCCTATATTATAGGCTTTACAGCCAACAGCATATGGATATGTTGTAAAATGGTCAAAATGATGAATTATGATTAAAAATATCCATTACTACGGCCGGCACGAAGCCTGTGTTTTGTCGGGGACTCCGAGAGTTACATGCGCGTGCACGCGGTGGAGTTCCGCGGGTCCGATGCGCGTTCATTTTATGTCTGGAGAAATATCTCTATATTCGGAAAATGGCGCATTTTAAGTGTTTTTAATAATGGCTATTAAAAGTGCATTCTAAAAAGTCAACATGTCTCAAAAAATTATCCATTGATTTAAGGAGGTCTCTTTCCCAATGTTAACAAATGGGGAAGTCTTTCTGGGCCATTGTGCATCACGTGACGCTGTAATTCCACTTTCGACCACTATGTAAATTTTGCTTCAGAGGGTGGCGCACTTCCTGGGGGCCTGGCTCGGACACGGAGGAGCGCTCGGTTGCTCAGTTATCCTCTCATCGAGTCTAGAGAGTAGTCGGTAGCTCTTGGTTAGCCTGGCCTGGATAGCTAGTCGGTTGTCAAACCTCAGGCTGTACCGGCTGTACCAGACAGTCATTCCCACACGGAACATATCAGCGATCTGTCATTTCAACGCTACAAGCCACTGTGTCACAACCAGAAGCACTGAAGTCTGAGCTGTGCTCATCGGTGTGTCGGTCAGCAGCGGGTCATGGCGGAGGAAGCGGTGGTCACGGTTCGGCTGGTCCGGTCTTTCGAGCACAGAAACTTCAAGTCCGTGGTGTTCCACCGAGTCCGGTTGGAGCAGACGGTGCAGAGATTCATGCAGCTTGTCAGAGAAGGCGAGGAAACAGACACACACACACACACACACACACACACACTGGATCATAATATAACGTGTGTTCTCAGCATTACAAAGTCCACTTATGATTAACCTAATTTCTTCCAGATATTGTAACAAGACAAGGACTTCCTCTTCCTTTCAAGAAATATACATATGGTATGTGTGTCTGACATTAGTGGTAGGATGAGGGTTTTTTCTAACAATATTTCATATTTTCTCCGAACTTAGTTCTGCAATTATAACAATTATTTTTTGAAGAAATGTGTTTAATGTTGAAGTCTGAATATATTAAATGCAAAACCAAGACCTTTAATTGTGTGCTGATTTACAGAAATTTGATGACATCTTCTTGCAATGAGCAACTAAATGTGAGGACATGTCATGTGTCATGATGGGTCACTAAAATTCTACTGATTCCAACAGGGTTGTGTTTTTAATTTGTTCACCACCTGCAAAATGCATCATCTGCATCTGATTCCATTCTTTTGTATTTTCAGACACAATGAAGATAATCCACCAAGCACATGGAGCTAAGGTATCTGTCTAAAGAAAGTGTCAACCTGCTGGGCCACAGTGACACGTTTTCCTGAAGGCCGAGTGTCCTCAGGCAACTTCAGGGGGGAGGGGACACCACCTAAACCAGGAATTCCTACATGTTATTTCCATGGCCTGAAAAAGTTCAGTCAATATTTGTGAACATGAGCTGCTCTCTCTCCTAAAGCCAAACACCACAGAAGTAATTCTCAAACTTATAATGCCATAGGGTGTAAAGTCTGGAGCTGTTACTTAGCAATAAATGGAGCCTGATTTAGTGGACCCACAGAATGTTTGGTTTCTATTTTTATATTCAAAAAGTCTTTATTCTGTTCTATTGTTTTCAGCTGTGAAACATAAAATGTTCCCATATACTCAGAACATACCCCTGGCTGCTCTTAGAGTCATCTTGAACACTTTTCAATTCATTTTCTATGGAGCAGCTCCACACTTTCTACCCCATGACAGGGGTTTCCAGACTTTTTTGAATGGGGGCTGGATTATATAATGTGAAAATACCTAGTGGCCAGCTGCTTCTCATATCAAATAGGCTATTTAGAAAATCACAAACAAACAAAACTAAGCTACAGTTTGCTCTGTCAGTGAAAATGTATTCAATGTTCCAGTGCTCCTGAAAGCAACAGACCTTACTGTCAACATGTCTGTGCTGTGGCCATGTCTGTTAGGAAGCAGGAAATGTCTGCTGTTAGGTAAATATTCAGTTAGCTTGATTACTGTCTATTTATGAAAACACATGCGTTCCTACCTGATGCATGTCAACAGTCATACTGTATTATAGTCTTACCATTGTAAGATAAAGGGAAAAATGCAGTGATCTTACTTGATTAACAAATATGTATATATATATATATCTATATATATATATATCTATATATATATATATATATATATATATATATATATATATATATATATATATATATATATAGTATATTTTAAAAGTCAAACCAAGGGACATTTTTAATTGGATCAAGGGCCACAATTGGCCCCCAACAACTTTGGACATGCTTGCCTAATGACTTTACAGATTGCGTTTTAGGTCTTGTTTTTGGGTTTGGGTGAGAGTTGTTCATCTTTATTAATATTTTTGCACTGGCATAGACCATAGGAATAACATGAATGAATTTCAAAAAATGGGCAAAGTTCCCCTTTAACTTTAGCAGCTCTAAGACTGAAAAGTGGCTCTTGGTATGCAGCTTTTGCTTTAGTGGTATACAACACACACAAATGTGATGTCACTGCCTTGTTGATAGACAACGCTTCTGAAGCTGAACTGCTGAGATGCCCAAGGCCAGCACATCACCAAAAACAGTGAAGCAAATTTACAATTACAACTAGACAGTTTTTGGATACATTGACCACATGTTCAAATCTAAATTGTTACTTTCTTGCCTGAACTACCCCAAAATTAAGTGACATAATAGCACTCCTTGGACAAAAAATTTTACAGCTTTGAGTTTGGCCCAAAATGGTTAATGGTGGGGAAAGATCTTGTGTCCGGTGAGAGAGACGCGTCACAGAGCTTCAATGTAAGGGGAGAGAGACACACTGCGTGCCACAGAGCTTCAGTGTTAGGTAAGAGAAACACCCCATGCGCCACAGAGCTTCAGTGTCACATGAAAGAGACACACCGTGCGCTACTGAGTTTCAGTGTTAGGTGAGAAAGACACAACTTCATAGTTTGTAAAGTTAAAAAATTATAGGTAAGTCCAAATTATAAGTCCAAAAATCTGTGTCCGGTGTTCTAGATAAGTCTGTTAAACTTTGTTGTCGCCTGAAATAGTAAGTGTGCTCATTATGGAAGATGTTAAAATTTTTCCTGCTCCCTGCTAAGTGTGCTCATTATGGAAGATGTTAAAATCTGCCCCTCCTCCCCCTTTGCACCTCACCTCAAGTGGAGCCATTTTCTCACAGTGCTCATGTGCTTGCATTCCAGTGCTGCTCTCACCAACACTGAAATGTTTTGACGCAGTCAATAAACCCGTTATCTGCTGGATAAAACGATCAGGAATACTTTAATAGCCGAATATCTGGGTCCAGCCCAACTCTTTATTCAGACAGGAATGCAGTGGTCATGGAAACAGTCTGATTAGCTGTATATTGCCCCGTGAGGCTTGAGATCTGTACATCAGAGAGCACAGTGTATGTCCACAGGGGTCGATGGTCAGTGCCTGCTGGGCCAGGTCTTAACATTTGCATTCAGGTACTTGTGTGGAACACGTTTATGGTCTCAGAGTTGTCCTTGGTCAAGCCAGCTATAAGCTTAAAAAATGTAGGGGTCTCAGAGGAATGAGCTGGAGATCATCTCTACATTAACAACTGACCAAGTCTGTGTTTGCCTCATTTCAACATCAGAAACCATGAAAATCTTAAAGTTTAAGGGAGATGGACTTTCAGCCTGACTGTATGTTTTACAAATGTACATAGTTTGGTAACTCTGTGGTCCTTTGAAAACCAAAGTTTCTATTTAAGTGGATTTTTCTTCTTCTTTTTTTTAAAGACTAATGAGTTGGTGATGAGTTTAGAGGACGATGAAAAGCTTATTCTGCAAGATGGCCAAACCCTTGAAGCTGCTGGTGTTGGTAAGAGCTTTTGACTGCTGTTCAGTCAACTTTCATTGAACACTGTGTCTGGCAACACCTGATCCCAAAATGACATGAAGATTTACTGCATTAAATAAATTATAATGGTAATAATAATAATTATTATCATTATTATTATTCTAAACAATAAAACTTTATTTGTAGAGGACTTTCCATACAAGCAAAGAGTGTTTTACATTAAGGCTATTACATGATGTAGAATGAGCATAAAATGAGGAGTGCCATAATTAATGCAAAATAAAACCCATTTGGTGATAATGGTAACAAACTTAGGGCAATAATGCAAGTGAGATAAAATATTTTCCAAGCAATACATCTATAATTTGGGGAGCTTGGTATAGATGATCTGCTGCGGAATGTTAACCTCAACATGTTTGTCGTTTCAGCAAATGAAACAGAAGTGGCTTTCTTCAGGAAAGAAGACTACGAGCTCTATAAAGCAAATCCCCAAACTGCTTGGTGACAGCAGTATTTTACCTGCTCTATTTTAACTCAGTTTTTTTTTCATAAAGACTAGAGGTCAAAGGTCAAGCATGCCAGAAACAACAGGAAAACAAGAACAGAGCAGTCATGTTAATATCAGAAAGTTTTAATTTGTGGTGTTGTCCTTTGTAAACTGATGCTTATTATCCACCACACTGGTGTGCCTTTTTATTTCTATTTTTCTTCTTTTTATCTTGTGGTAGTTGTTGCCATGGAAATTTTCACTGCAGTTTTTTATGTGCGGAATAAAGTTTGACTTTGATGAAGTTTGACTGCTGTTCTCGAAGGTATTAACAGTAAAATGACCTGCACTGCACGCTAGAAGGTGAGCTTTGGCTGTGTGCTGTAGTTTTGGTTATTATAAAAAACATATTAAGGGTGCTTAGGTTGACTCATGCCAGTTTCTCTCTGCAACAAAATCTACTGTATCTAGAACAAACTTGAAAAGGCTTTGACCCTAATGGATAAAGCTTAAACGGTTGGTAAGCTCTAAAGCAAACTAGTATCCTCATATTGTGTCCTGTGAGGTGGAACAGTATTTATCAACAGTTTAATCAATCACTTGTTATTGAGCATGTGCAGAAACAATTATGGCAACATCCACATTAATTAAGTGTAGAGAAGTACTAAGAGATTGCCATAACGAACAGCATTATAAAAAGCAGTTGTTCACTAATCTGTTCCTAGTTGCAGGCTACTAGTATAAAGATCAAAACCACTGACCACATTTTTAATTTCCACTCAAATGGTTAAAATATAAAATATTTGTCAGCGCTCCATTTAACGGAGACAGAGATGTCTTTGGTATCTGTATAATAAAAATCACTAAAGGCCTGCATTTTCACTCTTTCAGGATTCATACTGTCGTGAAAAACCTGGAAAAGTCATGGACTTTGAAAATGGCAATTCTCAGGCCTGGAAAAGTTTTTGAAAACAAAATATATCCTGAATGTTTTTGAAAAGTCCCAAACCTGTATAATGACACATGATGTGTTCAAGGACCACAGCAATGTGAAAAACAACTATAATTTCTGTTTTTACAGTTTCTGGCTGTGACAAATGGTGTAATTTAAATATCACAAAGAATTAATAGAAGCAAGAAAAGGCATTTTTTGTTCTTAAAAAATGTCAATAATAAAAAAAAGCCAAACTGTTTTAAAGAAAACATGCCTTTGAAACCTGCTGGCATGTTTTCTTTACAAATAGGCAATACAGTAAAAACAAAACAAAAAAAAGACATTTACACTTGTGTGCCCATTCCTAAGCCAATAAGTCCCCCCTGAGTCCTTAAAAAAATATTTAACTTGCCTTCCCTTTTTTTGCATCACCCTCTCCCTGCTCATAAGTAATGAACAGTACCTTAGTTATATTAAGTTCAAATCCTGTTCTGAATTCATTTTCTTAAAATAAATTCTATTTTAAAAAGCTATTATATTATAAAAATGATAATGAATATACGTTTCAGAGTGTGTGGTCTTGAAAATTTGCCTCAAAGTCATGGAAATGTCCTGAAACTGTATTAGTAAAAATGTGCATAAATTTGCTCTTTGGATATGACCTATTAGATGTAGCACAGTACTGCCTCTTCAGTTTTCTTCTAGTTGTGAGATAAATTGAAGCTAAGAGCTCGTGCACTTTGATTTGTTACGTTAATGTGTCTCGATTTTACATTTCCTTGGTGCTAAAGGTTCTGCACCGCCCACGGGATATTACACAGTGGCTCCCTATCATAAAACAGATTGATAATGCAGCCTCCGGAGTGATTGGTTCCAATATTCACGCCACCTAATGAAGGACCGTGATGTTGTGACGGGGCCTGGGGAGACCAATAGGATTAAGGGGTAGGAGGGCGGGTTCAAACGGAACGAGGGTCGGCTGGGTGCAGCAGTCGGTGCATGCTGGATATTTGAGAGGACTTTACCCCTTCACCATACGTCGACTTGAGTCGTTTCCCTTCTGTGTGGTCCCGAGCAAAAATGACTGATCTCCAGGTGTGTATGGATGTAGTTAGCAGCCTTTCGGCTGGTCAGAGCTGCTTTATATTCCTCTGCGTCCTGTTAAAGAGCGACAAGGAGACCGTTAGCCGGTGCTAAAGATTTAGCTAACCAGACGCTAGCTCGAGCCCTGTTTCCTTGTTGTGACCGCGTGCCTAACAAACAGAGTAATGTGTGTAACCGACACTTGGTGGAACAGTTACAGTTCGGGTTATAGAGAGCTGTTGGTGTCAACTGTGGTTGCGAGGGAGGTAAGTATTCAAAGACGTGACAGTGAGGTCTGATGGGAGTTGCAGTCCACCGTCATTATTCTTTCCGCCAGGCCAACCGTTTCTGCTAAAACTGTTCATGTCTTCGGTTTGAAATGTGTGTTAATAGGTGGACTGAAGAACATGTAAAATATTCATCTGTTGGTTGAAGTGGAAGCTTCAGATGATAACACAAAGTCCGCATGACTGCTGACATGCAGCTCTGCATGTGTGCTCACTGGTTAGAGGATTGATAAGGCACTAAGAGAAAGTTCAGCACGTCGTGCCTCACAGTCAAATCTGTCAGCTGACCATTGCTTGCTGGGAGTGTTAGCAGTGTTGAAATGCTGCAGGCATTCATACCTTACTCTCTGACCTTGACCTACAGCCATTCAATAACTGACACAGTCTGAGGGTGAGGAGTGTTCTGTTGTGCTTCTCATGGCAATCAGTAGATCAACAGAAATGATTTTAACGTAAATCTAAACTTGTAAAAGATCATTTCACCAGGGTTTATTAATGTGTGAAGTGGTCCTCCTCTGTGACCCAGCTGGCACACAGTGGCACAGCCAGAGGGGTTTGCTCTGAATGAATCAACGAGCTCATTGTAGTAGCAGGGTTTAGGCTGGTTTCAGTTCAAGTTCAGGCACTATTCAGTGATCAAATCAGGGCTAAAGTTTACAGTTTCCTCTCCACCCAGTCAACCAAACAACAGGATGACAGCAAGTAGTAAACTCATCTCCTCCTCACAAGGACTTTGTCCATGTTATTCTTCAGTGTGTGTGGGGCCACTGATCTCTGACCCACTTGTCCACAGGGACTCCTCATCGACAGGTATCCAATCAGTATTGTTGTAAAGCTGTTGTCCTCTCCTCTGTAGGCTAAATTCGATACAGCAGCAGCTGAGGTGAAGACGCTGACGGCAAAGCCGACAGATGAAGAGATGCTGCAGGTCTACTCCCTCTTCAAGCAGGCCTCTGTGGGTGACGTCAACACAGGTGAGACAGAGCTCACTGCCTGCTGCCACACAAACACCACAGCAGTCTCTCACCACTGTAGACCATTTAAAACAGAGATGGGGCCATTGGGCCACAACGCTTCCCTTTGTACCACCCCTGCTTTTTTACACAAAATCAACCGACAGCTGCATCATTCCACTCCAGTGTGTGATTATGCACTGCATCATGGCATCCTGCGATGAAAGGAGGCATGACAGGCATGACGTTTAACACATAAGCGTCCACCTTTAGCATGACATGATATACGCGTTGGCAGCGCTTTCTAAACAATATCAAAGGCATAACATGTCAATCACAATCATTTACTTTCTCTGATATTTGGGGTCTGATCTTGTCCTCTGCTCAGAGTGTAAGGAGCTCCTGAAAGTCATTGTTTTCACAGTTTGTGGACATTAACAGCCGCTGTTCTTCTTCTTTGTATTAGCTGCTATGCTAACAGCTGCTTTTTAAATCTCCTGCGGTGAGTTGCACAAATAAATACATCATCAAAACTTCACACTTGTGCCACCCATGGTTACATCTTTCCAGCATTACATTTTATACAGAGCTTGTTTCAGTACTGTTACTACCTCCGTTCCAGAGGTGAGACCACTCTGTCCCCCTTTCCATGATCTGACCTTTTATACAGTACAGAACGGCAGGGCAGTGTTAATGCGGCAAGTGTCACCACTGTCGCATGAGCTGATGTTGTAAAGGAACATGAGTGTAGAGTATTGCTATCAGCAGCCCTTCACAGGAATGTTTCCAACTCCACTGGTCGGCTGTCAGGCGTCTCAGACTGAGCAGAGAGCTGAGCATCTCAATTACCTCTTTTTACACAGATCAATCTCCCATCACCATAGTAATGCTGACTGTTGTGACGCTGAATAATGTGCGTGCCAGAAAGTGCATTGGGCACCTATGACAACCGGTGAACGTGAGGTGTCTTCACCAGTTTTCTCTGCAGCAGCATCTTTTTGACATGCATTGCCTTCTTTTTGAGTCTTTACCATCTGTTTATGTTTTTTTGTGTCTCTAGATCGTCCAGGGATGTTTGATTTCACTGGTAAAGCTAAATGGGATGCCTGGAAGAAGCAGGAAGGTACACATTCAGTCCTGTGGATGGTGCATCACTTAAAACTGTGTATTTTTCTGTACAAGGCAGATGTACTGCATTTTACCCCTGTGAAACCCTTTCTTGTGCTGCTTTCAAATGCCTTTCACAAGTACATAAACCTTTAAATTGTGAGCTGATTGGTGGAATTTCTTCCAAACACACAGGGAGAAAAAAAGACAAAGAGCAACTTGGGAGGACCTGTTCCAAAAATTACAAGAAATTAGTAGATTTAGGAAATTATTTTAAAACAGCCAGAGAAAAAATTCTCAGGGAAAAAAAAAAGAAAAATGGTGGGCAGAAACTACAGTTATATTGATCATAATTACATAATTAAAATTCTATTACTAAATTATTAGAATTTTATGAGCACTCTTTCTTTGCCATTCCCTTGGTTTGTTTTTTTATTTGTTTCTTGTTTTTATTTTATTTTTTTTTTACTAATTTTTAAGTAATTTTTGTGTATTTGTTTTCTTTCATTGCTCACTGTCTTCTTCCAGTGTTTTTGAAAGAAATCAAGCCAATTTTCTCAGGTTTCAAAGGGTTAATTCTCAGTCTTAGGCAAACCTTTTTTCTACCTCTGTGTATAGAATAAGCATACTGTTCTTTTACTTGCTCTGTGTAGGCACACTGCATTCATCTTCAGTTTTAGGAATAGATTTCAATGATATAAAGAGTTCTCACATAAAACATGTCTCTCTCTTCAGTATACTGACACAGCTACTTTTGAAACAGAAAAAAAGACACTTTAGCTGAAGAGGTAGAAAACCTGCAACATCCAGTGTGCTACATGCCTGGTGTAATGTGGACTGGTCTAATGAAACAATATGGCCAGCTGCATCTCATATTACAGTTAAACAGTATGTTTCTGAAAACATTTAAGGAGAGAAATGTGCAACTCACTTACAGAATCTTGGTTTCTATTTGATCAGCGCTGCCTAGTTTTACTGTTTGATCTCCGTTTTTTTGGCCTCCGTTTTCACTGTACAGTAAGCAGTATTGGTTCCACTTCCTGTTCACAAACTCTTGCCATTTTGACAAAACGAGGTATTAAATTATGTTTCTGAAAACATTTTATGAGAGAAATAGGCAGTGTAGTAAATTAATCTTAATTAATATTCGATCAGTATTGCCTAATTTTACTGTTTGATTGGATTTCGGTGAGAGTTTGAGAGTGAGAGAGGCGGCGGCTCCGTCTCCTCATCAGCTCTACACTCTGAGTCTGTGGTGGCAGCTTGACTTTTGTTTCCAGATTCCTGCATTTCTTCATTTTGGATACATGTGTCAATGCAGCCATTTACAACCCATAAGCACTGTTGTCACACCTCAGCAAATACTGTCCGTTGACATAACCCAGAAATATTCTTCAATATCTGTAATGTCTTTCTGCAGTTAAGTTATTTGTTCTCACTAAATATAATATTTCCAATCCCTGCTAGCCAGAGAAAAGACCCAAATACACTATCAAATAAAGAAATGAAGCTACATGTGATACACAGCATCAGGGGTCTGAACCACAGATACAGCAATGTAGAAATGTCATTTGCTACTGCTCTAAGCTTGTCGCAGTGCATCTGCCTGAGCGTCTTATTGGGGAGGTCAAGATCCACTAGTAAACAAATACATGTGTATTAAGAGTTGCAGATTTCACTACAAAATCCACTCTAACTTGCATAATTCTCAACTGATTCTGAAATGTAGTGGATGTTTGAAATTTAAAGTGGCAGAAAATACAAGTGCCAGTACCTCAAAACTGTACTAAAGTATAGGACTTAAATAAATGTACTTTGTTACACTCCATCCCTGGATGTTGCTCATTCAGAAGACAGAGCCTTCATGTTCATGTCCATGTGTTGTGGCTATTCAGAAGATTACTGCTTTGTCATAGAGATGATTACATTGCCTCCAGTTACTGAAATTAATTCAAACGAGTAACTGCTATCATGTTCACTTTCCGATGTTTCGTGAAAATTGGTTCAGAATTAAGCAAGTTACAGTCCATTTTGAAGTGAATTTGGCATCTCTCAATACATATGTATTTGTTTACAAGCGGATCTTGACCTCCTCAATATGGCGCCCGTGCAGGAGTTTGTCAAACCAGGAACATGCTATCTATTTGTGTATATCTCTGCTCTGAACCCTCAGGACTACACATTGTGTGCTACATGCAGCAAATCTCAGTTTAAAGTCTGATGTAGTGGGATTTTGGATCAACTTTAAATTCATTTATTCTTAAACCACGTTTAAGAAAAATAACAATTAATCTACATTGTATCTTGTACCTTGAACAGTGCTCATTTCTCCATGACTTTATATTCATGTATTTACTAAAATGCATTTTGATCTGTCATAACCTGTCAGGCAAGAGCAAAGAGGATGCCATGAACGAGTACATCAGCCTGGTGGAGGAGCTGAAGAAAAAGTATGGAACATCATAATCACATTCTGAAAAGCAGCTCCTGGATGCACTGAGAGCACTGGCTGAGACCACCATCAGCAGGCCCTCATCCTCACAGCATCAAACGCCTTAAAATCCAACAAGGATGTCCTTCCACATGTGACTGCCTGGCGGCTGCCACTAGTGGTCCCAGTAAGATTAAGCTGGCCTGAACAACCACTGATGTCCAATCAGAGACTGTCCTCCACCACAGTACCAGCAGGTTTTACTGAATCATTTCAATGATGTGTATCTGCACAGAATCCTGCCATTTCCACATAAATTCTTTTTAATTCCAACTGTGTTTGCTGCACTCTGATTGTGTTATGTTTCACATACTGTAGAACTTCAGTGAATAGCCCGGGCTATTATTGGCTTTAATCACTGATTTCAACAGGCTTTTTGGGACAGGTGTATGTATGGAACGGGCTTTTAATTCCTTTCATACAGAACTTGCTCAGCAAAGATAAACACACAATCAAATTATCTATTTAACCCATTGAGACCTGGGTAAATCGGCTTTATTTATTCAAAAACACAAAAAGGTAATGAGCAACAGAAGAAGAAATAACCCAAAGTTTAGCAAGAAAGCTGTTCAGTGTACAAGAAAATTACCTGAAAAATTAACAAAAAAAAACAAAAGAGAAAGAAAAACAAAAAAAGTACAAAGCAAGGAAAGACCTGGAAAAAAGCCTAAAATTTATAATAACTATGTGAAATATTTTTTTTTATATATAATTGTGAATAAAGTTCACTGGACATTTTCCCTAGCTTTTAAAAAAAACAATCTTCTACATCTGCTTAGCTGTTTTTCTTTCTTGTTTACTGTGCCATCTTCTTTGGTGCTCACACTGTTAATAACATTGAATTGTATTGAATCCAACAAAGCTAACGATGTGTGTAGCATGTCCATATTGACAAAAGTTTAAATATATACACATATTGTATGTGTGATCTAAGTGGCTAACTAAAGTTATTTCGAACAGGTTTTATGCATTCAAAGAAACTGCATGGCAACCATACTGGGCCTCTAATGGAGACAGGTATTTATCTGTCCAAATGTGTCACCACAGCGGGCTAGTCAAAGGGACTGGACGTTTAATTCTCCCTATTACCTGGTTGCCCCAACAAATCTCTGAACTCTCTCCAACTGGTGCAGAATGCTGCTGCTCGTGTTCTAACGGGAACCAAGAAAAGGGATCATATTTCTCCTGTTTTAGCTTCTCTGCACTGGCTCCCTGTAAAATCCAGAATTGAATTTAAAATCCCCCTCATTACTTACAAAGCTCTAAATGGACAGGCTCCATTTATCTGTTCCAGCTCATAGTTCCCTACCAACACTCAAGATCACTGCACTCTGAAAACACGGTGTTCCCAAAGTCTCCAAAAGTAGGACGATATCCAGAGCCTTCAGTTACCACGCTCCTCTTTTATGGAATCATCGTCCAGTTTCAGTCAGGGAGACAGACACCGTTTCTACTTTTAAGGGTAGACTTAAGATCTTCCTTTTTGATAAAGCATATAGCCCTTTGTGAGGACTATGGAGACCTCTTCAGAGGTAAAATTAGATCAGATTCATTACCATATCAGAATATGGTTTTTAACACAACTGAATCTTTGCTTCTATCTGAGGAAACACTGGAGAGTTTTGTCCTGGTTGATGCTGTAATGCTTGGGAGAGTTTTCTCCTAAGTAAATCTTACAAACTGCTTTTTAGACCCTATTCTCAGTTCACTTTTTAAAACATTTTATGGATTCTTCGAGGACGAACTTTAAAACATCATGAATTGCTCTCTTCAGACAGGTGTCTTCCCCACTGCCTTTAAGACTGCAGTCAAGTCAAGTCAGTTTTATTTATAGAGCCCATTATCACAAAACATGGTTTGCCTCAGAGGGCTTTACAGTGTACAACATCGCTCTGCCCTTAGACCCTCACATCCCCCAAGGAAAAACTCCCGAAAAAGAACCCCTGTAACGGGGAAAAAAAAGGAAGAAACCTCAGGAAGAGCAGTAGAGGATAGTGAGGGATCTTCCAGGACTGACAGACGAGCAATAGATGTCGTAAATAGCAAATGAAATACAACCATGGCAAAAAAGGAAAGAGAAAGAGAGAGGGGGAGAGAGGCACAGCAATAATAGAAACAGATGCATGTCATATTACAATAATGGTAGGTGTGAAATTAGTAATTGCACTCTATGATGATAAGATAAGATAAGATAATCCTTTATTAGTCCCACAGTGGGGAAATTTCCAACATTGCAGCAGCAAAGGGATAGCAAAGTAGCAAGATAGCAAGATGATGTTGAGGGAGATGATAACAGTTTCATGCATATGTTCATAAGATCACAGCATCGGCGCAACCAGGACCAGACTACAATCAGGGCGAGCGAGGGGCACAGTATCAGTACAGCCACAGCACGAGCACAACCAAAGGCAGGGTCGCAGCGTCAGCACAGCTATCACCACGGTCAGGCACAGTCAAGGTTACGGCCAGGATCCAGGGAAACTAGGAAACAAGGGAGCAGGAACGCTCCTGAGAGGCAACAGGATTAGCGTAGTGCAATTCAACAGACCCAGGCTCTGTAATCGCGAGCCCCAGGTAATGAGAGTACCACATGGCTATCACAGAGCTAAGCTAAGCTTGCAAATGGCAATGCAGTGGTCAAGCCCCTTCTGAAGAAGAGCAACTTAGATGCTAGCATTCTTGATAACTACAGACCAGTGTCCAACTTACTGTTTTTTAAGCAAAATTTTAGAAAAACTTATTTTTACTCAGCTAAATGATTTTTTAAATAAAAACAATATTTTAGAAAATTATCAGTCTGGTTTTAGGATGAACCACAGTATAGAGACAGCCCTGTTAAAGATCATAAATGATCTCAGGTGTAACATGGACATGAAGAAACCTTCTGTCCTGGTGCTATTGGATCTAAGTGCTGCTTTGGATACAGTAGATCACCAAGATCACCTTTTTAACAGACTCCACAACCTGGCTGGCCTCTCTGGTACTGTTTTTAACTGGTTTTCCTCCTATCTCACAGATAGAGAATTTTTAGTAAGTTAGGATACCTGCTCCTCGAAGAACTATAAAATAAACTGCGGTGTGCCCCAAGGCTCGATTTTGGGCCCCACACTTTTTAATCTCTACATGCTCTCACTTGGGAAGGTCATCAGGAGGCGCGGCATCAACTTTAACAGTTACACTGACCATAAACAGCTATATATCTCTGTGTCTCCTGATGACCCAGGACCACGAGATGCCCGTTTTAACTGCATTTTAGACATCAGGTCATGGATGGCAGAGAACTTCTTGCAGGTCAACCAGGACAAAAGTGAAGTTTTAATTATTGGTCCTGAAACTCAGAGAGAGAAACTTACAACGAAACTACATCTACTAAATCTGTCACAACAAGTAAAAAACCTGGGCGTCATCTTTGACTCTGAGCTTGGTTTTATTCCACACATTAAAAACATAACAAAAACAGCATTTTACCTTCTCAAAAATATTGCCAGAGTCCACCCGTTTCTCTCCCAAGCAAACACAGAGACACTGATGCATGCCTTTATCTCTAGTCATATTAACTACTGCAATGCTCTACTCTCTGGTCTTCCAAAAAAGAACATTACTCTGCTACAACTAATCCAGAATTCAGCAGCACTTGTGCTGACGAGGACCAGAAAGAGAGCACACATTACGCCTGTTTTACAATCTCTGCATTGGCTCCCTGTGTGTTTCAGGATTGATTTTAAGGTACATTTATTGGTTTATAAAAGTCTAAATGGTCTTGGGCCTTCTTATTTATCAGACTTGCTTTTATAATACGGACCCTCGCGGGCCCTGAGGTCCTTTGGTACCGGCCTTTTAATAATTCCTAAGGTTAGAACAAAAACCCACAGTGAGGCATCATTTCAGTATTATGGCCCCCATCTGTGGAACAGCTTGCCGGAGGACCCGAGGGCTGCAGAAAGTGTTCAAATTTTTAAATGCAGGCTCAAGACCCACCTCTTTAGTCTAGCTTTTAGCTAAAATTTCTTATTTGTTTATTTATTTTAATCTACCAATTTATTAATTTATGTATATTTCATATTTATTTATTTATATTATTAAGATCCTTAGGTTGCTAAACTGTATGTTGTAGTTATTTTTAGTTTACGTGCATTTTATCTCAGATTTGTTTTGTTTTATCTCATCTTATTCTCAACTTCTTAACCTTTTAGTAGTCTAGACTACTTTATTGTTTTTTGGGTTTTTTTTAATTCTGTTTTTAGTTTTTTACTCCCACTCTGGTGTTTCCTCACGGGGGGCCCTTTGTACCGGGAGATGTGATTGGCTCAGGCTGTTGGGGCATCGTTGTGGGGGTCGCCCTGTCTCGGCTGGATGGGGGTGTCCTGTCCACAGCTTCATGGTTTTGGCATGGACTCCCCAATCTGTCTGGGGCAGGATGATTTCTGTAGAGAAGTTTCTGTGAGCTTTGATCAGCTCCTGGTCCAAAAGGCCCTCCATGATGGCGTTTCCTCAATTTAGTTGTCTGTGCTCGGCCATGTTTCTTATCCAAAGCCATTCTGTTCTGTGCCTTTTTAATGTCCTCTTTCTGTTTGTGTTCTGGGGGGTGGGGAGTGGGTGGGCCAGGAAAGGGGGGGTTGGTTCATTTGGTTGTTTCTTAATGTTTTAACTTGTAAAGCACTTTGTGCTACATTAAATGTATGAAAAGTGCTCTATAAATAAAGTTTGATTTGATTTGATTTGAACATCCAGTGACATAGCCTACGTGTCAAACTGAGTGCTAGCATTTCTGCTAACTACATATATGATAAGATTAATGTACGTATATATCTGATCTGTTGACACAATCAAGTCAACAGTCTAAGGACTACAGCTGGAATGATGTTGATGATATCAATAGATTGGATTATTAAAGCTGGGATAAGCAGCTGATTTTTGGTTTCATTGGACAAAAATCCCAGAATGAATTGGCAGAATGAAAACAACCTTGGAAGTGCGAGCAGGCATTATAAAATGGAACAGGGTCTGTTGTTTAACCTCGACATCACCTCATGGTCCCTGCATGTCAATTAACTATTGATTTAATGATTGTTAAGCCAATATGTCCGCCCCTACAGGAGCAGAAACCACAGGATGGAGATATCCAATCCCCTATGATGTAGCCTGGGCAGCAAATGATGTTTTATGCACAATATCCTGTTTGCATGATCACTTTCCAGACTTAAAAAATGTATAATTTTTCGATGTTGATGTCTTATTTTTGGTGTATCAGTACTTAAGGTGCAAATGAAATATAAGACTTATGCAGCTGGTTGATAGCAGATAATTTTGGGTTAAAGTTGGATAGGAAGACTACATGACCTGTGGTAAATTGTTCCCAAAAGATGCAGTCATGTCTGGGAGAGTCTCCTTGAGGACACAGTGGCTGAATCCAAATCTTCAGACTTCACAAACCTTGCAGACTCGTGAGTTTTTAAACCACGGACGGACAATGACCTGAACCTGTTGTGTTAAGTGTCCCTAATGACCTGTTTATGTGCTCTGTTTTTAGTAACTGACTGTTTGCAGTTTATTGTGCTGTCTTCTGTGTTTGGTGGGTCAAAGACAAATTTCCACCCCGGTGGAATATGGACAATAAGGATATATTCTATTCTATTCACTCTGTGAGTACTGGGCTCCCAATCCACTATTCATCAAGTCTGCAAGAGGCCTGAAGCTGACTTTCTGCAGACTTCCAGAGAGGACGCGGACAGCACAGGATCTCATAGGTTTACCCATAATTTACAATACAATACAAACATGGTCCTCCAATTTTCCAAATGCTGACCAAAGAAACAAAACATACTTATCATTAACTGAGGTATTAAAACATCACTTGAATCAAGAAATAATATTCAACACCCAATACAAAAATATGTAGAAGTTTAGGTAATTAGAACATATTATTATTAGTGCAGCTGACTCATAGGCTAAAAACTCTGAAGTGTAATATAGAGGCAAAGGAAAGTGACTCAAAAGAAAGTCTTCCAGTGTCAGTAACACCCAAAATATTTAGTCAGTGTCCTTCTTTACGAACATCTGTCTATTAAAATGTGTGTAGCCTACATGTTTTATAGAAAAGTGATAATATCATTTTGTTCAGTCATAAAAATGGGATTTATATCTAATTATCTGCAGGGACAGATGAGCAGACAGAATATGGCAGAGGCGATCACTGCCTACATGACTGTAGTTGTCACTCAAATGTTTCCACAGCAACCAGTGAAACTGACTGGAGGCCTGTCTCTTGGCAGCTTCAGTCTCAGGTCTCGCAGACTTAACATGATGTCAGTGAATACATCAGAGTAGGTATGAGTGAAGTCTGCGACAGTCTAACAGTCCTTAGTTTGGAGTTTTTGTCCATGTGTGCTTGCACAGGTGCTCCAGCCTAACTGTAAAAATACTTTATATAAAGTAAACTTAAAAAAACATCTTGCTTTTAAACGACATGGGTAAAGTCATGGACATGTTAGATTACTGTTTAACACCATCTCCCACTTTCTCTGTGTCACAGAGAGTAAAGACACCTCTGGCCTGTCCACATTTGTTTCCCCCACTATTTAGAACACTAGATGTCACCAAGTTTTTGAGAGTTATCCACTTCAGATGACCTTGGCTCTTGATTCGTTCGGGGCCAGTGTCGTGGGCTCTCCCAGCCCCTGCGGATCTTTGCTAGTCTTAAGGTTAGGCATGGCAGAGCCAAGAGGATCCGTCCAACCAGGACTATGCTGGGCAGGATGAGGGCCAGCAAGAACACCGGTGGTAGGTAATAACGGTAGGCTGCAGGGAGGAAGGCAAAGTCCCAGCCGAAGAAGAGAGTGTGCATGATGGAGAGAGTTAAGGCAGCATACCCGAGACCTGACTAAAGAGAGAGAGAGAGAGAGAGAGAGAGAGAGAGAGAGAGACAAACAAACTAAGTTTAGAGAAGGTGCAATGACAAAATATAAAAAGGAGAAATTAGATATTTAAAACAAATTCATTGTTTACTGGATTAGCGTCTACAAATGTACACTAGGCTTGGGTGCTATCATGATATATCAGGGTATTTAGAAACCCCAAAGGTACTGTATGTTTATCAGTACCATCCAGTTCCTTGTCTTACTATTAAACTCATTGTATTTAGTGCACAGCACACACCACTTGAGCTCAGTCCCCGGTCTGTACTGGTGGAACAGGCAGATGAGCTGAAAGACACAGCGACACTTAGTGGTGGAGGGAGAGGTTACAGGACTGTAAACAGCCAGCAGGCAGCGAGAGACTGTGGGGAATAACTGCATGTTTTTTCACATCGAACTTGGTGATTTAAGAATTTATCTCAACTAAACAGGGGCTAGTGATGTTTGGAACAGTGGACTAACTAGATTACTAAAAAGAGTAACCAAGACAGTTTGGCAGAGTTTTATTTATTTATTAAAGACAGCTTTATTAATATACATATGGAACCGATCCTTTAAGTATTATAAACCCTTTGAAACCTGGATTGAGTTCCCTCATGCTGCGTTTAGACACTTTTCACAAGCTATATAATTCTTTGAAACCTGAGCAGATTGGTTTTATTTCTTTCATGAACATGGGGATAGAGACAATGACCACCTGGCAAGAAATGTCCCTAAAATTGTAAGAAATTAGTTTTTAAAGAAGTGACAAGAAATGACCTGTGCTGACCTGAACAAATGTAAACTCCTTCCAGTTGAGGGCATTTCCCACAGAGGGCAGAGAGGTAATAGCCAGCAGAGTGAGAACTCCAAATCCCAGAATTCCACAGGACAGGTAAAGGTCAGACCTCCACACCTGTTCTTCCACCCAGGAGTTTTCAACACCAGCTTTCACCTGAAAGAAATCAGAAATGTTAATAAAAAAAGAGAAAATATTAGAATAGAATATTAGAGCTGAGGTTGTTACTTCTCGGCCAGGGTCACCTCAGGTACAAACTCTGCTGTTAAGGTACGAGTGCACCTGTGCAGGGCTCACCTGGTGGTAGGCTGTGTTCACCAGTGTGTAGCCTGCAGCCCTGCGTAGCGTCAGACACATACTGTACACAGCATGCAGCCCAGCACACAGGAAGCTCAGGAGGCCCAGCTGCTTCCGAACGCACAGCCAGCTGTCCAGCCAAGCAGGAAATCTCTGATATTTGGTTCCCCTGGCAAGCTGGAGGAGAGCCGCCAGCAGACCTGAGGGAGACAGCAACTGATATTAAAATCAGCTCAGCAGACATGGTCACCAATCTAAACTGAAAAACATGTACTTCCTTTGTGATGTGGACAAATACAAAGTGCACAAATAACACAATGACAGCTGCTGGTGAAAATGTTGCCCTGCCCGATGAGGAAAAAATATGGAGGAATTAGTATTATAATTATTATTATAAACTCGAGTACATTCACTAAGTGAATAGTCATTTATATTTCAACCAGAGATGTAGACTTAAGACTTGAACATCAGTCAGACTCCAATCACAAAAATGATGACTTGCAACTTGAACTTGACTTGAGACTTGAAGACAGAAAGCTGAGACATGACTTGGTGATCCATAAAGACTGAAAAATGCTCCACTGAGTGTATTTGTGTCTTTTGAAACTTTGTCAAACTGTCAGAAGTAATTCATATGTAGGGCTGTTAAACCATTCATTTTAAAAATTGTGATTAATCACTGAATTTTAATAATTCATTGCAATAAATCACTTTTTAAAATCATGTTTACAATTCCATGACTTTGCATTTCAGTTTTGAAGTCCATATTGTCAAGGTTAAGCAAGTCTTATCAATCCGTCTTGATCGGGAATCAAATAACAGCATTTACTGACGTACACTGGCTGCTCCGCAGTCAGATTCCATCCATTTAGCAGTGCTGTAGTGAACTGCTTCCATTTAAATTTCTTTCACTGCTCTGTGGAGATCCACTCACTCTCAAATAGTGCTTCACCATCTCTGGTGATGTGGTGACATCAGTGTGATTAGCTGCAGTTGTGTGCTTAGCTTGTAGGCTGCAGCAAATTCAAACTGTTCAGGGACCACAATAGGCAGAAATATTCAAATACAATAATGCAGTGTGAAATAATGCAGGACTGATAATGTGTGAAATAATCGAGGATTATAGTTTCGAGTAAAAAAGAGTTTTGTTCCTTTTTATTAACTCATTTGTTTTGTTTCTTTGATGTTGCTGTTATTCTGCTTATCCTTTGGTTCATTTAGGAGGCAAAAATAAACTTTGGGCTTCAGCCTATTCCTTTTTCGGTAACTGATGAAGAATCTGTTTCTCGTGATGCATGTTAGCAATATAAAATTATCTATTCTTCAATACCTGGTAGATAGACCAGAGCCAGTGTAACCAGCGCGACAGCCGGCAGTGTCTCGTTTACTGTCACCAGGGGAAGCTGGTAGAAGTTGTTTTCTCCTTGGTCCAGGAAGGGAAGCAGGATGTGCCGCAGGAAGTTGTATCCATAGAAGAAGAGGAAGAGGAGGAAGGTGACCAAGATAGGGCTTCCCCAGGAGTGGAAGAGGACGAGCGGGGCTTCCTCTATGTCTCTGGATGCACACAGAGTCCCCATATCAATGGGGCTGAAGCCCAGCTGACGGGCCAGCTGCAGCACCGTGGCTTTAGAGCCAGAGCAGTCGCTGCACACCAGGACCTGACGCAGGGAACATGATACAAGACAAGATCTGAGAGGTTCAGGTGCAGCTATCAGTAGGAAACACGACCACTTCTCCATGTTACAGCTCTCATGTTAACACAGCTACAAGGAGTTTTTAAAGGAACAATGCTCACAAAATGACCATTTTTTAATCTATGACTCACCACTGTTTACTTTAATTCCTTAAGAAAACTTTTCTGGCATGGTGTCACGGTTAACAGAGAATCCAAATATGGCAAACCGTCTTGCTGAAATAAATTCTTAGTTCTCCATAAGTATTTGCATGAGAAGTGAGCCTGGGCAACTCAAGCAGAGTTCACACGCTTGCCTTTGCATGCAGCTAGTCTGCAAAAGTGTTTTAGGTTGTGTCCACAGGTACATAGGCCAAAAACCCAATTTAAAAATACATTCTGTTCACACCAACGGCATTTTAAAAAAATCTCTGTCCCCATCAAAATGCAAACACAGGCTGTTAAACAATGTCCAGTGGACGCCAAAGCAACAGGTGGTGATATAACCTCTACCATAAGGCCACGTTGGCCAATCAGAAGCCTGGAGTCATTACCCGAAAAAGCACAACTACTATGGTGCATTACAAGGAGAATTGTATGTGCAGACTGATTTTGTTCACTTAATATTTATGTGTGACACTGAGTTACTCCTCAGTGCCACACACAAATATAAAGGGAACAAGATCCAACAAAATGTGGACTGGGAGTCTTGCCAATCAAAGTACAGCAATATTTTGTCTCTTTTCCTAGAGCAGTACTGCTCTGAAACGTCCCCGCAGGTTCCTCATGGCAACCAGGACTGCCATCACCACTGAGCTCAAGGCGATACGGCGGAAATATCAGCAAGCAGTAGATACCGGACAGAAAAGCGATTATAGCAGAGAGTTCTACTCTACTTTGAACTATGTGAGGAGATAACGACACACACTCTGACATCAAACAAAGAGAAAAGCCACCCACCCAAAACAGAGGTTTTCTTCTGTACACATAAACACTGAAAGCAGAGTTTCTGAATATCTTCACCCTGGAAGGAGTTTTCCAGAGGGTTCGTTTTCAGTGTCTTAAACATCAGAAAATTTACAGGAAAAGCTACATTTTTTAAAATACCCATGCGTGAGTGGAACTGGACCTAAAATAGTATTGATTTAGCAAATATGCATGTGTTTGGGAAGCACTGAGCATACGACTGGATAGATGAGACTTTGATTGCACGAGTGTGTAAACTGATGTTTGGATATCTCCTTGAATTACAGAAAACACAGGTTAGTAATTCATACACAACTGGTCCTTTAAAGGTTAATATTCCTTTAACCCTTTGAAAGCTGGAGCCACATCACTTTTCTTTTACTGCTTTTGGACAGCTTTCACAAGTATTTAACTTTTGAACCCTCACCAAATCACTGTGTTTTCTTTCACAACATGGGAAAAGAGGCAATGAGCAACTTAGTAAGAAATGTTCCTTAAATTGCAAAAATATTGTAGATTTAGAAAAGTACTTCATGAAAGCTAGGAAAAAATGTTTAGGGATAAATCAAAAAGGCGTGCATAGCGACAGCTCTTAGAGGGCTAAACCTGTGCTCATGAAACTGGGGCTACGATACGTAACCAATGTTTGTGGAAGGCCAAAAACTCAAGACAGGTGTGTATATTATATAGGTATTTATAGGATTTAAATATTGATATATGTGTTTGGTCTTAATCTGCTCATGCTAAACTGAATGCTCTTCTCACCCTGTGTGACCTCACCTTTCTGTTTCCATCATGGGCTCCAGCCTGCAGCGCCCACGCAGAGATGACATTGAAGCCCTTCACCACTTTGCTTTTTGGGAAAAGCTCTGCCAGCCTCTCTGCGTTGGAGCGCTCCCCACTGTTGAGCTGGGTGGCATTGCTAACATCCACCAGGACCTTCCCTGCCAGCCGCTCACTCAGCCTCAGCAGGGTGCAGTAGTGCTCCGGGTAGACTGCAGCGAACACCACCCTCTCTGCTCCGTCCACAGCCTCCCTCTGTGACCGCACTTCCACTCCATCAGGAAACAGACCCCTGGCTACACGGCCCGGGTCGCGGCTGCCCACCACCACCCTGAAACCGCTAGCCACCAGCCGGATCGCTAGGGAGCGGGAAAAGTCTCCGGAGCCAATGATGCCTATCACGGGGCCTCCCCCACACCAAGGAAGGGGCTCTGAGGCATCAGGGGCCAAACTGGCCAACAACGGCATCTTCATATCACTCTGCATGATGGTCGGCTGCAGTGAGTAGGGCTGCTAGGAGACACAAAGCCTTCTGATCTGCTTCTAGACAGAGGAAACAAAAACAAAAAGTAATGCATTCAATGTGATTACATAAAACATCTTAATAAATAAAAAACTATTTAAATAAAAAATGTAAATATAAAAAATTAAATTATATTATATAAAAGTCAAAAGAAATACAAATAAAATGATGTTTTATTTTTAAGAAAACAGAAACATCCTTACTAATATTAAGATTTGAAAACTAACTGAAAAAAATGATGTGTTCTTCAAAAATAACTGGAGAAGAAGAAGAATAATTAGGAAATGCCTTCACTTTCAGTCTCAACTTGGTGAACACAACATCATGAGGAGCGTTTAATGCATTTGTGTAATTACTTTTAATTCTATGACTGTGAGTCTTTATAAAGTATTTTGTTTATATTGCAAAACCTATTCCGAACTGTTTAAGTCTTGCTCCTGATAATACTGAACTAACCAAAACTAAACATTTTAAAGAATAAATGAGCGAACCCATTCTGAATTCAATTTCAATTAAATTAATTATTTAATTAAAAAATGAAATGAAAATGAAAATAACTAATGAAAAATACAAAACTAGAATGAAACAGACTGCAATATCTCATGACATCTCATCAACATCTGGTGACAAGAATTAACATTTGAAACCTGTAACGACATCACTTTTCTTGTGCTGCTTTCATTACGTCTTTTACAAGTATTTAGACCTTTGAACCCTGAACAAACTGGAGAAATTAAAAAAAACATAAGAATAAGACATTGAGCAACTTGCTAAGAAATGGTCCAGAAATTGTAATAAATTAGTAGATTTAGAAAGAAAAGCAAAAATGCTGCTATATTTAGAATTATCTTACAGAATTATTATTACTTTTAAACATGCTTTAAAAACTTTCTTTTTCTATATATGTGTGTTTGTTTTTATCTTTTTTGTTTGTTTTAATTTTCTGTAATTTTCTTGTGCTTTTACTAATTTCTTGCTAATATTTGGGTCATTTCTTTCTTCCTTTGCTTTTGAAAGACATCAAGCCAAACTGCTCAGGTTTCAAAGGCTTTTAGTTTTCTATCTCTCTCTCTCTCGCTCTCTCTCACACAAACCCCCCCCCACACACACACGCACACACACGCACGCACACGCACGCGCGCGCACACACACACACACACACACACACACAGAGGACACAAAGCAAAGTGACACACTCCGCTGTTACATATATGACCTGACACGTATGTCTGTGAAGTGACAGACTCACCGTGTTCTGCGGTTCTGCGGGCTGTCAGTCAGAGTTCACCGGAAACACAAGATGATCACATGATCAGTAATGTTAAAACTACTGTCTGTTTGCTCATCTCTTCAACGCTCTGCCAGTCATCAGCACCCAGCGCTGAGGGCTCCTCGTGCACTTAATAGCTTGTAGAAGACAGAGAACCGTACCGGTCACGTGTACATGAGATGCCCCGCCCACTGCTGCCTTCACGTGCTCCTGAGAAGCCACGGCTGAAAATACTCAACACAAGAAGAACTGATCTGTAAGGGGACGAGATCATCAAGAAGAAGCTGATAAAAAACACAAAAACAAGAGGAGGTGAAAATGTGAATTCAGAAATAAAGCTGTGTGCAAAATGTGGTATGAAAAATAGATTGAATAATTATCAAGCGATTTGTTGATGATTTTCCCCTTCATCATCAGTCATCAAAAACACAAAACCGCCTATCATATAAAGAAAGTCACCACAAGAACCAACATTTGTTTTGCTGTCGTGTTGTCTATTCTCATCTGTCATATCTGTGTTGCTGAATTAATAAAGAAGACTCAGAAATATTAAAAATGATTTTATGAGAGACATAAAGTACAGCTACCATATACCCTACAGCATAAGATCCGAGTGTGGGGGTTTCATATATATATATATATATATATATATATATATATATATATATATATATATATATATATATATATATATATATATATATATATATATATATATATATATATAAATTTGACGCTGCCAAGTGGTTTATAAAGTAATTACAATTAACCCCACGTGTATCAGCTAAACATTAAAGTGATGTACACAGTACAGCACAAATAATTATATTTCAATCACTTTGATCTAATACTACAGCATTCAGAAATGGTACATTCTACACAGTGACTATTTTTACTTTTGGTACCTAAAGAATATTTGTATCTCATATTTGTGACACCACACACTGAGGCCTAAAGGCTATATATCTGCAAATTGAGAAGCAGAAAATTTGCTTAAAAATGATTAAAAAACAAAGATAAAATTATTCACTCAAGAGAATATGTCATAAAGAAAGGTGAACACTGAAAAAATCTAGACTTATGTGTATAATATTTTATTAGTACCTAAAACTACTTATTGTGGTTAATGGCCCATATTCGAAAATATACACTGAGGGATTATAATGATTGACGCATTAATATTTTCATCACGTATATGTTGCAGCAGGTAAAGATGGAAGTAATTTTATTTACGTTATATACTGCTATCTTCATTTATAATATAACATCATAATGGATTACTTTATTTTCTTTTGTGTGTGATTAAAATCTGCAAAGTAAATGAAGTTGTCAAACTGTAGCCATGCAGTAAAAAGTACAGTCCAAGTCAAAGTAGAGTAAAAGTGCTAAGCATCCCCATGTGAAAATACTAGCTCAACTATACTATTACGATTTCCTTATCTGATCACTATAAATGGATATCTTTCATTCTTAACCCCAATAAAAAAGAAAAATTAGATCACTATACATCAATTTCTGTCAGCTCTCGCCTTATTGAAGCAACAGTGTTGCTTTGTGTTGTAATACATTTTAATATTTTTCAAAGGTGGAAGTAGGTGGCACGTGATCTATTATTAATAAGTCTCAAATGAGTGCGTCTGCTCCCTTGAATTTGTAATGTTGTAACTCAGGTGTGTCTACACCTTTTTGACTGGAGGCCAGATTAGATAATGTGAAAAAAAACTTGGGAACCAGTTTCTTCTTGCATTACATGAGTTACCAACAAAAAAAACACCCAAAACATACAGATGAGTCAAACGCAACTGGCTTTTTTTTTTTTAATGTTTTTTCCACCCTTCATGGTTCCTGAAAGCAGGCTCTCACTGTCAGCATCATTAGCTTCTTTCTGCATTTCTTTACATGTTTAGAATAGAATAGAATAGAATATAGAATAGAATATTCCTTTATTGATCCCCCATTGGGGGAAATTTCAAATGTTACAGCAGCATGAAAAAAGAAAAGTGAAATGTAACAAAGAAAATAACAATAACAAATAACAATAAATAAGTAATAAAATAAGTATGTACATAGAGGAAATAAGGTATGTACACATAATAATAAGTAAGTAATAGAATAAGTATGTACACAAAAGATGGATTGTCTCTTTATGAAACCACATGAGCCCTGCCTCCGTAGTTTGCGGGTCAGAATAGCCAGAAAAGCATACTGGCTTGCATTACTGCAAAATGCGGCCGGATGTAGTAGGACAACCTGGTATTTTTGGCATACTGCATTTCACATACTTACTTACATAACGTGCATAAACTCTGTTAATATCATGGATATATTGTAGCAAGGTCGGCTGATATGGGCTGCTAAACCTCCATGTTCATTTTGTCTGCAGTTGTGACATGGCGTCATGGTCATGAATAACATCAACTTTAAATTATTGCAGCATTTACCATTAGGCGTTTATGTTCGACACCAATATTTCCGACAGCAAGAACGCATCCCACGCAACAGCGGAAGATAAGCGACTCCTGCAGCAGGTGTCAGCCTGCTGATAACTCACAGCTTTCATAGGAGTGACACAGAGACAAACAAACAGCTCTCACTCACAGGAAACACACAGAGACAAATGTTACAAACACAGTGTGAGAATATTACAAAGCTGAAGTCAGGGAAGCAGAGGTGAAATAACAACATGCGCTGTCATGTTTCTCCACTGGGTGTCGCTCTTCTACTGCAGCAGGCTGCACACGGTTTCCCCGCTGTCCAGTCTAAACTTTTTAACCCTTTAAAACCTAGCCAAACTGGCCTGATTTCTTTCAGAAACATGGAATTTCAGAAGAAATGACTCACAAGAATTTAGTATGAAGTACAAGAAAATTACCTGAAAATCAGCACAAAACTCAAACTGTAAAAGTGGAAAAAATAACGACAAACAAACAGAGAAATAACCTGAAAAAAGCTTGATAATTATAATTACTCCATAATATTTTTTTATTTAAAATTTTTGATATATTTTTAATATATATATATATCCCTTCTGTTTCTGTTTCCCTAGGGGTATTTTTTACCCTTTTGGACTGTTTCTTGTGGATAATGTTGGTAGTTTTGATGCACATGGCATACATTTTTTGCTAAGGGTGTGTATTTTGGGGTGAATTTTGGTATCTCAGGAAAGAGAGAGAGAGAAAAAAGAGGGTATTTTTTGTCCCATTGACTCCCATTTAAAACACATTTTTTGGATTCACATTGCAGTGCCATTCCTTGGTGTTGAAATCCCTTCAAAATTTTTATTTTTTATTGTTTTCCACTAGGTGGTGATATTTTCTCATGTACTGTATATCTACCACTGAGAGGCCATGTCAATATTTTTCCATCATCATATTATATCACGCACAGCTACAAATGCTTACTTTTTCAAACAGGTTTAAAGCCCTCGATGATGTGCACAAAGTTCAAAGCCTGTCCTCATCATGCACACGCACATGCACCTACACACATGTTGTGTTTACACATGCCCTCTGTCAAATAACAAAAATATCTTTCATCTTGTGGGAGTTCAAAAGCTTACCCACAAAGTGACCCAAAACAAAAGCCTGGGAAAGTCTGGCTTTGTTTACAAAGGCGCTATCCCAGATAAACACATTTATATGTGTCCATCAGATTGGGTCTCATTTCATCCTACCTGGTCAAGAGAGCAGATACAGCTACAGACCTAAAGACCGCTCCGATGAAGTCAACTCATATGGAGGCACAGAGGATAATGTGAAGTTTGTGCTGGGGTCCAATGACAGCACAGATATGGAGGAGCAAGCGGAGGAGAGGGGGAGGAAGACACAGTGTGTGGCCCCTCACCTGGATGGAAGTCGAGGAGTGGGATAACCTGGTCTCCCACTAATGAGGACATGGTCTGGTACTGGCCAGCTGGGATCCCTCGTCCCGGCATCAAGCACTATGCCATCTCCCGGATAGCCGACCTGGGGGACAGTTTTGATATTTTTGTCTCGGATGAGATCATCTAGGTCGCCGTGAAGATGACCAACCTGGAGGGGCAGCGTGTCCATGATGACTGGAGGGATGTGGATACCACCAAAATCAGGGGCTACATCAGGCTCCTCATCCTGGCTGGTGTGTTTTGCTCCCATGGTGAATCAACCCGCAGCCTGTGGGGTGAACACAAGGGACTATCCATCTTCTGTGCCACATTGTTGGAGAAGAGGTTCAACCTGCTGAGCCGCATCATCCGCTTTGACGACTGGCTCAATCGACCAGCACACCAGGCCCATAACCCCGACAAGCTGGCTCCCATCCAGGATGTCTGGAGCAAGTGGGTGGTGTGGCTCCCAATGGCCTTCTACCCAGGGGAAAATGTCTGTTTTGTCAAGTAACTGGTCAGCTTCAGAGTCCGCTGCCCTTCCAGGCAGTATATGCCGAGCAAATCTTCTAAATACAGTCTTAGGCTGTGAGCGCTCTGCAATGTTTCTACAGCGTACACCTAGAACATGCAGTCGTATTTGGGCAAAGCTACCCCTCACGGTCCGCCAGAGAAGCAGCAGGGCAAGCAGGTGGTGATGGACCTGCCAGAGTAGCTCAGTGTTCACACCGTCACTACCGACAATTGTTTCACTTCTTTCACTTTGGAGCTGCTGAGTGAGAGAAAGATGGCCTTGGTCGGGACCATTCGCCGCAACAGGCCAGAGTTACCCCCACAGCTCCTTGATGTGCGGCAGCAACAGTGCCTGTCGTCCCACTTCGCCTTCACCCAGACCACCACAGCTGTCAGCTATATCCCAAAGTGAGGTAAGAACATCATTCTGCTTAGCTCTAAACACCGGGAGGCCTTGGTCTCGCAGGCAGAGCACCAGAAGCCCAGGATTGTATTGGATTACAGCCATTGCAAGGGCTATGGACAGCTTGGATAAGGTATTTATTCTTTATTTATTTATTTTTTTATAGTGCAGAAGCCTGGTCAACCCACTGATCGCCCAGAGATCACGTTTGCCCCGCACACCAAGCGCTACCACGATGGCAGTGGGGGCACGGCGACCCTCCGACGAAGACCAAGCCCCTGGCCAAGCTGCAGCCACTCCCACACCTAGGCAGAAGTGCCATCTCTGCCATTGGGGTAACAAGTGTTCCAAGAGATGCTCCAGATGTGGAAGAGGTATCTGCAAAGACCACATTGTGTGCGCCTGCACTTTGTACTTGGAGGACTAAACCCCCCACCCCATACACACAAACACACACACACAATTTCTAATAGGCCATAATGTTCCAATAATTATAATGTTCTAATGATAATTATAATTACAGTGATCTATTAATAATCTTCTTGCTAACAATCTACCTGTTCTTGTTTGTTTGTTTGTTATTGTTGAAATAAATCTTGTTGTTAAAAAATAAATGTTTATTTTTGCTTCATTTCTAGAGCAAAGTAAAGTATTAGGCCAGTAAAAGGTACACACAAATTCAGGTCTTATCACAAAAACTGGCATTTAAAGGGTTGAAATTCAGAAACAGGATGAATATTTGCTATGTATAGTGAGAACTGAAGTTAATAATAGTATTCATCCAAAAAATTGAATAATACATTAATAGATCATTTTTCTATGGCAGTATTTATTGGGGTTTATTTTTTACCCTATGGGACACAGGTGTTGCACTTATTATACAATCTGACACTGCACAAAAAAAATAAAAATGGATCGAAATCAATGTTTCTGCCAATCTTTGACACTCCCAGGCTTTGATAATCCAACCTAAAAAAAAAAAAATCAATTTTGCATGTATGGGATGGAAAATAATACACTTTTTGTGTTTTTTTCCTTCAATAGAAATCACAGTCTAATCACAAAAACTGACATTTAAGGCATTAAAGTTTTGAAACAGATTTAATATTTGCTATGTATGGTGAGAACTTAAGTTACTAATGGTATTCATAAAAAAATTAGTAATGATTCATCCATCCATCCATCCATCCATTTTCTTCCGCTTATCTGGGGTCAGGTCGCGGGGGCAGCAGCCTAAGCAGGGAAGCCCAGACTTCCCTCTCCCCGGCCACTTCATCCAGCTCTTCCCAGGGGACCCCGAGGCATTCCCAGGCCAGCTGTGAGACATAGTCTCTCCAGTGTGTCCTGGGTCTTCCCTGGGGCCTCCTATCGGTGGGACGTGCCCTGAACACCTCACCAGGGAGGCGTCCTGGAGGCATCCTAATTAGATGCCCGAGCCACCTCATCTGGCTCTTCTCAATGCGGAGGAGCAGCGGGTCTACTCCGAGCTCCTCCTGGATGACCGAGCTTCCCACCCTATCTCTAAGGGAGAGCCCAGCCACCCTACAGGGGAAACTCATTTTGGCCGCTTGTACCCGCAATCTCGTTCTTTAGGTCACTACCCAAAGCTCGTGACCATAGGTGAGGGTAGGAACGAAGATCGACCAGTAAATCGAGAGCTTTGCCTTTCGGCTCAGCTCCTTCTTCACCACGACAGATCGGTGCAGAGTCCGCATTACTGCAGACATTGCACCGTTCTGCCTGTCGATCTCCCGCTCCATCCTTCCCTCACTCGTGAACAAGACCCCGAGGTACTTAAACTCCTCCACTTGGGGCAGGACTTCGTCCCTAATCCGGAGGGGGCACGCCACCCTTTTCCGGCTGAGAACCATGGCCTCAGATTTGGAGGTGCTGATTCTCATCCCGGCCGCTTCACACTCAGCTGCGAACCGATCCAGTGAGAGCTGAAGGTCACGGCCTGATTAAGCCAACAGGACCACATCCTCTGCAAAGAGCAGGGACCCAGTCCTGAGGTCACCAAACCGGACCCCCTCAACACCCTGGCTGCACCTAGAAATTCTGTCCATAAAAGTTATGAACAGAATTGGTGACAAAGGGCAGCCCTGGCGGAGTCCAACCCTCACTGGAAACGAGTTCGACTTACTGCCGGCAATGCGGACCAAGCTCTGGCACCGGTCATACAGGGAACAGACAGCCCGTATCAGAGGGTCCGAAACCCCATATTCCCGGAGAACCCCCCACAGGACTCCCCGAGGGACACGGTCGAATGCCTTCTCCAAGTCCACAAAGCCCATGTGGACTGGTTGGGCAAACTCCCATGCACCCTCAAGGACCCTGCCAAGGGTCCAGAGCTGGTCCACAGTTCCGCGACTGGGGCGAAAACCGCATTGCTCCTCCTGAATCCAGGGTTCGACTATCCGGCAGGCCCTCCTCTAGTACCCTCGAATAGATTCCTTACCAGGGAGGCTGAGGTGTGATCCCCCAGTTGGCCTTACCCTCCGGGTCCCCCCTTCTTAAAAAGAGGGACCACCACCCCAGTCTGCCAGTCCAAGGGCACTGCCCCCGATGTCCACGCAATATTGCAAAGTCGTGTCAGCCACGACAGCCCCACAACATCCAGGGCCTTGAAGAACTCCGGGCGGACCTTGTCCACCCCCGGGGCCCTGCCACCGAGGAGCTTTTTGACCACCTCGGTAACCTCAGCCCTAGAGATAGGAGCCCACCCCTGAGTCTACAGGCTCTGCTTCCTCACCGGAAGTTGTGTCGGTGGGATTGAGGAGGTCCACAACGTCCCGAGTCGAGGTCAGCAGTGCCCCGTCCCCACCATACACAGTGTTGACAGAGCACTGCTTCCGCCTCCTGAGATGCCGGATGGTGGTCCAGAACCTCTTCAAAGCCGTCCGGAAGTCGTTTTCCATGGCCTCACCGAACTCCTCCCACGCCCCGGTTTTCGCCTCAGCGACCGCCGCTGCTGCATTCCGCTTGGCCTGTCGGTACCCGTCTGCTCCCCCCGGAGTCCCACAGGCCAAGAAGGCCCGATAGGACTCCTTCTTCAGCTTGACGGCACCCCTTACCACCGGTGTGCACCAGCGGGTTTGGGTGTTGCTGCCCCGACAGGCACCGGCCACTTTACGGCCACAGCACCGGTCGGCCGCCTCAGCAATGGAGGCACGGAACATGGCCCACTCGGACTCAATGTCCCCCGCCTCCCCCGGGACATGGTCGAAGCTCTCCCGGAGGTGGGAGTTGAAGCTCTTTCTGACGGGAGACTCTGCCAGATGTTCCCAGCAGACCCTCACAATGCGTTTGGGTCTGCCAGGTCTGACCGGCGTCCTCCCCCGCCATCGGAGCCAACTCACCACCAAGTGGTGGTCGGTTGACAGCTCCGCCCCTCTCTTCACCCGAGTGTGTAAGACATACGGCCGCAAGTCTAACGATATGACTACAAAGTCGATCATTGAACTGCGACCTCGTGTGTCCTGATGCCAAATGCGCATATGGACACCCTTATGCTTGAACATGGTCTTGTTATGGACAATCTGTGGCGAGCACAGAAGTCCAATAACCACTCGGGTTCAGGGCCATTCAGGGCCATTCCTCCCGATCACACCCCTCCAGGTCTCACTGTCGTTGCCAACGTGAGCATTGAAGTCCCCCAGCAGAACGAGGGAGTCCCCAGAAGGAGCACTCTCCAGCACCCCCTCTAAGCACTCCAAAAAGGGTGGATACTCTGAACTGCTGTTTTGACCATAGGCACAAACAACAGTCAGGATCCGTCCCCCAACCTGAAGGCAGAGGGAGGCTACCCTCTCATTCACCGGGGTAAACTCCAACGTACAGGCACCAAGCCGGGGGGCAATAAGTATTGCCACCCCTGCCTGGCGCCTCTCACCAGTGGCAACTCCAGAGTGGAAGAGAGTCCATCCCTCTCAAGAAGACTGGTTCCGGAGCCCACACTGTGCGTCGAGGTGTGTCCGGGTGAGGGAAACTCTGGACCATTTGTTGTCTTCATCATAAGGGTCTTGTGAGCTACACTTTGTCTGGTCCCTCCCCTAGGACCTTTTTGCCATGGGTGACCCTACCAGGGGCATAAAGCCCCCAAGAACTGAGCTCCTAGGATCACTGGGACACGCAAACCCCTCCACCACGATAAGGTGGTAGCTCAGGGAGGGGTAGAATGATTCATTAATGCAGATTTTTTTCTATGGTAGTCTTTATTGGGGGTGTTTTTTATCCTTAGGGACAGAGGCGTCGCACATATATACAGTCTGACACTGCACAAAAAATAAAAATGGATCGAAATCACTGTTTCTGCCAATCTTTGACACTCCCAGGCTTTAATAATCCCACCCAAAAAATCAATTTTGCATGTATGGGATGGAAAATAATACACTTTTTGTTAACTTTTTGTGTTTTTTGTTTTAAATAAAAATCACGTTCTAATCACGAAAACTGGCATTTAAGGGGTTAAAACCTTGAAACAGAATGAATATTTGCTATGTATGGTGAGAACTGAAGTTACTAATGGTATTCATAAAAAATGGAATGATACATTAATACATAATATTTCTATGGCAGTGTTTATTGCAAGGTATTTTTTACCCTTAGGGACACAGGTGTCGCACTTATTTAAGTGATGCACAAGGAATATATATATATATATATATATATATATATATATATATATATATATATGTGTGTGTGCCTGTGTGTGAGTGTGTGTGTGTGTGTGTGTGTGTGTGTATATATATATATAATTTTTTTCAATTTGCAAGGCATTTCTCATCAAATTGCTCATTGTCTTTTTCCATATGTTTTTGAAAGACATTAAATCATATTATAACATAGGGAAAAAATGCAGTGAGCAACTAGGTGAGAAATGTTTTGCAAATATAAAGTTGTGGATTTAGAAAATTATTTTTAAACGCAAGAGAAAAGACAATTTTCAATAATTTTCAAATACTTTTTCCAGGGCATTTTCTTGTTTGTTGTTTGGCCTTTTTACTTTTTTTCTTAACTAATTTTCTGGTAATATTCATTTTTTTCTGAACTATTTTTCAGGTAATAATTTAGTACTTACTAATTTCTTACTAAGTTTTGGGTCAATTCTTTTTTGCACATTGCATTTTCCCATGCTTTTGAAGAAAGGCAAGACAATTTGCTCAGGTTTGAAAGGGTTAATCAGCACCTGTTGAATTATGCACAAATCTAATTCACATGTAGTGATTTCAGGTCAGTCTTTACACATGATTCATGGTGCTGTGTGAATGCTGATGTGAGGTGAAAATGTTGCAGCAGTGTGGGATAGAAGTATTTAGACGAATAATAAGCTGAAGTGAAGTGAAGTCAACAGCAAGTTAACAGCTACTACAGCTGTAGAAAGCAGCTGTAGTAAGAATAACATTTGGACACTCACTCTTATGATCATTATTTGTAAGAATTACTGTAAGAACCCTTTATAAATGTCTGACATGCATTTACAACTGCTAAATATGACCCTTTATTACGATGCTTTGTAAAAGCATTGTCCTCCAAGAAAAGGATAAACACTTTTTTCCCCTGTCAAAGGTATTTTTGTGGAGTTTTTCTTTAGGCGCTGTGAGGCTCCAAGGACAGAGGGATGTGGTATGCTGTAAAGCCCTCTGAGGCAAACTGTGATTTATGATAATGGCCTTTATCAATAAAATTGAATTGAATTGAATAGTCCTGTTTTTATTTTCAGTTAGCCTCAAGTCTCACAGTCTCTCTGTGTTCTCATGTGTTTCCCATCTTCTGTTTTGAACGTTATTTTAGTTTAGTTTACTTTTCCAATGAGTGAGCCCTAAAAGGGAAATGACTTAGCATTTCAGATCCTCTCAAAGTCAATGGGTTTTTGGTTGAAATAAAATAAAAATAAGGTCTGTGGTTAACACAAGCTGAAGAGAATTTCATGTTTTGTTCTACGACATAAAATACGTCAGTAAATACCCCACTCTGAACTGTAATGCCTTTGTAAGTATGCTAACAAGTGGCAAAATTAGACTACAGAACTGGACACGGCTTTACAGCCTCACTGTGGTGGCGACGTTATGTCTTTTAAATTACTTCTTAAAATCCATTTTTATAGACTTGCTTTTATGTGATGTCGTCTATTTTAATTTTATCTTAATTCTATTTTATCTTAATTACTTTTAATTTGGTTTATTTAATTCATCTATTTATATATTTTATTTTATTTTATTTTATTTTATTTTATTTATTTATTTTTATCATTTAATTTATTTATTTTATTGTATTGTTTAGGTCTATTAGAAGTACTATTAATTCTGTGTTTACCGCAAACACTCTTCAAACAGCATTTATTCCTACTGGGATGGGTTGCTGTTGTTATTTCTGTTTTGTGATTGTTTCTTTTGTTTGTCTGGCTTTTTGGTATTACTTTTTGGGTCTTTTTTGTCATGTTACTTATGTGTAAAACTCCTCTCACTTCTGTTTGTTTGTCAAAGCACTTTGTAAACTTTAAAGGTGCTATATAAATAAAGTTATTATCATGTGACCGTAATGCAGTTTGTTTAAAGCCTAACATTAGGTTTTTAATCCTGGCAATTGCATTTAGGCTTCAAAAAACCTAAGTGGTGAAGATTATCTTGCTGAACAAAATCGCAAGTATCGCAAACATTCTGCAAAGATCCAAAATCCAACTGAAAAATCCCATGGGCTTTTTGACAAAGGAACCAGGGCGATGTTAGCTTCCAGGTTGGAATACTCTGTTGGAGCAGCATTGTAGCAGGTATTCTTTCTGGGCTCCTGAAAAAAATAGTATGATTGTGAAAAAAACAAGAAAGTATTCAATTATATGAACAGGTGTAAGTTTTTACCTGTCTTTAATAACAGAGGAAAAAAAAAACAAAAAACGATAAAGGGCCCATTTTAAATTTCCACGTCCTTTTCACCATAAAACAGTTATAGGTGCTACATTAAATACCATGAAACTATCAAAACACTCAGAAATCCACAGTGAAGTGCACACAGCCTATAGTGTATGTGAAAAAGGGTGTTTCGGACACAGGGTGAACACTGGAATATAAAGGGAGTATGAAAAAAAGAGTTTTTTGAACATTAAATCATGGAAACATGTTCTAATAAAAACCTCAAATACAAATACAAAACTGAAAATGAGCATGCCATGGGACCTTTAAGCCCATTCTCACTTCAAACTTGTCAAAAGTGCCGCTCTGTCAGTGCTTTCTCATCATTATGCTGACAGTAACCACTTAACACAAGGAGTCTGAGTGTGCTTATCAGACGGCTGGGGAGGTAGATGTGTCCAACAAACAACTGACAACTGTGGGAGTCCAGAGTTCACTTCCCATGTGCAGGTGAGTTTTCTTCCCTACTCCTTACCATGTGCCTCTTTAGCCTAAACCTAACTGTTTGTGACTTCTTTTTGCCTAATCCTAACCATTTTGACAATCTGAATTGGTTATCGTGTGCTGTTGTAAACATAAGGACCGTGCTGCCTCGTTCCACCAAGTGCATTTGTTGACATTATGGTAACGGCATCCTGGAGTGTAAACAGCTGACACAGATGGAAACCTAAAACGCTATAAGTAGACGCAGGTCACTGACAGAGTGGCCGTGTTTGACAACAACGTGGACCTTTAAGTGTTTATAATCATGAAGGTCTGGAGGTATTCTACCTAGTGACAGGATGTGCAACCTGCTGCTAAGTCATCGGGAGCAACCTGGGGTTCAGTATCTAAGGACGACATGTGGACCAAAGAAACTGGGAATGAAGACCAGCTCTAGCCCCTGAGCCATTGAAGAGTACATACTTTTTTATTGTCTCCCTGGTATGTTTCTGCTGCTTTACAAGGCATGATTATGTGTTTGCCGGTTTAAGCAACAGAAGAAGTTTATCTGTCTTGCTTTAGCAGTTACTTTAAGACACATTGTGTCTGTTATGTATTGTGTCTGTTGGAGCCATAATATAATTCCTTTTGTTTGTTTCATTTTTTGTTTCTATTTTTTGTTTTGTCTTTTTTATATTGAAGACCATATCTGTGTATATGCCGTTTTTGTGTTTAACCAGTGGGTGGTGCTTAGCACCAGAAAAGGCATATAGGTGAGCCCCAGATAATGTGCAGTGAGTGTGAAGGGGAGGGCAAACAGTTTTTGACCGTGTCAGTGTGAGTCGCTTTTCTTTGTGGTGAATGAAACCCTGTGATTAAGAGAACAGATGAAAGGAAACTTACCTGTGATGATATTGATGATCTATGGATGCAAAGTTACACCTGGGCTAAGGTGAGAAATAAGTGAATGAAAATAAATGGGTCACCGCACTCAAAAACACCTTATTGGACATTGGTTATTTATTGTTGCCCACAACATGCGTCTGAGTTCTTCCTATTCAGGATCGCCGTTCAGGGGAACAGCTGACTAACTGGACGTCATTGCTGGATCGTTTGGACAATGTGGAACAATGATGAACTGAACCAGGACTACATACTATCACCAGGACACCTTTTGTCGACCAGCACATGAATGGACCAGAGGTATGTGTAGCGCTATCAACAAATATATGGCCATTTAAACATTGTGTGCACACATAATGACTGAAAATCCAATGCATTGGTTCAAACGGGTATTTAAATAAACTGTGATCTATGGGTTTATCTGGGAAAGGTATTTGGTAAAATAAGTGTTTCTGATTGTGTTGATTATGGATTCTGATACAAAGATACAAAATAAGGGTATTAATATTGATGAGTCTGCCGTGGCTGACACAACCTCGTGGAGGCGCTGCCGGTGTTAATATTGAAAATCAATCTCTCAATAAATGTTCCATTAAATGGACACAAAAAGCATTGCTGGAAAAATTGGAAATGCTGCAAAAATCAAGAAAATCCAAACTGAACAAAGCATTAAATTTAAAAACAATTAAAGAGTTGATGCAGGAAAGAGAATATGAAACAGAGGTGCAGTGTGCTTTTAACAAATACAAAACTCTGTGTAATGAAGCAAAAGAAACACATGAATCTCTGTTAAAATATTTACCCCCTGCCGAAAAAGAGAAACATGAGGTATGGTTCAAAGCAAAATTGCTGAGTGTAAATGAATATACTGATGCTGTGAACAGGTGGCTTGCATATACAGACACTCCCAAACCTGCTGAAAATGTTAATAATGAAAACTGTGCTGAAAGTCAAGTGAATCCCAATGACAGTATTTCCAACATTGAAACAAATGTTTGAAACATTCGTTTCAGCGTTGAAAAAGTCATGCCAGCTCAAGAAGCAGCAAATCCTCAACAACATCAGCACGCATCCAGACTGAGGCAGAGAGAGCTGCACTTGAAGCTCGCGCTGCAGCATTCAAAGAGGAACACGCTCTGGAGCATTTCCTGTTCTGGAGCAAACAGAGGAGCTGAGGAGGAGAAAGGAAAGACTGGAGCCCGATATTATCGAGTATTATCAGCCTCCAGTCGCCAAGCTCTCCCAAAAACACACTCAAATGGAATGGAGTCATATTTTAAAAAGCAGAAAAATTAAAGGACACTTCCACCACTTTCAACACTCATATGAAGGGAGCAAGATTAAAGGAAACATCCACCATTTTCAACCCACAGACAAAGGAATATCTACCTATCCCTGTGGACTCAACAAAAACCATTTATGCAACAACAAAACAATTGCCAGGATGTTCAACTAAAGGAAACAACAAAGCATGGAAAACAATAGGCAAACCCTAACCCTAACCCTAACCCTAACCCTCTTTTGGATGCTCATGTGCAGCTAACCACTCCAAATGTCAATCAGTCTCAAATACCCCTTCAAATAAATGATGAAACATCAGCGCTCTGCAACTTACTGCAAAGACAAAATGAAATACCATCATTACTAATTCAACAACAAACTGCTCCTTTACTATCACCACGAGAAATTCCATCATTTGATGGGGATCTGCTGCAGTATAAAACATTCATCAGAGCCTTTGAACATTGTGTGGAGAAGAATGCTGGCAGCAAAGGGGATTGCTTGTATTTTCTAGATAAATACACAAGTGGTCAGGCCAAAGATTTATTGCGTAGCTGTTAGCATATGGATCCTGACAGAGGCTACATTATGGCTAAGCATCTGCTAGAGGAACATTTTGGAAATGAACACAAAATCACTGCAGCATACATGGAGAACGTCCTCAAGTGGCCAGCAATGTTATAATGCAATGGAGGATGTGCAATACATGAGAGAACTGGACATGCCATCTAATATGAGAGCCGTGATTTTGAAGCTTCCATACAAGCTAAGAAAGAGATGGAGAGTTTCTGCATGTGAAATAATGCAAAGAATCAACCGCAGGGCACACTTCATTGACATTGTCACATTCATAGAGCATCAAGTGCAAATTGTATCTGACCCAATATTTGGACATATTCAGAATACACAGCCCACTAAAACAAGCAAAAATGTCATCAGGACGAAATCACAATCAAAGCCAAGGTTCAAAGGAGACAGTTTTCCAAACACTGTCTCTACCATTGAGACGCCTACATTCAAGGAAAACAAAAAGTCTCCCCAGGTTCAACTGCAAAATAGTTTATCAACAATTGGAGGAGAAATCGCATAGGGGCAAGATAAACTTTCTAAAGGAGAAAGGAGTCTTCTTTGGCTGCCTTATGATTGTGCACATGAGCAAAGATTGCAACAAGCGCTTGATTTGTAAAGTGTGCAGCCAAAAACATCCCAGCATTCTTCATATAAACCAAAGAGTAAGAGCAAGCAGCACAGACTCTAAACAGCCCAAGGAAGCATCTGTGAGCAGTGTACTGGTCTGGCAAACATGTGGTCATACAGGAGCTGGGAATGGTGATGGAATCCTGTCCATCCTTCCAGTCTAGCAAGGGAAACAAAATTATATAAACATATGCATCTCTGTATCCAGACAGTAGAGCCACATTCTGTGCCAAAAACTTGACGAGGAAGCTGAATATGAATGGAAGGAAAGCTCAAATCAGTCTACAAACCATGGGGTCAAGAGCATCAGTTTCCAGCTACAGGTTGACAGGTTTGGAGATTTCAAGTCTCACAGAAACCCTTTTCTATGACTTACCAGATGTCTATACCCAGAAGAGGATACATGTAAGCACAGACAACATTATCACAGAGAAGAAATTGGCTAAGTGACCATACTTGGATGGTGTTGATATCTCTCGTATCCAAGCTAATGTGGAGTTGTTGATAGGCACCAATGCCTCCAAAATGCTTGAACCCTGGGAAGTAATCAACAGCCACAGAAATGGACCATATGCCATTAAGACCCTATTGAGGTGAGTTATTAATGGCCCTCGTCAAGAATGCAGTGAAAAGAGGTGTGAAAGTGACCACCCCACTGCTACTGTCAACAGGATCTCCATAGGAAGGCTGGAGGTGCTACTGAATAATCAGTACAACCATGATTTTTATGAGCATTCATCAGGTGACAGAGAGGAGATGTCAAGAGATGAAGTCAAGTTCGTGGAAATCGTGAAAAGTTCAGTAGAGCTTCAAAATGGGCATCACAGCCTGAAACTTCCTTTTGAAAATGAATAGGTCTCTCTGCCAAACAATCGTGTTGCCAAGCAACGCATTCTTGGATTGAGGAGGAAGTTTGAGAGAAATGAACAATTCCACCAGGAATGGAGCTAAGTTCAGAGGAAAATCTCTAAACAGTCAACTTCTACAAGGTCCTTACCTGTACCCCCCACTCGCACTGATCGTGCTCTTGGTCCTGGTTGTGCCGATGCTGTGATCATGCCTTTGGACACCTCCATATCAATAAATGCATGAGACTCTTATCAACACCCACAATATCATCATAGAGTGCATTTGATAATCTCGCACCTATTGTTATTGTATTATGACATGCGTCTGTTTCCATTATTGCTGTGCATTATTGTATTTCATTTGTTATTTACGACATCTCTTGCATGTCTGTTCGTCCTGGAAGAGGGATCCCTCATCATCCTCTGCTGCTCTTCCTGAGGTTTCTTCCATTTCCCCCCCCCCTGTTACAGGGGTTCTTTCTCGGGAGTTTTTCCTTGGGTGATGTGAGGGTCTAAGGGCAGAGGGATGTTGTACACTGTAAAGCCCTCTGAGGCAAACCATGTTTTGTGATAATGGGCTCTATAAATAAAATTGACTTGACTTGATTTGACCTTACCACTTCTTTGTTAGGAGTCCTCACACGATTCAGACAAGAACCTGTGACTGTGATGGCATGGACATCCAGTCCATGTTCCATCAAGTCAAAGTAGCCTAACTTTTACATGGGTGATTGTCTTACAGGTTTGTTGTCTGAAGAGGATGTTATCAAATTGTCAGAGATTTGACAGCTGTTTGTCATAGAGGAGGCTTCCATTTGACAAAATGGATTAGCAACAGTCGTGGTTTGTTGCTATCCATTCCAGAGGAGCAAAGAGCGAAGATTCTACACGAACTTGACTTGGACAGAGAACAACTTCCAGTTGAGAGAGCCCTTGGCCTTCATTGGTTTGTTGAGACAGACTCTTTAAAATTCAAGATGATACTCAAAGAACAGCCTCGTACCAGACGGGGGGTTCAGTCGGTGGTTAGCTCTGTTTGTCCTTTGGGATTTTTAGCACCACTCACACTTCCAGCAAAGCTCGTATTGCAGGATTTGTCTAGGAAGAGTATTGAATGGAATGATCAAATACCCTCAGCTCTCCAACAGCAATGGATCAGATGGTTAGGAGATCTGGAAAGGGTGACAGCATTCAAAATTGATAGATGCCTCAAGCCACCAGATTTTGTACAACCTATTCATAGTCAATTACATCACTTTTCAGATGCCAGTGAAACTGGACATGGCACTGTAACATATCACAGGTTTCAGAAGAACAGCAACAGTATCCACGTGTCTTTCATACTGGGCAAAGCCAGAGTGGCACCATTAAAACATGTGACAATTCCCTGCTTAGAGCTCACAGCTGCTGTTCTTGCTGTTCGCGTGGACACAATGTTAAAGGCAAAATTACAGCTTCCACTTTTGAAGTCATGTTTCTGGACTGATAGTAGACAGGAGGTTTCAAACCTTTGTGGCAAACAGGATATCTACCATCCGAGGAGCAACTGATGTCCCACAATACAGGTATGTTCATACCACCCATAATCCTGCAGACAAAGCCTCAAGAGGATTGACAATGGATCGTTTCTTGATAAACCAATGATGGATTGAAGGCCCTGAATTTCTGTGGAAAAACTGGCCTGTAAACAGCTTAGATTTTGACATTGCTGCTGATGACCAGGAGTTAAAAAGGGATCTCATGGCTAATGCAGTGATTGTCGAGGATTCACCAACTATTCATCAACTGATGACCTTCTTTTCTGACTGGGGAAGGTTTAAGAGGTCAGTTGCATGGATTCTGAAAATAAGGAAGGCCCTACTGGAGATGAGTCAAAAAAGAAAACAACTGAGTCAAAGGGATGCAATAATAACAATAGCAACAAAGTGGAACAGGAAATGCAAAGACTTAAAGCTGCATATGTAGGACAGACTTTGACTCCAGACGATCTTTTGGAGGCAGAAACAAACATCATTCACTTTGCTCAACAGGAAAGATTCCCCAATGAGTTTGCTGCATTATCACCTGGCAAATGTGGAGTAAAAAGAGAGTGTGAGTACAATTTACAAACTGAACCCCACTTTGGATGATGGATTGCTTAGAGTTGGAGGGAGATTGAATAAGGCTGCCATCCCAGAGGAGACAAAACATCCAATTATCCTATCCAAAGACCAGCATATATCCTCTCTAATATTAAAGGACATTCATGTACAGCTGGGCCATAGTGGGAGAAACCATGTTCTCTCCAGATTGGGGCGCAAATGTTGGATCACCAGTGCTAATGCAGTGACCAGAAAGATTCTGTCCAACTGTGGATTCTGTAAACGCCATGAAGGGAATTTGTGTGAGCAGAAAATGGCCGATCTGCCCATAGAAATTATCATTCCAGATCTTCCTCCATTCACTAATGTTGGTGTTGATTATTTTGACCCAATCAAGGTCAAAAGAGGGCGTAACCTGGAGAAGAGTTAGGGTGTAATCTTAACATGTATGGCATGTAGAGCAGTCCACCTGGAGGTTGCATACTCACTGGATACTGATTCTTGCATAAACGCCCTGTGCAGGTTTGTTAGTAGAAGAGGACCAGTCTCTCATCTTCACTCTGACAATGGAACCAACTTCACTGGCGCCGAAAGGGAGTTGAGAGAAGATCTTGCTGCTTTGAATCACAGCAAAATACAAGATGCTTTTCTACAGAAAGGAATAAAGTAGAGTTTCAACCCACCAACAGCGTCTCATCATGGAGGTGTATGGGACTGCATCATAAAGATAATTAGATGGACTCTAACATAAGTTCTACACCAACAAACCCTGAATGATGAAGGATTCCATACAGTTTTGTGTGAAATCGAAGCCATTCTGAATGATCGCCCCATCACCAAATTATCTGGAGATCCCAACAATCTCGAAGCTCTCACACCCGATCACCGACTCACAAAGAAAAGAAAACCGGTAATGAGCTTTTTGGAGTGTTATTAATGAAACTAAAACCCATTAATAAGTTAATTTAAAGCAAACCACCATGCTTTGACCTTTCCACCCGGTCCCTCTCATAGCAACCCTGCAGTTGATAACATTTGACATTTCAGGCTCAGTGACTCAACCAGAGCAACACATACAGAGCAGCAGCCTCACACAGTCCAAACATCATCATCATCATCATCATCATCATCATCATCATCATCATCATCATGACCTCCAGGATGATGAAAATATTTAAACTTTCTGTGTTTGGCAGTTTGACTCAGACTGCAAACACTGATTGGATTGCTAGTTGTTGAGTAATTTTTTTAATTTTTTTCAGGGATGTGTTTATTCATATCATCTTGAGAGCACTGTTTGACCCTCTGACAGCTGACTGATGGCCATGGACTGCTGCCAAGTGATTGATCAGGTGAATGTTTAATGAACCTCATGAGAAACATTCAGCTGTAGTGTCATTTGTTTTAAAGTCAGTCAGTCATCCTGCAGTGCTGAAGCTAACAGGGCCCCTCGCCTCCTTCTCCCTTGTTCTGTCAGACACTGCACGGCCTTATCAGTAGTTTTGGGTGTAATGGTTTGTGAGGTACAATGTGTATCAGTGTGTGTGTGTGTGTGTGTGTGTGTGTGATAGAGTTAGACAGAGAAGTCAGTGGGCCACTAACAGGGTGTGTAGGCCTGCTGTTACCTCCTGCTCTGACTGAGACATCAAACTCACCTCATGGAGGGTTGAGCTCTCTGATGTGGCTGCCCTCAAACTACGTGAAATAATATTTATCTTGTCTGGGCCTCCCCTCCAAAAAAAGAAAAGGGAAAAGAGTCAAAAATGGATAAATGAAGAATGGAAGTAAGATCAACTAGAAGTTCCAATCATGCAATCTGGTCAGTTGGTCAAAGACATTAAGAATGTGCTCAAATCTGCATGACAGCCCATCTTCCTCATCACTAAAAATATTGGCTCATGGCAACAGTACATAGCAACATTGTCACTGCCAGAGCTGGAGCAAAATAAATAAGGCAACTAAACAAAATAAAACATTAGTTTATTTTGCTGCCCCAGAACTCTGTGACCTGAAGTGTTAAACTGTCTTCTGTGTTGTCAAAACAGCCAGGACTGAAATCTTCGAGACTGCCTTTTTTAAATGGTAAATGAACTATACTTTTATAGCACTTTTCTAGTCTTATTGACCACTCAAAGCACTTTCACACTACATTTCATATTCACCCATTCACACACGCATTCACACACTGGTGGCTGAGGCTACCGTACAAGGTGCCAGCTGCTACTCAGTTACCATTCATACGCACTCACACTCCGATGACATAGCATCAGGATCAATTTGGGGTTCAGTATCTTGCCCAGGCACCCTTCGACATGTTGCCTGGAGGAGCCTGGGATCGAACCGTTGATTAGAAGATGACTCGCTCTACCTCTAAGCCCCCTCTTTAAAGTTGATATGAAATGAAAATTGCCTTTAAATCCCATTACATAACATCCATGGTCATATTGTGGCAAATTTAACAAACAAATAACAAAACAAAACAAAAAAAAATTGATATATTAAAGCAAAAAAAAATTCTATTCATTAAAATCTCAAAATCCAATCATGTTTTCTTCCTGAAAAACAAAATATTACATGAATAAGTGCATGGCCAAAACAAACATGAGGCAGCCATGTAGTTGACTTGACTCAAAGTGTGTCTCTGCTCAGTGGTTAGAACACAGCACAACCAGGATTGATCTATGGACCATATTGTTGGTCACTGGTAAATAATCATTTTATGTAATTCTGACCTTTTGTCTTTATTTATTTAGTTTTACTGTGACACCTTTGGTGGACATAGTGCAGTGAACTGGAACAATACCTGCGGGCCGCTCTGTTCTCACACTCATCTGCATTGTAAAACAGCAGCCAAGGGCTAAATGTCTCTGTCAAGGTGAACTGGACTCTGAGGTTGTGCTCCACTGACCCACTGCTACTGTCTCAAGTTGAAGTTAGGGTAATGCTGCACACTACAAAATCTGAACACCATTTACCCAGTTCAGAGTCATTCTGATCAACAACAGATGCTCTGTATGATGGTCCTGGTGGTGTCACATGGAAACAATGTGACTATGGCAGCTTACCCGATTGGCGGGTGTGGTTAGTGTTGTTTCAGCAAATGACACTAAAGAAATGAAAATGACTGAGACCGTCAGTGAAAATTGAAAAAAAAAAAATGAAAACACATTCACAGATACAAATTGGAATGATAGTGCGAATCTGCTCTGAGAATGTCATGCATAGATCCAAAATGTTTTATCTCTTTTGCAAAATTGTATTTTTCTTATGAAAACATTTCCTGATAGCACAAAGGGACAGCTCATACAGAACAGGAGAGTGTATCCAGCTAGCACTTTTTGTAAAATGGTACAATGCAAACCAATGCAATGTTTTAGTGATGTTTTCAGCAGCACGTTTTCTTTTAGTTCCCAGAATGTTCCTCTTAGAGTTAGGGTAACATTCTCTATAAACACCAGAAAATATTTAAAATGTTGTTTTTTTAATTGTTAACATGTCACATTACATTTTCATTTAAAAAATGTTCTGTAATCCCAGTCTTCAATAATGTTCTGAATGTTGCTTTGAAAATGTTCTTCCTTTGTTCTCATGTAACACTGTGTGAATGTTTTATAAAAGAACATTCTATGATCTGTAGCCTGTCAACTTCACCAGAACATCATCAGAATGTTGCAGTTATAACGATATGTCTTAGTCAGTATTTTACCTTATGGAAACCTTATTCGCCTGGGCCCCTTTACAAGCTTTGAATAGCTTATCAAGATGTCCCATTTCACACATCTTATTTTACTTCATGTTTGTATTTACATTTTTTTTATCAACTCTGTGAGTAAACAATAATACAATATTTCTAACTAACCCAACAAGGGTGATAGTCAAAGGGGTTCTAAAAATAATCATGTAAACAATAAGCAGACAATAACAACAAGAGTCATTCATAGACTGAATAAATAAATACAATAAATAAATGAATGATAAAGAAAGGACAGTGCATCAATACTGTTTGTTAAAAAGCCAAACAGCTGCAGGCACAAATGATGTCCTGAACCTTTTTATGGAGCACTTCTGTTCCTTCTGCCCCTGTAAGAAAGCCCCAATAATGCCCTCTACAGGGGAAAAATATTATTGCCGCCTCAGACTGTGAAGAGCCATGTGGCATGCAGAGACTTGCCAATTAAGAGCTGTGCAGTAGTTATAGTACCGTTATGAGGAGCCCGTGCGATGCTGCATGTTGCCTTATTTGTTCTTATTCTTCATCGAGTGCGCGCATCCTGAGGAACTGTAAGTCTCTGCCCATGTTTATGTTCATGTTTCATTATTGTTATTTTATCATGTGGATTTAATATTGACCATTTGTTTCATTTGCAAAGAGGGTTTCTTTTGCCATCAAAGGTTTAATTAGTTAATTAGTGATCAATACTTTCTGCTTCTCCGACCTGTCCATGGCTAGCAGAGGGTTTAGGTCGTGCTTGTTTACATATACAAATTTGTCACGTTATTAGCAACTGATGTTGCCATATTTGTTTATTAATATAATTGAATTGAGTTATTGAATCAAGTAATTATAATTAGGGCTGGAATGCAAATGCAAGTATTTGTTAAGTTGTTTAGTAATAAGTGGCCAATGTATATTTTTTGGTTTATTATGATATAATGGTTTATACCATATTATTTGTCAAACTGTGGATTCATAGATTAATATTCAGTAGAACATTTTGTAATTCAGTCCGTTTCTTTTGTATTTTCAGACCACACACACCTACATACACAAATAAAACATTCAAATCCAGCTGCCTTTCTCCAATCGCCTGGTTCTCTAACCGGAATCTAAATCCACATCTCCTGCCTGAACCAGCAATCCTAAACAGAGGCTTGCCCCCTCTAACAGCCCCTGCTGAAGGCCTTTCCTTCTGGTTCTCTGCTCAGTGACAGACTCCAGGGAATCAGGAGTCAGGCCAATAATTGATCCCATCTTCTTCATCGACTTATTTATCTTGTTCCTATCTTCAGCAGTAATGCTATCACCCCAACAGACAACAGCTTTGGAAAGAACACTTGCTGAAATGCCTTGATGAAAAGAACCAAACATATTAAACACGCCTGTTGACATCAAATGAATGAAGCTTCCTAAGGAAGAACATCTGGACTGGACCCTCTTCCCACTGAAGTCATCCCTCCCCCGGGATGACTTCAGTGTTCTCCTTCCAGTCCAGCTTGTTCTCAGGCTGTATCTACTGTTTATGAGGACACCACCTCACCCCCTTGTCCTTTAACTGAGGTAACCTCAGATTTTTTGAATGCACTAAATCAGTGGTACAAAATAAGTTATATATGAACACAGCTTTGTTTTATTTTTAATTTAATATTGTATTGACCTTAATACAGTTGCTTTAGAGAAGAGCACACTGCACACTGATTTTTTAAGATAAGATAAGATAAAATAAGATAAGATGAGAAAATCCTTTATCAGTCCCACAATGGGAACATTTGCATTGTTACAACAGCAAGGTGTGTGCAAAATAAAAAGTAAAAAAAATGAGACGCCAAACTCAGCACTTGAAAAATATTTACACCAAATGCACATGGGAATAATTGCACATTGTAATAAATCACACTGTAGTTGAAGTCCAGTTGGTGTCTGTGGTCTACTAGGAGCTATGAGGGGCCATGTGGGACATTATTCAGAATTACCTCTCACAATCACATATGAAACCAATCTCATTCACATACACAATTTTAATTCTGAATAATGTCCCACACAGCCCCTCATAGGGAGCAGTGCTGGTTGTACAGTCTGACAGCAGCAGGAAGGAAGGGGCTGTACGTATGACAGTGAGATAAAGCAGTGAGAATAATCTAAATACAGTGTCCACTTAGACTCATATTGACTATTTTAGGAAGGCATTTTGAATAAAAGTGAATAAAGTCAGTTATGATATCAATTCCACACCAAAGCAGTGTAATGCTGATCTGTTGGATCTATTTCTGCAAACACAGAGTGCACCAACAGCTAGCTACTGTATTTATTAGTCTGACTATAGATAAGTATCTCTTACAGTCGGCAGGTATTCATTACAAATTTGAACAAAACTTAGGGGAACTTAAAATGTCAATAAAACACATTTGAGAGATGACTGCCATCCACTGAGTGATGTTCTGTGACTTCCCCTCTGGTGATAACATTACAGTAACCACAGCAATGGATGTTCAAAACATTAGCAGCTTTATTTTTATTGCAGTTACCACTCAAGCCGTCATTATTTTGAATCAAAGGTCATGTAGGCTTGTTATGGAGGAAGGCAAACCTCTTATACATGGCAGTGGCCACGTATGAGGGATTTCTGGGAGATGATAGTCCAAGATTTCACAGAGGAATTATGGAATCAAAACTTCCAGATGATCCGCTCAACTTTTGAAGAGTTATGTGATGCAATAACACCTCCTGTAGCTCCTGCTGCATCATGAGGGAGTCAATTCCTACTGACAAGCACATAGTCATAGCATCATGTGACCTAGAAAAGGCAACATTTTTTTTTGCCAAATATGACTTTTCGAGTTGTCTGAAATACCACCTGATGTGAGCATAAAAACATATTTGCGATAATTGTTTTTTTGTTGTTGTTTTTTTCAAAATTGACGTGTTCCAGTTGGTATATTTTATATTGCAATTTTAATTTGTGCAATTTGAGGATTAATAGAAACCTGCCTAGTGTTGTTGTTTGGGTTTTTGTGTTTTTGATTTATGTTTTATTGTGTGTGTGTGTGTTTGTTGTCTCTATTCCTTCCACTCCCTGTTGTGTTTCTCTCCCTGCCGTATGTGTGGTAGGAGGCGTGGCTGGCTCCCCCTCTTTCCTGAGGTAGCAACAAGGCACACTTGCTCTGAATCCTCAGAAACCAGCTCCTCCAGGAAAGGTTCTCTTAATTCCTCTGCCAGATCTTTCCGTCTCATTGCATAGTGATTCACAGAGTCTCTTCCTCCAGTGTTTTTCCTCTGCTAATCTTTGTGTATTTCCCGTGTTTTTGCTTCTTGTTTGTAGCAAGTGTTTTTCAGCGTTTGTTCTTGCAGAACTTACCGTGTTTTTGTGGCTTTTTTCATTGAGTGCCTCGCTGCTTTGCCAGCCATCATTTCCCTAGTGGTTCAGAGTTGTTTTCCTTTCTTTGGTAACTGATCATGTGAAGACTCACATGATCAGTTACCAACATCTTTCAGAAATCCTTGCCAGTTCCAGCCTGCCTTCTGCCACCATCGCCTGCATATTTTGTGTGAACTCATATTTAATTGAAACTCTGCTGCTCATGTCTGTCTCAGCCATTTTGGGTCCAGAACACAAAAACCCATCACATACACCCCCTGTTCAAAAATCCCAAACTATCACTTTAACTGATATAGGAATAAACTGTGATAATATCACACAACTCTGCAGCTGTATGATAAGTGCTTCTCTGCTGCTCTTGTTCAGCTGCAAAGCTGGTCTGCATTGTCACTGATTGAATTGTAGATATGCAGATATCCTGGAATGGACCAGCTATTTGGGAGTATTCTCAAACTTCCTGTTGGCCATCCGTCACTGTCTGAGAGCAAGCATTCACTCTGAACAGAAGCAAAGCAAACTGAAGTACAAGCAGGGCTATTTAAGTGTGTCCTTTCTAGGGTTTCTAGGGAAATAGTTACAAAATCTGAAGGTCATGCTTTCAAATTAAAAGACCACAACCTTAAATAAAGAAAGGACCAAAGCTCCGTACAACACTAGGCGTAAAATGGTTTTCAGTGTCCTGACTACAATCATAATGTATCAAAATTAGTGTTCTAATTGATGTATGATAACATGCTGCAGACACCACTTACAGCATCCCTGCTGGAATGAATGACAGAAGGTTCAGTCACACAGCACACTGAGAGCTGAGACATGACTCTCTGCTCATTTCATGTTGACTTTACCAAGTCGCATCAGCTCCAGTTTTCTCTGTCACTGACACTTAAATCACAATCATTGAGCAGAAACATTATGTAGCAGATGCAACAGTCCTGTAACTGCATTGATTCTTGCTCGCTGGATCAAAATAAGCCTCAGGGAAGTTACTATCTTATAGAGCCAATATAAATCTACAGGAACATGTCATTTGGATGCAGCTCTGGTACTTAGTTTGTCCCAAGAGAGAAAAGGGAAATGTCATTTTACCAAAAAGTCATAACAGAGACTCATATTACAGAGTGAAGCCTGTGTCTCCAGCAGAGATCCAGTCAGTGATTTGGCTGAAGGCGCACTCATAATCAGCCTCCTCTCTGTTTCTCTACGTTTTCTTGAGGAAACACACACAGACATTAAGACACACACACACACACACACACACACACACACACACACACACACACACACAGATGCACAAAAACAATGTTTTTTACTTGTTCTTTTTTTGCCTTTTTATTAATACCAATAACCACTTTAATTTTTCTTCCAGGCCTAACTTGTCTACCATACCACAATGCATTACATGCACGTTCAACTGTTGGAGAGGAAGCTTAAGTCAACTGAGGCAACTTTTTGTGTGCTTCTGCAGCGACCTTCCTCCAAGTCACATCCAAAGTTAAACTCCACTGGAGGCAGAGCCTCACTGCTGGACCATGTTTTTTTGCCAAAGATTTGCTGATGAAAGAACATCAAAGCAACTAAAATAAATCCCAAGTAAATGTAGAGTTGAAAGGCTGCCTAAAGATCCTGTTCTGACTCCGAACTCGTCGCAATGCAGTCAGTACTTTTGGTGTACGAGGGTGACGCCAAAAGCCACCTTTTGCGTCCAACTGGAGCGTGGCTGAACTATGTCAGATGAGAACACAGTCATGCAGGACGGGTGACGTTATTACTGTGTGCTGGCAGACAGCCAGAGGGCACCAGGTTGATCCGCATACAATGCACACATGTGGTGTCACTTGAGAACGCAGCTGGATGGAACCGGTCATGTGTGCATGAAACTCTGAAGGACAGGTAATAACACTGCTAGTTACCACATAATATAAGGAGCGTGAGTGCACTTATAGGGCGGCCGGGTGGGTCCCACAAACAACTGACTTTTGTGCAGGAGTCCGGAGTTTGCTTCCGGTGTGGATGTGTGTGTGTTTTTTTTCTATACATTATAATAAGTCTTTTTATCTGCAGTTACAGGTCATAAAGCCCCCCCCCCCACCCCCCGCCATGTTAATGAACGGTCATAGGATAAATTAAAAAATCACAGTAGTGCAAGTACATACCAAATTAATAAAGTAATAAATTTTTCTCAAAGATGATTTCTGTCACTGAAGGTAGTTCTCATCACCCTGATGTTTGTTCAAGTGTTTGTTTACATGATAAGTTCGGTTTTAACCAGTTAAATTATACAAAAGGGGGCTTTTCCACCATGATTGACAGCTATGACAGCCAATCCATGCGCTCGCATGCAATGGAGCTGCTCGTGATTAGTCGGATGAATGTTTTGGCGGGAACTCCCCCACTGCGGATATCGCTGCTGTGCAGACTCCTGCTCCATCAGAACCACCAGTGCAAGATGGCAGCAGCTGTATCCTGCATACTCTGTCTTCGCTGAAGCATAGTGGGGGTAAGTGGGGACACGTCATTCATCTTAACATACAGTCTATGGTTTTGACAATAAAGTGGTTGTAAGTTTCACATTTGTTGATTGTGTGTCTTTGTGTGTGGACCTGAGGTTGGGGTGGATCAAACAGGACCCAAACTTATACATAACATGAATGTTTTTACCAAAAAAATATGACAACCAGTGTTCTATATTTAGGACTCATTTATTGTATTGCATATTATTTCTCTTTTTTTGTTGTATCGAAAGTATATAAACTGACATTAGTCCACTTGGTAAGGAAAGGGAATGTGTGTTTATTCTACATTCTTTTTCTTTTATGTATTAGCATTTTTTGATTGACATATTTATTTGATTATGTTTTCCATTAAAAAAAGCAACATAGTAGCATGAGTTGCTTCCTGACCTTCACAGTGAAATGGGTGTTTGAAAGTGCAGTGTCTGTTTGTGTCACATCAGTCCTCTGGACTCGACCCCAGCAGAGCAGACAGGAAGTGGCAAGTCAGACTGACCTCAGTCCATTTTCATTTACACCTCCCAACAATATGTCAGCACACAGGGTGGACTCTCACTCATTTGTTTTGCACTCACTTCCTGTCCAAAACCAATTATGTTGGACATGGAATCACACACACACATTCACACACACGCACGCACGCACGCACGCACGCACGCACGCACGCACGCACGCACACACACACACACACACATACACACACACACACACACACACACACACACACACACACACATACAGTCACTTGCTCCAAAGAAGTTGCTCCTGGCATGTGGCTGTGTTTGATGTCTTAACGTGCTGCAGCCTTGGCCCGCAGCACATTGTGCTGCTTGGTCAAATGTGTCAAACTGACATTTACGCAAAAGTTGAGTGAGAGATGTTTGTTTTCATTTGGCTCTGGCTGCTGGTGATGTACAGCTGAGGGCATCTTGTGATTAAAGTTCCACCAAACTGCTTTTGTGCCCCTCAACAAGGAGCAGAAGCGCTCAGTAATCTGTGGTTTATCAGTGGTACACAGGGCGTGACATCTGATGTGTGTTCACATGCACTTTCAGTGTGTGTGTGTCTTCGCCATGTTCCAGGAAAGTCTGCCAAACTAAATGTGAAAATATGTCAATTGTCACATTAGTGCTTTTAGATGTAACGTCCTCACTATCAGAATGAACATCAGATAATTCAAAAAGCATTATGAATAACATGGTGGAAAAAAATCATATATTCATCATATATTTGGTTTATGGTCTGACACCTCTGACACATGTTGGTAAGGTTTATTAGGTTTAGACACAAAAAGTACCTGGTACAATTTAACATTGTACTCTGATATTGTCGGACTTGCAGTGGACAGTTCATTGTGGGTCAAAATCTATGCAGCAGGACCAGAGATATTGTCTTTTTTATTCCATGCACTCTTCTTCCATGTACTGACTAAAACCTGGTTCAGACATTACCCAAAAGACAACAGTCCAGAGATATCCAGTGAAGTTTTTCAGAGATCACTGCCATATTGCCTGTATCAGGGGATGTCAAAAAAATGGGAAAACGCTATGTATCATATCAAAAGGAATTTTAGGAACTTTGAAACTAAGAGGTTCATGAATGATTTAAAAAATAATGCCACTACTGCACTTTTGAGTGGATCATCTCACTTTAAAAGAATCCTGGATGCCTTAGTTGAAGTAAAAAGTAATATTCACCTTGTCAACAGAATCACAAAATCACAGAAGTACTTCAGTGCTAATCAGACTGCTTTGCCAAAGCAGGCAAAGCACTATTTAGGAGGGTGTAATCTCCACAGAGCTGTGTATGATGCTAATCAAAGAAGTTTCTAAAACTACTACTGGAAACTGACTGCAGAGCAGACAACAGGGTGGAAGACTCACGTCTAAGGGATGTCCTAAGGTTAGCATGTTGTGACCAGTCACATGTCTTACCTTCACAGCACAGGGCACAATAGTGTCACATATACAGGAGCCGTATGAATCATCAGAGAAAGCCACTGAACTGGAAAGTGACAATGCATTAACAAGGGATCACTGGATGTTATTAAAATTACCTACATTTTGTATAAGGTAAAAGTTAGATTTACTAGCCAAGTTTAAAAACAAAATTACATTTATCCTTGATCCTGCTACATCTTTGGAGTTGAAGGTTGAGTTGATTAAAATCAGCAGCTACTATGAAAATTCCTTCCAGTTGTTCGGGCATGTTGCTGCTCATGGAATCATTCAATTCCTGCAGGGCATTCTTTGAATTTGCATCAGAGACTTACATCCTTATGGCTCCCGACAAGGTCTGCCCATCCAGTGCAACAGCCTGATCTGGGATGTTAAGGGTTAACCATGTCTCTATGAAGATGTGCGCAGAGCAGTCTCTGATCTCGTGTTGCTGAGTGAGTCTCAATCACATCTCATCCACTTTATTCTCCTCCTGCCAAGGCTTCGTAGAGGAGCAGATCTCAATCAAGGTCGGGTCAGCCTCGCCCTGATGCTGGCTCTCCTCCCTCGCTTCGTCTGTTGCTTTTGGTTTCATTTCTCCCCTCTGGTCTGACTGGCACACACCACCGGTGGGGATCCTCTCGCTGTCTGCTGCATTCAGTCCAAAACTCACACAACTTTTCCCGATGTTGATAAGTGCTTCTCTATTGTAGAAAAGTCATGCTTCAGCAGAAGGGATCATGGTGTCAAAAAAAATAGAAAGTAGAGCAAAAAAGTAGCAAGGATTTGGGGAGGTACTGGCTGCTGCATCTCCATGTGCTGCTGTCATCATAGCAAGCATCATAGCATAAACTCCAAACAAAAAACAAAAAACACAAACACTGTTTGACAGAGTAAGCACTGTGAAGTTGTCTACTCTACTTCTAAGTTCTGCTTTCAAGACCACATTGTTGAAGCAGTGCAGCAATGATTTGAAAGACATAATCTAGAAGTTAAGATCATAAAAAAAATGCATTTATTTGATCCCCAATTAAGACACTGGTAAGAATTGATTTACCTTGTTAATACTGTCTGTTTTAAAATGCAAAATAATGCTGTTTTAAACACGTGAATAAAAACCAAATTAATGGTGACTAACAACTGAACTTCAGTGATAAATCATGATTTAAAAAAATGTTCGATTGCCCTATTTTAATTCCATTGCTAAATAAATAGCCATGACATACTGCATAGTACACACTTGAATTATTGATAGATGTACTACTATGATCGGGAAAGCTAAATCTTCATGTTATCTTACTTCCTTGATATATATGATATACATATGAGTGCTGGTAACTCCACTACATTTTGGAAAACAAATCAGTTAGGAATAAGTCACATTAATAATGTGAGGCAATGAAGCACAATGATGAACAAATGATTCAGGGGTCTTGAAAGGTGGTACTTAGCCTTTAATGGCTAGGAAAGCTTTAATTTGAAAGGGGGAGAGAAAGGGTGGGCGACATGCAGCAAAGGGCTGCGGCTGGAATCAAACCCACGGCCACTGCAGCCAGGATACAACCTCTGTGCATGGGGCACCTGCTCCAGCCACTGATCCACCAGGCACCCCATACTTTGACTGTTTTGTTGTCCTTTTTTGTGTTGTTGTTCTTTTTATTTGTTGTTTTTCTTTTTCTTTTTTTCTGTGGATCATTATTTGACAAAGCTCATCAAGATTTCCACATAATTGAGCATCTGTCTGATTGTTATGACAGCAGTTGTCTTGAATCTTGGGTGTAAACTGTCAAAGGTCCTGATTCTTCACAGCTTTCAAGCACTACTGGTCTATGCTGGCTTGAACCCTGGAATGGGTGCTTGTGGCTGTATTTTTCATTCGAGTTTCAAGCCCATAATGTAATGCAGAGATCAAATGAAGGAACCTTGTTTTCAGGTTGTGATGTTCCCAGCGTGTAGAATGTAAAACAGGCTGAGACTATAGATGAGAGGAGGCACAAGCTGTTATTGAATCAAAGCCATCTTTCCCCTTCCTTTAGCTCTGTTTTACCATGGAGAATTCTTTAGTTATAATGTGCACACACACACACACACACACACACACACACACAATTACTATGCATTGTTCAATTTTTGAAAAATCAAGCTGAGAGTGAGTCTGTTTTTCCTCAAATCCACATGGCTGCTAATCACCAACTCAGAATGATCTCATCTGTGCCCATCAGGGAGTGTGCTCACTGTGTGGGGGCTCTGTGACTTCCTGTTTGTGTGTCAGTGAACTTGTCTGAATGCATTGTGTTCATGGATGTGCCTCTGCTGTGCAGCAGCACTTGTGTCTGTAGTTGTGTGTTGTCATGTGTGAGTAGATGAGTCTGGCACTCATCAGCAGGGTGGGGGAGCTCCTGGGAGATGACACGGGCACTTTGGTAGCTGCTAGCTTAGCCTGTTAAGACAGGGGGATATGAGGAGAAGTTAAATCCTGGATCTGTGGAGATAAGGGTTAGCTGATCCTGACAACAGAAGGCAAGTCGTGCCTTTGTCACAGATTAGGTGAACCAACACTGGGCGCCAGCCAACTTTTAGATGGCTTCTACTGTAGAGGCTCTCTCTCACCCCGAAGCTAAAGGTGGTGGTGCAGCGCAGGGAGAGGCCTCCAGGGGCCTGTGACGTTCTCCACAGGGGGACCCCTGAGCTTTAATTAATTTGAAACCAGAGCTCACATTATGTAAAATCTCACAGGAATAAAGCCCATGTATGACAAGCACACAAAGAAATTTCCTCCCAATGTAGGCGAGCTCCCAGCATGCATCTGACCACTGGGGAGGGGTAGGAGCTGTTTCCACATCAGCGGAAACAACAGTAAACTGAGCTGAGCAGTTTGTGTTTGTTATATGAGCTGAGACCACTGGCTTACCTCACAAGGCCACATGGAACACCTGCTGTTAAGAGGCGTCAAGTCAAAACTGATATTAAGGGCCATCCACACTGAGAAGGATAACTGTAACTAACTATATCTACAACTATACCTATAACTATAGTGTCATGGACCTGCTGTCTGTTTCCTCCTACCTGCTGTCAGTAATTTTCCACACACACACACACACCCTCCCTCTGCTCCACTCTACCTGCTGACCACACCCACTGCTGCAGCCTGCTCTCCCCTCAGCTGCAGCTCATCATCAATCAGTGCAGTATATAAGACACTCCAGGACACACACACACTGCCAGATTGTTCCTCTGCGTAATGCATGTCTTTCCAGCGTTTCTCCGTCAGATCACCCGTTGCCGACTCTGCCTGTTCCTGACCTACCCTCCTCGCCTGACTCCCCCCGGACCTACCTGCTCTTTGTTCTCGACCACGTTTCCAGTTTCGGCGTTCCGGAAAACTGACGGCTCCACTGGTAAAGACTCCTTCGCTCAGCTAAGACGATCCTCCTGCCTGATCCCTGTCGGTACTGTTGCTCCCGCGGACGGACTTCCCGGTTACCGAACCCCTGCTTGTTCCAGACCATTCCTCAGCTCGATCCCAGTCGGCGTTCCAGCACGTGGAGACGGCTCGTGGAGCTACGGGGTTTCCTCCCCGCCAGCCACTGAGGGTACAAGCTTCGTTTCTTCATTCAGTGACAATCCCAGAGACACTGCTAGTGCTTCCGGCACGAAGAACGAACTCTTTGTCTGTAAGCTGAGCTATTTCTGTGTTGGTGACAATAAAAGTTATTACCAACTGCAAGAGGCTATTGTTGTACTGCATCTGGGTCCTACCACCACCCGTTTCATATAGTTTTAAAAAGTGTTCCAACTCAAGTGGATGGCAGACTCCGCATTACAACTGTAACAACAGTGAAAGTGGAAAATGATATTGTTTGGATCACTCTGAGAGCAATTTCATGAACAAGAGAAACACTAACAGCCAATGAGAATCTGTCTTACTTAGATGTCACATCAAACATGGATCCCAACATCAAATCTGAAGCAGAAAATATATGTTTTTATGTCGAAAAAAATGTGTAAAACTGTAGACTGTTTTACTGTTTGTTTGTTTTTTTTAATTTTTATTTGATGATTTATAGTTGACATAAGACATTTTGAATTTAGATCCAAATCCTCTGAATTTATGTTCAGTTTGGCTGTCATTGGGACATTGAAGGCAGTGTCTATCCATGGCAGGACAAAGCTGTACAGCAGTTTCTGAGCTGTTTGCAGTCTGATGCGGGAAGCGATGTCCACCAGGCTCAGAAGAAGTCCACAACCGCCCTCGGAGCTTCTTCAACCAGGCCTATTGGCAGTACTATCAGTTGTGCCAAAGGGTTGAGGCAGCCAAGTTATTAACAATCAAGTCCCTGCCCCTATAGGAAAGCTGCTGCAGCAGCCATTTCCATTTAGTCAGTCTGTTAGAATGCAGGCTAAGTTAAGTACTACAGCTTTGGTGCTGTAAGGCACTTTAGCACACACGACAAAAGAGGATAGAAAGATGTCGTGCTGGAAGACAATGAGAAGTCTGTGTAGGTGTGGATCAATGTACAAACCCCAATTCCAGTGTAGTTGGGACGTTGTCAGTCAGTCAGTCATTTTCTGTAACTGCTTGTCCTTGGAAGGGTCACGGGGGCGCTGGAGCCAATCCCAGCTGTCATCGGGCGGAAGGCGGGGTACACCCTGGACAGGTCGCCAGACTATCGCAGGGCCGACACATATAGACAGACAACCATACACGCTCACAGTCACACCTAAGGGCAATTTAGAGTCACCAGTCAACCTGAGCTGCATGCGGACTGTGGGAGGAAGCCGGAGACCCCGGAGAGAACCCACGCAGACACGGGGAGAACATGCAAATTCCACACAGAAGGGAGTTTGCCCATGGACCGAACCCCACTCCAACCGGGCTTTGAACCAGGAACCCTCTTACTGTGAGGCAACAGTGCTAACCACAATGCCACCGTGCAGAAACAGAACAGTAAGATCTGCAAATCCTTTGAACCTATATTCAATTGAATATACTACAAAGAGAGAGAGAAAGAAAGAGAAAACAAGATATTTAATGTTCAAACACATTCCAAAAAAGCTAGGACATGGGGTAACAAAAGACTGGGAAAGTTGAGGAATGCTCAAAAAACACATGTTTGGAACATTCCACAGGTGAACAGGTTAATTGGAAACAGGTGAGTGTTATGATTGGGTATAAAAGGAGTATCCCCAGCAAGGATGGGGCTAGGCTCACTACTTCTGAACAACTGCATGTGCAAATAGTCCAACAGTTTAACAACAATGTTTCTCAACGTGCACTTGCAAGAAATTTAGGGATTTCATCATCTACAGTCCATAATATAATCAAAAGATTCAGACAATCTGGAGAAATCTCTGCACATAAGCGGCAAGGCCGGAAACCAACATTGATTGCCCGCGACCTTCGATTCCTCAGGTGGCACTGCATCAAAAATCAACATTATTCTGGAAACGATATTACCACGTGGGCTCAGGAACACTTCAACACTGTGGTCTGATGAGTCCACATTTCAAATTGTCTTTGGAAATCATGGACGTCGTTTCCTCTGGGCCAAAGAGGAAAAGGACCACTCAGACTGTTATCAGCGCAAAGTTCAAAAGCCAGCATCTGTGATGGTATCTGTATTAATTAGCATTAATGGTATCTGTGAAGGCACCATTAATGCCAAAAGGTACATACAGGTTTTGGAGCAACATATACTGCTATCCAAGAAACATCTTTTTCAGGAACATTCCAAGCAAGACAATGCAAAGCCACATTCTGCACGTGCACAACAGCGTGGCTTCGTAGTAAAAGAGTGCAGGTACTAGACTAGCCTTCCTGCAGCCCAGACCTGTCTCCCATTGAAAATGTGTGGCGAATTATGAAGCGCAAAATACGACAACGGAGACCCCAGACTGTTGAGAAACTGAAGTCGTACATCAAGCAAGAATGGGAAACAATTCTACCTAAAAATTTTCAACAGTTCCCAAACGATTATTTAGTGTTTTTAAAAGGAAAGGTGATGTAACACAGTTGTAAACATGCCCCTGTCCCAGCTTTTTGGGAATTTGTCTCAGGCATCAAATTCAAAATGAGTAAATATTTGCAAAAAAACAATAAAGTTTATCAGTTTGAACATTAAATATCTTGTCTTTGTAGTGTATTCAATAGAATATAGGTTGAAAGGGATTTGCAAATCATTGTATTCTGTTTTTATCTACGTTTTACACAATGTCCCAACTTCATTGGAATTGGGGTTTGTAAGTTTTTGACTGTGCTTTATCATGTAGGAGCATGTTGTACTGTTTTATGCAAGACAGAAACAGGACATCAAGTGGACCAGAAGCAATGTGATTGTAGGGGGACTTTGCCTGCTGTATTTTTCTGTATTCCAAAATGAAACTCAAAGTTTTTTCCTGTTTCACATGAATATTTGGATTTGGAACATGAGTCAAAACACTTTGCAGGCTAAGTGGCCGAGGAACTATAGTCTGTTGAAACAGCATCTAAAACCTTACAGCTCTGTGTATGGTAACAATGGTTAAAATGTTATTGTAATCTCTCTCTCTCTCTGTGTCTGTCTCTCTGTCTCTTTCTCTCAGTCTGTCTGTCTCTTTTGGTCTCTGTCTCTCTATGTCTCTCTCTCTCTCTCAAATTTAAATCAGCTTTATTAGCTGAGCTTTATTGAATGTTTACGTAACATTGTTGCCAAAGCAAAATAACAGGTTGTTAAATGATTACATTTCGCACAAGAAAAATTAGACCGATTATCACAAGATAAGAAATACATTACAGAGAAACATTTTAGACACATACTATTTACATACTGTCTTAACCATGGAGAAACATTTAGTGTAGAGCTTGTTACTCTTACTTTATAACAACATTCCCCATATTTTGCAGCTAATACTGCATACTGACGTTTCTCCTCACATAGATAAGACAGTTTCTAAAGTTTTGGGAAATGGTTAACCCCAGGATCTATGTCGTTTTAGTTTGTCTAGCTCTCTCTCTCTTTCTCTGCAAGTTACCCAGTTAGCAGAGAAGATTCCCACAACATTGGCTAACATTACCTAAAGGTTGTAATAATGTTTTTTTTTTTTAAATTAATGTTCAAAGAACCTTCTAAGGATGTTTATCATTTCAAATAATGTCCCTTAAAGGTTAAATGCTGACTGAGACAAAATGTTTGAACTGCAACATTGTGAGGATGTTTTGGTGATGCTGAGAGGTGACAAATCAGAGAATGTTCTTTTGAAAAACATTCCTACAATGTTACATGAGAACATAGGGAGAACATTTTAATAGCAGCATTCAGAACATGTTATTGAGAACTGAGAATACAGAACATTTTTTTATGAAAATATAATGTGATATGTTAACAAAAAACATTTATTATTTATTTTATTTTTATGTTTATAAAAAAATATTACTCTAACTTTAAAAAGAGCATTCTGGGTACTAAAAGAAAACTAGCTTCTGAAAACGTTACTAAACATTGCATTGGTTGCATTGTACCGTTCTCAGAATGTTTTGAGAGCCAAAAATTGCTCACTGGGTATAAGCAATTTGTTTCCTAAGTCTATTGACAGAATTATTTCTTGCACACATATGAGTGCAGGCTGAGCAGAGGCTGAGTGACTTTTTATGAGAAATGTCAGAGAACATTAATGTTGCACTGATCAAGCTTCAATACAATCATTTTAGTCGACATATTAAAAAAAAGGAGATATAAAATAATCTGGTGTTTAAATTTGACAGTGTTTCTCTGAAGTCCTGAGTAAAGTTCAGGTAGCCTAACGGTTTAAGATTTAAGAACACTGCTGTGTTTTTACTTAGAGACACCGTTTTTTCATGCAGATTGTTCTTTTAAAAACAGCTCCATCTAAGTGACAGTATTCAGCCTCAAACACATGAGCTGCATTCAGATGACTGCTGTATAAAAGAGGAAATGTTTCAGTGTCTGCAAGAAATTCAAAGTGTCAGTAATGCCTCCTGATCCTTCCCCGTGAGGCTATGCAGAGGGATTTATCATTCATACATAAAGATGGCATGATTATTGTTGCAGTCTTAATCCAAATTGCAACAGGCTTTGCCCTCAACCTGTTACGTCAGCAACCCCCGACTCTCTTCTCCCTGCTCCCAGACCAACAAAAACCGCTGGAAGCCTCTTCCTGCTCGGAGACTTGGAGATCCGCCGCGTGCAGCCGTGATGCCAAAACCAATCTCTCTCCTGTCAGCCGCGTGACGACGAGTGGCTTTGTCACCCACTTACCGCTGCGGGCTCCACCGGGCTGCGGGGTCACTCTCTCTCTCTCTCTCTCTCTCTCTCTCGTCCCCTCACCCCGGGTTTGAGTAACTCGGTGTCGGTGCACTCTGTTTCCGCCGCGGCTCTCAGCTCCCGCCACCCTCCACCATTACGTCCCAAAGCAAAACGGACTTTTTAGCTCTCGCCTCCCGGACTCTGCAGAGGAAGAGACTGATCGCCGCGGTGATCGGCATCGTCATGGTTCTGGCTCTCATCATCGCGATCCCCCTGCTGGTCCAAACTTCCAAAACCGACGCGCACTACGAGATGATGGGTACGTGCCGGATGATCTGTGACCCGTACAACACCAAACCCAGCGCCACGGCTCTGGAAGTCATGCAGGACCTAAGCGCCATGCCCTCCCCGACCTTTGTTCAAGGGACTAAAGGAGAGCCGGGTCGACCGGGCAAACCCGGGCCGAGGGGTCCGCCGGGCGAACCGGGGCCACCGGGTCCGAGAGGTCCGCCGGGGGATAGAGGGGATTCTGGAAAGAAGGGACACCCGGGGATAGGGGGCACCGCGCGGACTGAGGTCGGCGGAGAGCTCGGCTCTGCTGTTGGAGGCGCAAAGATCGCTTTTTATGTGGGTCTGAAAAACCCTCACGAGGGATACGAAGTTTTAAGGTTCGACGACGTTGTGACGAACCTGGGCAACCACTATGACCCCACAACCGGCAAGTTCACGTGCCAAGTGTCTGGGATTTACTACTTCACCTACCATGTACTGATGCGCGGAGGAGACGGGACCAGCATGTGGGCAGACCTGTGCAAAAACGGACAGGTAGGCTACATGTTACTCTGCAAACATGCACGTGCTGATTGAACGACTAAATGCACAAAGTTATTGTGTGTGTGTGTGTGTGTGTGTCTCAGGGCTCCATGGCACAACAGTGCCACAGAGAGCAATTGCGCACTCAGTCTAAAATCCATGACTCTGGTTTTGATTCCGGTTCTTCATTTGATCCCAGAGTTCCTACTGATCCTTTAACAGTCTTAAAAGGCATACATATATTTATCTTCAAGTAAGACCTTTGTTTGTATTAAAATGACTTAAAGTAATCTTTCAAAAGTCTTAAAAATGTTAAGACAGGTGAATTAGGATATAATGAATTGTGTGTTTTTTTGTTGGTTTTTTTTACGTTGAATTGTAAAATCTCAAAATGACTGGTAACATCTTTATTTTGTTTTAACAGTTTAATAAATTCCTCTTCTTAAACTTGTTAGGATGACAATGCAAGCAGGTAAATCTCACATGTTTCACTCTAAAATTGTTTTGGTGTTTTTTTTCAACATTTGAGGTACTACTTACTTTTCACTGGGCAAAAAACAACGCCATGCTTGAACAAAATAAAACATTTATGCAGGTTTGCTTATCTGAAAATTCGTCTTAAACTTCATTAGGAGTCGCATTATAACGTCTAAAAAGGTCTGAAATCTAACTTGACGTACGCACTTACGCTGCAGAAGCCCCGATAACCACTTATACCAATAAATCAATTGAATACTCGCGTTTTGTGGAGAACTGTGACATAAATATCACAAATATCAGGAGTTTTATGATTTGAGCGCGCATTTTTGGCCGTGCAGCTGGTTCACAGCTCTCTCTCTCTCTCTCTCTCTCTCTCTCTCTCTCTTTCTCTTCATCTCTTCACGCGCAGGTCCGAGCCAGCGCCATTGCGCAGGACGCCGACCAGAACTACGACTACGCCAGCAACAGCGTCGTCCTGCATCTGGACTCCGGGGACGAGATTTATGTCAAACTGGACGGCGGGAAGGCACACGGCGGAAACAACAACAAATACAGCACATTTTCCGGTTTCCTTTTGTACCCGGACTGAAAAAGGATAATCGCAGCCCTTCATCCCAGAACTGCTGGGACAGAAAGACACCAGTTCAATCTGATCTGATCAGACCGACCAGAGGAAGCTGCCGCCGGGCAACCAAGCACTCAGTCTCATATTCACTCTGAAAATCTAACTTTTCTCATACACTGCAAAATCTGAAAAGTTAATTGTACTAGATTTTATAAAAATCTAGAAAAACTAGACCTAATTACCTCAAAAAAGAAAAATAAACGTTACTTTTCTAGCTTTTGTGAAGTTGTTGCAATTTAAAAACAAAAAGTTTAACTACATCATCTTTCTAAGTTTTAGCAACTTCAGTAACTCAAGTTTACTGAGCTATATATCTGTATTTTACAAACTAGCCAATCATATTTATATTTTCTTAAACATCTTAACAAAACAGAAGTGGCAAAACGCTTAACTTCGTCATCGGTAAAATTCCCTTTGTCATTATCAAGTTAAGTCAGACTAAGTTGATTTACTGAAGTTGCAAACACAGAGAGTATCAGGTAATTCCATTTGCCATTTTTAAATTGCAACAACTTCACAAAATTAATTAAATACAGAAAAATTTCAAGGAAACGTAACATATAAAGTAAATATAAATTAAGATTTGTAGTTAAATTTGCTTTATCAAGGCAATTGGTTTCAAATATTGTTTTAGATCAACTTGTCAGATTTTACAGCCTAGAATGACACTATATTCCATATAATTTCACTTATTTCCACAATAGTTTCTCAATGATTTTCTACAGAAAAAAATCAGATCTCTTCACCCTGGCATGTCCAAGGACTTGTCTGGTACGTGTCACTTTGCTTTGTAAAGAAGTGAAAATATTACAATAAATTCAAATAATAATTCATGAGTGTAATCTCAAGAGCTATTTCCTTCCATTGTTTTGATACTCTGCTGCAGATTAAGAGCCATCATGCGATGGATTCACAGTCTGTTTTTGCAGTGCAGGTGTTGTAGCGTCTTCTCTCTGTGCTTTGTGTGGAGTTGAGCTTCTTTAAGGCCCTGCAGAGGGCTGGACTGACTGAACTGAAAAGGCCTTGCTGACCTCCCCTTTATACAGAGGACTTATCTGTGTGACGTGATGCTATTTTTGCTTGAAAGTGTGTCTCACAAAGATATATATCCAGTCTATACAAATGTATGTACTTATGTATATATTTATTCAAATGAATATCATCAGCCATATAAGTTTTAGCCCACAATTAACTGTCCATGCAGTGTTGAAGAAATGTTTCTATATATGTCTTTGTATTCCAGTATAAACGTTGGTCAGTAATTTCAATAAATGATTATGTTTTCTACGTGGCTGTGGGAGCTGGCTGTCAGTGAGAGCACCGAGGAGCAGTCAGACTGAACGGAGGCCAAATGTTTCCTGTGATCAGAAGGAATCTGATTTTACAGCACGATGTAGGTTTGACTTAATCGACAGAAGATTTTCACAGCGGGCCCTGAGGTGAATCATTCTGCAGAAAATTTCATTTCAAGGTGTTTTCACTTCTGACGCAGACTTCTTATCAGCTGGCTTTGGGTTTTCATCTGTATTCTTGTCTCCTGATCTTTGTGTGTGAATGCGTGTGTGCAACATATAGTAGAAAGTGTAACAAAGTACTTTTACTTTAGAAGGTAGAAGCTAGATTTATTGGTAATTTTTTTAAACAAAGTTTAAAAAATGAAATTGCAATTATCCTTGATCCTGCTACATCTTTGGAGTTGAAAGTTAAGTTGATTAAAATCAGCAGCTACTATGAAGATTCCATCTGGTTGTTTGGTGATATTGCTGCTGATGACATCGGTCAGTTCCTGCAGTGCATTTTTTGTACTTGCATCAGAGTCCCTTGTCCCTTACCTGAGTATTTCCACTCTATGCTACTTAACACTTGTACTGCATTACATTTAATAACTTTTTACTCCAATGCATTTATTTGGTTTTACAATAAAATAACAAAGTACAACACACTGTTGACGATGAAACCAGTAGTTTCAAACCTCTCTGGCTCATGACTGCTCACAAAAAGCTGTGTTTAGTTGGATGTGTAGGTCCAGGTCATGTTCAGATATCTGTGAGTCATTAGCAGTTCCACCAAAAGTGATTTGCTCTTTAAACTTTATATGTCTCATTTGAATAACAGTTTGAGGCCCCAGTGCCGTATATTTGTCAAAAAGGCAACAATTAGAAAGACAAACAAATTTCCATACTGTGCTTCTTCTTTTATACTCTACCATTAAAAATCTCACAACCCTTTATAATATTCTATGAGTTTAGCGGGGCCCCAGCACTAGGTATGAAATCCCTGTACCAAACTAGCTAACATATGCAAAGCAGTTAACCCTTTGAACCCTGGACTGACATCACTTTTTAATTTGGTTTGATTTCCTTTAAAACATAGGGGGAAGAGCAATGAACAACTTTGCAAGAAATGTCCCACAAATTGTAAGAAATGAGTAATTAGGAAAATTAATTAGTAATTAAAAAAAAACTTTGGTAAAATGTCTATATTTACATTTATCATAATTATGTTGTTTATTTTATCATTGTTTATTTTTCAGGTCATTTCCTTTTTTTTGACTTTTCAGTTTTTGGTGTTTGTTTGTGTGTTTGTTTTTGTGTTAATTTTCAGTGGGTTTTTTTTGTTTGTTTTTTACTTTTTACTAATATCTTGCTAATTTCTGAGTCTTTTCTTCTTAAGTTGCTCATTTCCTTCTTCCAATGTTTTTAAAAGAGATCAAGTCAATATTCCCAGGTATCAAAGGGTTCAAGTTAACTCAGCCTCAAGCAGCGACAATAGAAAATGTTTTCTATACATTGATGCATCACTGAATAATCCAGTGATATACCATACAATATTATATCGTTATAAATCAGCTGCATGGGACATTTTACAGCATAAAGGGTAGTTTTATTTTTGATGCTTTGAACACTATTGTATTTTAACTTCAATGGAAGTTTGAATGCAGGATTTTTCCTTATAGAGTTCTACACTGAAAAGGTAACTGCTTTCATGTTAACAACAATGTTAACTTGAATATGATGACATCATTGTACTAGTACTTTTGCTTAAATGCCGAATCTGTGTACTTCCTTCACCACTGGAGACATAAAGACAGAGAGAGAGGGATGGAGGGAAGGAGAGAGATTACTGCGTGGAAGAAACAATAAGACAGACGGAGAGAGAGAGAGAGTTTGCCTGCGTGTGTTACCCCAAAATGCATGTGTATGTGCGTGTGTGTGTGTGTGTGTGTGTGTGTGTGTGTGTGCGTGTGTGAGACACAGATAGATGTCCCTGTCAAGGCACACAGCTCTGCATGCATATCTTGTGGTGGACAGTGATCCATTCCTGCCCTGACAAATGTTGAGATGACGTTTTGTCTCTTCGCTTCGTGTTTTATGAGCGCCCCAATTAATTAAGTCAACAGCTCAGCAGTCATACTCCAGTCAGGACAAACGTCCTCATTAAGCCGCCCAGACTTGGCGCTGGCAGGACACTTTAGGTCATTAAGGTATAAAGCATCACATCCTGCAGGTAAATGTGTCATTCATCCAGCCAGCTGTTGACTGGAGTCCCGGGCCCCAGTGCAACGTTAATGTTTGTACTAGCTTGCAGGAGGTAATCCCCTTAAACATTTTAATATCAGCATAAGTTTCACCCATCATGGACTGACCCTTGGACTGTGAGAAGAATGAAAATGTCATTTTCTCCTGTGGTCATGCAGGGTTGTCCTTCTATCCAGGTGTCTTTTCCTAAACAGCCGTGATTTTAATAAGTCAGCTAATAATGAATTCAATATTTAAGGTAGGTGTTTTATACATCCACATGTGTCATTTACAGAAGCTGATGTTTTGAATCTAAACTGTGTGACAAGATGAGGTTAGGCGCATAATAAGAACGTTGGTGGTCAAAAATGATAGTGTTTCCAACAATGATAAAACCATGTGAGAGGGACTTATTTTTACATCAAAAGTTTAAATACCTATAAAGTGAAAGTTATATTTGGACCACAATAGTTATATTTGGACCACAATAGACTCATGTAGAAAGTGAAGCATACAAACTATCAGGGGGAACTTACACGGTTGAATCTGTTGTGTGAAGGACTCTGCAGCAACAGACTTCAGGACCATGGACAGAGGAGACTCCTGCCGCTCACCAGTACTCCTCAGAAGCCCAGACTTCTCAGTGTCACTGTGTTGTGCATCAAATCATTTATAGTTTACAGTTAAATCATGCTCTTCTCAGGTCAGTCCTGATTCTAACATCTGATTCACCTGATTCTTTCTAACGAAAACTGTTGGCAGTCAGGTTACTTTGTGGGTAATGTAGGAACCAGGTTTTGACTGGGGAGACAAATTTATGGAATTAAAAAACAAACAAACAACCCAACAACCTACATCCCAGGATCAGCTGCATCAATGTTGATACTTACACAAGTAGGTGATTTGAAGGGGGAAGGGGAGAACACCATCCCCCTTGTTAGAAAAATGACCAAAATGCATCCCTCTTGTTAACCTGCAATCTGGGTCTCGACTCAGACACTGCAGGGAAAAGGAAATTCTTAGCCTTCTAATGATATCAGTATTTTTGTACACAGTGTACACTCATTGCTATGGGTAATTCTTGCCTCAGGCTCCATTTAGCATTGATGGAAACACAACACCCAGAACACTCTTATTTCAGCCCTTTTACTGGCGAGATGCAATGAGGCGCCTACACAAAATTCCATCCATCTCAACCTAAGCAACACTCAAATGCTGATCCCAATTAGTCTGCACAAAGTTTGAAAGAGAGACTGAACAAGCAGGAGATATAGAAAGAGAAGTAACCACTGTAAAGTTTTTGCAGACCTCCATGCTGCTTTCTACAGTTAAACTTTTTGTCATTCTGTCCGTGATGTTGAATGGACACAACACACATACATGCGCACACACACAGACAGACAGACAGACAGATAGATAGATAGATAGAAAGAATCTGATCTGTTTGTATAAGTCACCCTCTCTGAGCCTGTCATTCTAACTCCAGCCAAAAGGGTGCACAGAAATGTAATCCAGCACTGGGACATTCAGTTTGATAACACAGCGTGGTCAAAAGGATGTGGTCACATTCTCCAGCAATCTGCTTCACATCTATGGGAGGGCAGATTGAAGGTTTTCAATTTGAATCAAAATAATTTTACCCAATAAATTGAATTGACTCTGTCAATTAAAAACTGCAAATTAAATAAGAGTTTAACTAAATATGTGCTTAAAGCACTTTGTAAAATTAAAGAATCTGTGATATGTGTGATTAAACTCTTAAGTGGAGCAATAAAGTGTGAAAGTAACTGGGAAATACTTCTACATCTAGTCATTTTAACCAATAAATAAGTCATTGTAAATGTTGATATTGCCTGACTCCCAGGAAGGACTTTCTCTGTCATGATGGCTGCCTCAGATGATTTATTTTGCTCAGTCCTCCCCTGTGTCCCTGCCTCAACATTTCTCACCATGTCCTCATCTCTGAGGGACTTTCCAGATCTGCCTTCCTCCACCTGTCCACCAGATGACTCACAGCTGATGGAACTTTTCTGTGTTACAATGCTTGTATTAACAGTTCATTGACACATCCACATTGTGAAAATTAAAACATTAAAACAGAAACATGTAATATTTATGATAATTAAAGGAACTCATGTTGTGATCACAGGAGTAATATTCTAATGATTAATATACTTTTTTCAGTGACTATCAACTGACATGTTGTTTGCTCACCTCCTTCCTCAGCCACTGTGTGTACCAGGATTGGGCACTCCATTTACAAAACATACACTTAACAAGCAAGATTGTTGCTGGCTGAGCAGCGCCTCATTCTAAGCAGCGCCTACAGCAGGATGAAGCTGCATTTATACTTTGGCCTGATAGCAAGCAGAGATGGGGGCAGCTGATTTAGTATGAATAGCTTGCCTAGAGTTTGGTTGTATTGATTAAATGAGTGCTAACAGAGGAGCAAAATGTAAACACATTCACCTCCTCCTCTTCTGACTTTTTCACATACAAAAATATGCGTGGGCTCCATTCATGTTTGTTTTCATTGTCTTCCCACTGCAGCGGCGTAGATGGATGACACATGCTGATGATGTTTAATTCTTGCATACTGATGTCGATGGATATGCGCCGTAGCCTGCAGTTCAGTAGGTGACATCATATAGACTGCATGCCTCCTCCTCTAAAATAACCTCCCTATTGACATCAGAAAAGTCTGACCCTTTAAATCCAAACTTAAAACTCAACTCTTTACTTTAACTTTCAGTTGGTTGCTTATTCTTCAGGGTTGCACATGTTGCCATTACCCCTCTGCTGGGTCTCAATACATCATTTAGCCTCAGACTATAGTCCATCTTTGTCCTGCAGATGAAAATACTGAACACTTTCTGAGAGCTACTGCATCTGTCTGTCTCTGTTTCACAAACACAACTGTGTGCCCCTTCTCTCTCTCTCTCTCTCTCTCTCTCTCTCTCTGTTTGTCTGTCTCTTTGCTTCAATTTTATTTTCTGTGTTTTTAGTCTGCCTTTTGTCCAGGTCTCCATGGTGGTGAGGGGATCATGTGTCTCAGGTCTGATTGGTGACAGCTGAAGTTGCACAGTGTCCTCTTGGATCCATTCTTCATGTATCTTCATGATTTATCAATCATTTGATCATACTGATTGTCTATTCTGTCATTTTACTATTTTGGTTATTCTGTGCACACAACATCTATTGCATATCTGTCCTTCTAGGCATGGCCATCCCCTCTTAGTTGGTCTCCCTGAGGTTTCTTCCATTTTTACCCATTAAAGTTTTTTCTTCTTTATCTAAAGCAAGGGTCAGAGGTTGGAGGGTGTAATATGCTATTCAGATTGTAAAGCCCCTTAAAAGAAATTTGTGATAGTAAGTGAAGTTGACTTGACTTTAATGTCAAATAAAAAAATATCCTATCTTCATAAATAATATAACATTATTTTCCTTTTCAGATATAGAGGCATGTGGACAAAGAGTAAAGATAATGCAATGAAATCCATCCATCCATCTATTCATGCAGACATACATTTTCTGTTGCATATCTTGTGGCAGGCATCAGACCTACTCAGTCTCCAAGAAACTGGGTTTATGTTGAACTCATACATTACAAGTAGCCTAATGCCACCTGAGTAAAATTCTAACAACATTATGAGAAAACACATTTAATTAATTGATCTACAGAGTTGAAACTGTTCACACTGAACATATCACACTGAACCTTTGACAACAAATTAATTTGTTTTCCTACAATATTGCACAGATGCTGTGATCCCACTCGATACTAACTACTGCTGCCATTTTTATTAGTCATACCTCCACTATGAGTACACACATATGATTGTTATTGTCTCATACATAAACTGCAATATTTGCATGTAGTATTAAGTGCTACCATAAATCACTTTCCTATTTTTAATGTTTATTACTATTGTTACACGTTATGCTATTGTTACCATTACTGTTGCTGTGCATCTCTTCCCTTCTCCCTCTCTCTTTCTTTTCTCTGAATCATTTTGTCATCTACTGTAATTTTTTTTTTTTACATGCCTGCTAGACCCCATCCCAACTAAGCTCCTTAAGGAAGTTTTGCCCTTATTAAACAACTTTTTATTAGATATAATCAATGCGTCTTTATTAACAGGCCATGTACCTCAGTCTTTTAAAGTAGCTGTCATTAAATCTCTTCTAAAGAAGCCCACTCTCGATCCTGAGATTTTAGCTAACTATAGACCGTTATATAATCTCCCCTTTTTTTTCTAAAATCCTTGAGAGAGTGGTTGCTCATCAACTCTGTGACTTTCTCCAAGATAATAGTTTATTCAAGGACTTTCAGTCAGGCTTCAGAGTTCATCATAGTACAGAGACGGCACTTGCAAAAATTACTAACGACTTATTTATCGCTTCTGACACAGGTCTGGTCTCTGTTTTAATCCTGTTAGATCTCAGTGCCACATTTGACACCATTGACCATCAAATCTTACTGCACAGACTGGAAAACGTAATTGGCCTTAAAGTAATGGCACTAGCCTGGTTTAAATCTTACTTATCAGATCGTTCCCAATTTGTTCACATCAATGATCAACCCTCCGCACATACTAAGGTCTGCTTTGGAGTGCCACAAGGTTCGGTGCTTGGACCAATCCTTTTTACTTTATATATGCTTCCTCTAGGCAACATAATTAGAAAACACTCTATAAATTTCCATTGTCATGCTGACAATACGCAATTATATCTATCTATGAAACCAGATGAAACTGATCAGCTATCTACACTTCAAACATGTCTTAAGGATGTAAAAGCCTGGATGAGCCTCGTTTCCTGATGTTGAATTCAGACAAAACTGAAGTCATTGTTCTTGGCCCCAAACACCTCAGAAGCTCCTTTTCCATACATCTGTGATAGCCATGTGGTACTCTCACTACCTGGGGCTCGCGATTACAGAGCCTGGGTCTGTTGAATTGCACTACGCTAATCCTGTTGCCTCTCGGGAGCATTCCTGCTCCCTTGTTTCCTAGTTTTCTTGGATCCTGGCCGTAACCTTGACTGTGCCTGACCGTGGTGATAGCTATGCTGATGCTGCGACCCTGCCTTTGGTTGTGCTCGTGCTGTGGCTGTACTGATACTGTGCCCCCCGCTCGCCCTGATTGTGGTCTGGTCCTGGTTGTGCTGATGTTGTGATCTTGCCTTTGGACACCTCCCTATCAACATATGCATGAGACTGTTATCATTATCCTCAGCATCATCATAGAGGGCAATTAATAATTCCACCTCTACCGTTATTGTAATATGACATGCATCTGTTTCTATTATTGCTGTGCCTCTCTCCCCCTCTCTCCCTCTCTCTCCCCTTCTCTCTTTCTCTTTCCTTTTTTGCCATGATTGTATTTCATTTGTTATGTACGACATCTATTGCTCGTCTGTCCGTTGAGGGATCCCTCATCATCCTCTACTGCTCTTCCTGATGTTTTGTGATAATGGGCTTTATAAATAAAATTGACTTGACTTGACTTGACTTTTTAAATGTCCTACCTACGGGCCACAACTTACAGATCGAATACTTTTTATTACTAAACTTAACTCTCTGAGGAATGGGTGATATGTACCCATATGAGCCAATATAAAGCTCCCACAAACTCATTTTCTCAGTAAAGTAAAAATATTTAATTTCTTTATAAAGTATACCAAAAATATGTTATTTTCTAAAATAAACTAAATCTTTCTTTATAAAGCACTTTTCATACAAGGGATGCAGCTCAAAGTGCTTCACAATAAAAATTCAACACAAAAGCAAAACAACAACAAGATCAGATAATCAAAAGACAATAAATAAAATATAAAAGTAAACTTAAGACAGTACAGAGTCTAGTGGAAATAGTAAAGGGATAATTGGTATAAAATAATAATTAGATGATTTACATTAATTAAAAGCATCAATTAAAATGATTTCAGCTTTAAAAATGTTGTCTAAGCCTGCTTCTTTTATAGCTGCTTATTATTTTTCCATCATTTTGGAGCAGAGTTGACTAAAGCTGTGCTGCCTATTTTCTTGTGTGTAGAATTGTGTGTCTTTAAATACCCAGCAGCAGAAGATCTGAGAGCTGGTGAAGTCATGAATACTGAAGCTGGCTTTGTCTGTCTCTATAGGCCGGGTTGTTTTCCCTGTGAGAATCAACCGTGGTGGCGAGCTAGTGAACCAAGAGCTCCTCCTATTAACAGGAACCTGCAGTGATCATTATGTCCCTGTCAGTGTGGTTCGACACAAACTAACTGACCACAAACTGCACTCATTCATTCATCCTTGATTCCTTCACAAACACATTATTTACGAGCCCATTCCTTCTCCCTTTGACTGACCACTATCTCAGACTTTAGGATTTTAATGGACAATCCCCAGTGCTGGAACCACAAATCATTAATCCATCATAAATGTGTTGATGTGGTTGTTTGTTCAAAATGAACAACTATTGTGATGAATGTTAAGTGCTAAGTGGATGACGTGAATAGTAGTTTGGTTAATTAATTGATTACTATAACCTCTTTCAGAGTATGTTCCACAGTAATTCTAATTGAGTGGAAGTGTAAAAATAGAGCTATAACAAGTTCCTAAAAACCTGGTTCAAATACTGATATATTGGCATGACCATAATTATTTACTTTTGAATATATTACTTTTGCTTTTTTCTATTGTTTTTTCTAAAAATACATGGTACCTTTCAACTGCATTCTCTTTCTTGTGAGTTTCATTGAATGTTGTGCATCAGTGAAATAATTCCCTCTTACTTAAGTTTCCTAGAATCTTTCCAGCTACCCGCCCTTAAGCTGTTTGCAATAAGAACATACAGCTACAGAAACTGTTTCTTTATGATGCAAACTTGGCAGAATTTTAAATTTGACACAGTGCACGTCACATCTTCTGTCTGCACACTGATGCACTGAAAATGTTACCACAGGGCAAACACTGAACCTGCTGCAGACGTAAATATCTTGAAAACCAGACTTGGGAAAACAGACCAGCCTAGATTTAATATGATAAATGTTACCCCTTTAAAAGGCACTTCACTTTGTGACTGAAGTGCCTTTTAACTGGCTGACATTTCACACAACATACAAATCAGAACTCTGAATCAAAGGTAAACCCTCTGTGAGCCACTGACGCAGAAATCTCCATCTTTGTCAACAACTGTCAGACTTCATCAGACCTGCTTGTTTACTGTCACCTCCTCTCCGTCCCAAAAGCCTCTCTGCTAAATAAAAGGCAACAGGTTTTTATGGCACAACACAAAAAAAAGTACCAACGGTGAGACAGCGCAGCGGCCGGGATAAAACACTCTATTTGTTGCTTTCTTGCCTCTCTCATTTAGCCAGCTCTCGGAGGGGCCGCGGACAGGCAGGTGCATGCTTTATGTGTGTGATTGACACCTGAGCCAGGGTTCTGACACAGACACTTGATTCCCTCTGCACCAGCACTAATAAAACAACACGCTCTCTGTCACTTCCACAAACAAATAGTGGAGCAGGACGGTGCTGCTGGCGAGCGTTGGGCATCACACACTAACTTTTTCTGACAAGAAGCAACGGTTTAAAATAGGTTTGTCTCTCAGAGAGCAAACAGAGGAACTATGAGGCGAAAAGAGCACTTAGGGGAAACATTTCACTGCAAAGAAATCCAATATGTTCTGAGGGGAGGGGAAAAGACTTGGATGGCGCATTGCTACAGCACTACTGTGGATTTTATTTTTATTTTTGTCTCTCTAAATTTCTTCAAGGAGGAGGATCAGGAAAAGGGGGTCATGCTAATCATCAGCAGCATACAGACCTAGCCAGTTTGCTCAGTGTCACTGAGATGACTAACCAGTGAGTTAGAGGAGTGACCCTCCTGCCCCATTTGCAGCAATGCGGATGTTACTTCCTATCGGCCTGCTTCAGGAAGGGAGGGCAGAGGTCTTTCTGTGACAAGAAGCTTCACCCATCTGCAGCCTGATGAGCTGCTGTAATGTGAAACTAGGGCTGGCCGATATATGGCTTTACAATATTATCAGAATATTTTAAGACTAAATCATGATAGGTGATAGGCCTATATATCACGTTATTTTGTCCTTTAAACTAATGTTAGCTATTAAATTTTTTAAAAAATCTTCGAATGAGCTGCAGTTACAATAAACTGAAAAAAAAGCAGCTACTGTCAAATAATAAAACTCAAAAACCACTGTTATGGTAAATGGACTGTACTTGTATAGTGCTTTTCTAGTCTTATTGACCACTAAAAGCTCTTTCACACTACACTGTGGATGGCATTACCTTGGTCTCTAGCACACCTGTAAGGAACCTCAGATTTTATTTGATCAAGATTCATCTTTTGCCTCCCATATAAAACGAACTTCAAGGACTGCTTACTATATCACCCTGTTATTCTGTGGCCCCAACAAATCTCTTAGGTCTCTCCAACTGGTGCAGAACGCTGCTGCATGTGTTCTAACAGGAACCAAGAAAAGTGATCATATTTCTCCTGTTTTAGCTTCTCTGCACTGGCTCCCTATAAAGTCCAGGATTGAATTTAAAGTCCTCCTTACTGTAAAAGCTCTAAATGGCCAGGCTCCATCCCATCTACTGCAGCTCATAGCTCCTTACCAACCCTCAAGATCTCTGCGCTCTGAAAATACAGGATAACTTGTGGCTCCCAAAGTTTCCAAAAGTAGAATAGGAAGTTCCAGTTTCGGTCAGGGAGGCAGACACCGTTTCCACTTTTAAGGGTAGACTGAAGACCTTCCTCTTTCATAAAGTTTATAATTAGGGCTGGCTCAGGCTGCCTGGACCAGCCCATAGTTAGGCTGACATAGGTTTAATCTGACGGGGGATTTTCTATGATATGCTGAGCTCCTTTTCCTTCTCTTACTCCCGCCATCTGAAAATCGTGCATGTCTGTTTACTGTATTACGCTTACTGCTTTGCTTAGCCTTGTATATGTGATAGCCGTTTGTTAGCTTAGCTTAGCCTAAGTAGTTTAGCTTAGCCTTGCATCTGTAATAGCCATGTGGCACTGTCACTACCTGGGGCTTGCGATTATGGAGCCTGGGTCTGTTGCACTGCGCTAAACCCGTTGCCTCTCAGGAGCATTCCTGCTCCCTTGTTTCCTAGTTTTCCCAGATCCTAGCCGCAACCCTGGCTGTGCCTGATCGTGGTGATATCTGTGCTGACGCTGTGACCCTGGCTTTGGTTGTGCTCATCACAATATCATCATAGAGTGCATTTAATAATTTCACACCTATCGTTATTGTAATATGACATGCGTCTGTTTCCATTATTGCTGTGCCTCTCTTCCCCTCTCCTCTCCTCCCCTCCCCCCTCTCTCTTTCTCTGTTCTTTTTGCCACGATTGTATTTCATTTGTTATTTACGACATGTATTGCACACCTGTCCGTCCTGTAAGAGGGATCCCTCATCATCCTCTGCAGCTCTTCCTGAGGTTTCTTCCATTTATTTCCCCCCGTTACAGGGGTTCTTCTTCAGGAGTTTTTCCTTGGGTAATGTGAGGGTGTAAGGGCAGAGGGATGTCGTACACTGTGAAGCCCTCTGAGGCAAACCATGTTTGTGATAATGGGCCCTATAAATAAAATTGACTTGACTTGACTTGATTGTCACATTCACCCATTCACACACGAGTGGCCGAGGCTACCGTATAAGGTGCCACCTGCTACTCAGTAATCATTCACACGCACTCACACTCCAATGACGCGGCATCTGGAGCAATTTGGGGTTCAGTATCTTGCCCAAGGCTATTTCGACATGTTGCCTGGAGGAGCCGGGGATTGAACTGCTGACCTTCCGATTAGAGGATGACCCGCACTACCTCTGAGCCACAGCCATTATAATAACATTGAATAAAATATGATTATATTGAAACTAAATAAAGTACTAATGGTGTTTTAAAAGTGCTGTTATTTTTAGATAAACCAAAGCTGGACCCATGGTGCTTTCATTTTGAAGGACCTGGCTCATCTCAGGCAGGTAGTGTTGATGTTTTTGCTGTGGACTTGAAGCTTCTAGTCAACAATTTGTTGTTAGTGTTAGCAGAAACAGATACACAAACATAAACAGATACGTCTTTAACCGGGAGGACTGATTCACTGTGAGCCAGCAACAAACTAACAACTCTGCAGTTCATATATTAATAGTATTTGAAAATTGCAGTAGTGCTCCATGGTTGCAAAATGTGACTAAATAGTCATGATCTTGGTCGGAGCTCTTGTTGCAAAACTGGTGTGCCAAAGTGGCCTCTTTTCCCCAGCCATGACCATATTCTTCTCCACCTCCTCTTCTTCATTTTTTGTCGCACATTAATGCCATTATAGAGCGGTGGAGATGGATGATGCACGTTTGCAAGTTTTTTCAATCCATGTCACACAGTGAGGCTGCACTAAACTTACAAGACTGCAAAAATCTCTCAGTCTGTGAGAATGAATATAAAGTACATTCAACTAGTCAATCCAACTCATGGTGTGTGACAAGCAACTTGCCACCGTAGCTGGAAATTATGTCCTAATTTTTCACATTGAATTTGATTCTAATCAGTGTAACCACAGCATTAAAGGCCAAAAAAGGGAAAAATTTAAAAGGTTAAAAACAGCCTTGAGGGACTAGAGAAGATCAGTCCAAAAACAATGGCTGCCATCAATCAATACATTTGCAAAGAGCGGGCTTTGAAGAAATAGATCGCTCCTCATGTTTTCTTTGTGCAATCCTGATTAAACTCATTGGGGACATCTGGATGTATGACTTCATCATAAAAACAAAGTTTCATTCATATTCATGTACAGTCAATTCATGTATAATCAACGATAGCAATGACAGGAACAATGAAGCCAAAGTGAATATCTTTATATCCATGTGAGTCAAGTTTTTCATTACCTTTCCTGACCTTCTGAAGGAACTGTCCCTATCCATTAGTGCGTCATCTTAAAACAGGACACAAATCAGCTTTAGCGCTGCTGTCAATGATTAAGAATGAGCTTTGAGGAATTTAGGTGGGTGTATAGATTTAACAGACCTAGTTCAAATGTAAAACTGTCAGTGTGATTGAAAGTGCTGGTTTGTATATATGTGTGTGTTTGAGAGAGAGATATTGAGAAGGAGAAAAGATTTATGGGAGTATTTGTTGATTTCTGTCTGTTGAATATATGAAACCAAAGGATGCTCATCCTTCTGGATTACTGGGAGCGTCATATGCGTGTGTCACAATAAATTGATCGTAAAACACATGCGGCCTCTTTACAGTTAACATGGTGTTGCGTGTGTTGATGTGTCTGTGGGAGGCCCATCATGCAAGACCTGCGGCAGAGTGAGGGGAATAGCGAGCGCAGCGTGGGTCACCGTCAGAGACACTCTCTGACTGTATCAGGGGAATCTGCATGGAAGAGGTCTGCGGTGCCGTGTCATCATCTGAGTTTCCCAGGGCTCATCTCTACCAACATTAAAATTCATGAGCAATGATTACCATTTTAAACATGATCTCCATGAAATGCCATCGCTTTTTACTCCAGGTTATGATGCCACATTTCACTTACCTGCTGCATGTAAAAGTCAAACACCAATGGCTGAGGCCTTTTGTTGTATCTGGCTGACTTCTGTCCTGACAATTTGGCAGAAAACGTGGATCTTTAACAGGAGAGATGAGAATAGCAGCCAGTCTACTGTTGTAAGAGTGTAGCGCAGATAAAGACATTTTGTTCCCAAAGCGCTGCAGCTGAGCCCACAACATCCATCTGAAGGCCTACGGACAAGTTTATATTTAACCACCTCAGTCTGTAATAGTGTGCGCCAACTGACACCACAGCAGTGTCACCCTCACTCTTACCCTTACTCACCCCCATCATCTTTTACACATCATATTCACTGATCTAAATCACATTGCAATTACTCTTTTTACTATCAGCCATGATCACCATGGCTGGGTTTGTCTGAAACCTTGTGAGTCTATGTGTCGTCATGCAAAATGTGGTCCAGGTGATACCTGTTGTGGCCAAAATTACCATAGAAACAGTTGCAAGTACTTTGGCAGGCCTTTATGTGTTTGTGTGGATAGATTTAGTCACTGCAAAAGTAGCACTACTGTGCAAGACACAGTCCTGAGGCGTATTGATGGGTGGGCTTGTACATAAGCAGTGTATATGACAGCTTTCCCACCCTATGAGATTTATTAAAACTCACACCACATTTAGACGAGAAGGGCCCTAGTAAAAACGAAAAAATCTTTCCTTGGTGTTTTTAAAAACAGTCATTGCGTACTCAGATCTGCAGAAACAACTGGAAACACTGTATTATGCATTCCAGGCCAGTAGTTCTTCTAGTTCTTCTTCTTCAGAGCGGTGAGTACAAACAAACGATAGTGAACGCACACACGAGAAACGACAGTGTTACAAACCTCAGTAGAGTCTGTAACAAAAACAGCGCAGTAGTCCACCATTGTTGTTTTTGTTTTTCACCCACCCGCACATGGCTGTTTTTCTGAAATGCAATGCACATGTGCTAAGTGCGCCATGATGTCACTGTTCTCACAGGATCTGCGCTTGGCCAGTGTACATGTCAACAGAAGAAAAAGATTATGTTTTTGGGCCCCCAAAATGCCATTATCATATTGAACAAAAGGCCAAACTGCAACAGAAAACTTATTGTTTAATGCAAGAACTGCTGCTGTGTAAATGGCCCCTAAGTCACTGAGAAAAATGCCATGCTTTCGATAGGGTGGGCAAGCTGTACATGTGTCAGTCAGCACAGGCACAGAGCAGCAGCAGGGGCCACTAATGTTCCAGTCAGCATTCTACCACTGCAAGTCTCAAAAATGGGCGGGGCTAGGAGCGGAGAAAAGACACACCCAGTCACCCAATCTTATTGCCTCTGGATCCACAGCCCCTCCTTGCCACCTGCTTGGTGAGAGGGCAGTGACAGGGGGCTTGGTTGGAGATGAAAACAGGCTCCTGCTACCAGGATCAGCCAAAATTCAATTGCAACAGCAGGTTTCAACCTTTAGAGAAACAAGAAAAGAGGAGGGCACATACATTTGGTGACTTTTACAGGTGCTAGATGCAAAAATCAAATTAAAGATGACTGTATTAATTTTTACCAGACATTACCAGATTTTGAATTGGAAAGTGCCTGATGAAGATCTCTGTTAGATCGAAATGAACATACACAGCATGTAGAATTTTAATGCTTTACACTCAAATGTCAAGAGTTGGACATGAATCAATCGATAACACTACTAATTTCTCATATCCTATATCGCTATTCAAGTGATAAAAGTGATTTGGTGTTTAAGTTACTCTTTGAAAAGCCTAGGAACAATATTGCAAACACCTCACATGTTCTTTATTCACAACGTGAACTGCTTCCATCAGGTAGATGCTACAGGGCCCCAATTCAATAAAGGAGGAGATACCTGAATAGGTAAAAAAAAACCTCCTCTTTTCCTGTCAGTGAACTCAGGAAATCAATGTGTTAAATGATGGGCAGTACTGCATGTACTTGAATGCACTTTCTGTCTACATTTCTCTGTGCGCTGCACTGTGTATGTATTTGTATGTGGCAGCCTTTATGTCCCAAACGAATGTCCCTAGAGATGAATAAAATCATCTTGAATTCAGAATTTCAAAGTCAAATATTTCAAAGCTGTTATTTAAAATGCAGTATTAGTAAAGAGTATTCAGTTGAGAAGTAGGCATTTGCTTGATTATGAATACAAAATATGATGGTTATTTGTTGCTTTCCTACACAGACTGTTTGACATCGAAGTTCACAGGCTTTATGTGATGAGATAGTATTTGACCTTTTGCTTTGTTCCCTGCTTTTCATCAGCTCTGCCTCGAACATACTCACAATTGTTTACAGAAATGGGACAGAGAGAGAGAGGAATACTATCTGAGCTGCACTGACACTCCTGTGTGTATACCGTCCACTCTAAAAATAACACAATTTATGTTCCGCCAGTCCCTATGTAAGCTGCTGCCTCCCTCCCTCTTAGCTTGCTGCTCACATTTGACCGATTAAACTTTGTTTTCTCCACCAGTCCTGCATGCCAACTCATCCTGAGGCAGGGGTCAGCATGCTGATCACTCCAGCTGCTGCCAGGCCTGCATTTTTAAACAGAGGAGCATCAATTAGCAGCCTTGATGGATGCAGGGGCAAACCTGAGATTGACACTGTCAACGAGTTCAACAGGTTCACAGAGTTCTGTTGCAGGCTGTAAAACTTTATTAATTTTCCAAGTCACTCTGTTGTGTCACAGCAACTTTCTGCAGAGCGAGGAACTCAGGCTCCCAGGATATTTAGGCACAGAAATGCTAATATCAACATGGAACATATAATGACAATGCTAACGTGTTGATGTTTACCAAGTTCACTATCTTCGTTGCAAATTAGCTGTAAAGCTAAGGCTGATGGGAATGTCTTTAGTTTTATGGATAACTGGTAGATGAAAATATTGTAAAAATAGACATTTTGACCTGAAGATGGCACGAGATGAAACCTCACAAAATCCTTTAAACTTATTCTTTAGGGACCTTGAATATCATAGATAAGAGGTTTCTCTTTAACTCACAAACCTCTGCCAAGATAGGGCATTACCAAAGTCAGTAGGTTTAATTCTCTGGTCAGCATCAATATCTGTAACAAATTTCATCACGTATTTTACATTTTAGTCTTGATCAAAGTTATGGACAGACAGTACCATAAGTAGAGCAATGCTAGTATTGTTAAGAATGACAACATAACACACACAGACACACACACACACACACACACACACACACACACACACACACACACACACACATTTAGCCAGTGATGATACAGGTTTCATGTTTTCAGTTTAATTATTTTGCATTACAAAACAGCTATGGAGTCCACGTTGATTCTTACCAGATCATCTTGATTAAGAATCAAATGACAGAAAAAACCTGCATGGGACTTGCATAAAGCGGGCATGTGAGTAAAGGGGAGACTCATGGGAACCCACAGAACACATTTTCATTCAGATACCTGGAGGTCAGAGGTCAAGGGAACCGTGTGAAATGTCTTTGCCGTTTTTCAATCACCAAAATTTAGCCTAAATTTGGAGCCTCATTGAGCCCCCTTACAACGAAGCAAGCATGACATGGTTGGCGTTTAATGCAATTAAAAAAAATAAAAAAATCAATCATCAGCATTAATTATGGACTTTAATTGCATCACGATTAAAGCATTAAATGCTGGCAGCCCTTTTTTTTGTCACTGAACATTATTTTTTGAAGAAATTTCCTGTGCAGTACCTAAAAAGATACACCGTACACACATACAATAAATAATCAAAAAGACGACATAAATAGCAGAAAGTGGCACAGAATAAAGACGGATTTCCACTGCTTGCATGTGCGTTACGTTACGGCTTGTCTGCGGTTTTGCTCCGTGCTCCGTCATCCATCAATCCCCACCAGTTGCGTTTTGAGTCCAGCATGGCGCAGCACCGCTGGATAAGCTGGAGTGGCGAGACCGAGGAGTTCTCACGGTCATTACAGAATCACGCACAGTATATCATTACAGAAAAAAAAGCAGTAACTCCATTCACTCCGTGGATTAATTATAGTGATGTCAGTTCACTCCCATAACTCCCAATAAGGTGCTTCATGCCATTTCCTTTCTATGTTTGTCCTTATAAAAGGATGTGTGGTGTCATAAATAATTTTGTGGTTTTCCACCTTACAAATTGGCTTCTCCCCGTCCCTGTTGCCGGTAATGACCTCCGAAAACCTCTGACCTGTTGAATCCAGGCCTGGATCCGCTCATTTTGATGTTTTGTTGATGTAGTTAAGTGAAATATGATCAGACATAAACACGTGTGTGTTTATTCTAAAAAGTAACCGGATGTTTTAATGTTGTATTGCTTTCCGATTTCCTGTCTGCTCTGTGTTAAAATTGGCTAAATTTATGCAAAGATATCCGGCGTCTGGCAAAAATAGGTTTGCGCATCTGATCCACAAGCCTCCGGACTGCCGGAGCTGGGACGGAGTCGATCTGCAGTACAGCAGAGCCAGTGGAAATTTACACATAGACTATAGTTCAATCTATTAGCTCCATCTGCCGTGACGGAGTGGAGGTGGACTGTATACGGATCTAGTGGAAATCCGGGGTAAGTATTGCACATTTCTTTAGTTGCATGTTATTAAAGTAAGGACATGTGAATATTGGTGCACATTTAAAATAATAAACCAAGCCTATGATGTGTATTTGATGTGTAGTGTTGTGCAGAGGTGGTGGCAGTGGGGGACCAATTAGAGCTCAGTTCACTCTAGAGCTCTTGGGTAAAAGCTGTGAGTTCTTCAGGTTCTGAAGTGCCTTCCAGATGGTAACAGAGAGAAGTGGTGGTGGCCATGGTGACTGTGGTTTGTCAGAATACTGTTGGCTCTGTGGAGGCCCATACACTGAAAAAAATTGATAGAGCGGACATATTGGACAAGTTTGGAGGATTAGGCAACAAAGTCAAGGATGGTTATGTTCAGGGAAAAGAGGCACATGTAAGTTGTCAGAAAAAAAGTCACATCCTCACTGTAAGTAAACACAGGACTCCTACATTGAAGTCTGTTGTTTGTGGGACACACCCACCACCCCTCCCTCGCACCGTATAGGCGCCCTTGCACTCCTTATATTACGTCGTCACTGACAGCGTTTCAACCAGATGCTGTCCTTCCAGGTTTCATGCACACACATCTGTTTTCCTCCAGTCGTGTTTTTAGGTGACACCGTCCAGTTGCCTTCCATGTGGATACGGGAAGTGGTTTTTGGCGTCACACTCATACGCTGAAAGCAGTGACAGAGCAGACATATTTGTCTTTGAGTTTGGAATGACAACAGGCCGGACTTACACCTTTCATATTATATCAATTGGTCATTTTATCCATTAGTTATATGAAAATATTGATTAACACAGCTGCAGTTGGCACCATTATTTTTGCATTTAGTTTTGAGGTTACGGCAACCTCTCTTCAAGTGTTCTTTTACACAGCTTACTCCCGTGGCTTTTAAACTTATTCTGCCATTTTCAAAAAATGAGGTTTGGATACATTTTTGTTGTCTTTTCTCTTGTCTTAATGTTCAATTCAATTTTTCAGTTTTATTAATGAAGCCTAAGAGGGCTTTACAGCATACAACACTCCTCTGTCCTTGGACCCTCACTCTTTACATTACAATAACAATACAGCAACTACAATTTCCCATTGTCTGTCTAAAATAATACTAATACGAAGTAATTATAAGTCTACTTAGACCTTCAGATATGTCTGAACACCATGCTTAAGATCTACTTTAGGAAGATGACTTTTTTTTTTTGCAGGAATGGACCTGCTGGCTGAACACAACTGTTTCTCCTACAAAATCATCAGACAAGCAGGCAATGAGCAATGATCCACAACAGTCAAACAGACAAAGGAGCATCTGCACAAATCAAACACATCAACAGAAACTTTAATGATGTCAAACTACTACCCACACAGTTAGATTGCAGAAACAAGTCAGGAAAAAACATAAAAAACTTAATAAAAGAATGGTAAATGGACTGTACATGTATAGCACTTTTCTAGTCTTATTGACCACTACATTGTCACTTTCACCCATTCAAACACAAATTCACACACTGGTGGCCGAGGCTGCCATACAAGGTGCCACCTGCTACTCAGTAATCATTCACACGCACTCACACTCTGATGACGTTGGTTCAGTATCTTGCCCAAGGCTATTTCGACATGTTGCCCGGAGGAGCCGGGGATCGAATCGCTGACCTTCCTATTTGAGAACGACCCCCTCTACCTCTGAGCCACAGCCGCCTGAAGCAATAGTGTTGCCGGCTCTATCAGAAGGTTGTGGTACAAAGCTGGAAGCTTATTTTAGCTTACCACTACAGCAAATAAGAGAATCACTTCTACTCCAGGGGGGCCTCACTGAGTCATGTTCATTCACATGTTGTTTTTGCTGCACTCCTCTTGTGATTCCTGATTCATATGTCTGATGCAGGCTGCTTCTTATAGATACTCAGGTAAAAGAAAGTGGGTTCTTCAACTATGAACATGGTAACATACACTCAATGATGTTTTTGTTGTGCAAACTCTTTTTGTTGCTATTGTAGAGTCAGCCTTGTAGCTGAACACTGCTGCACACATGGAAAGGTTTGCTAAGCATGGATACTCCATCTGAAGCAATATTCCTTGTGATAAATATGGATTACAGTGACAATTGGATGAATACAGGAGAGACAGAAAGGGCGGTATCATCCTGAGTACATAAATAGATTGACCCTTTGCTCTTGCTCTTTAGGATAAAATCATGTACTGGACAACAAAATGCTTCCATATTCTTAAAATAAATGCAGCTACTTAAGAGAATCCCACTGTCAATATTTCCTAATGGGCTGTGTCATTTCTCATGAAATGAGCGCTTTGGCATCATTTCCTCTTTGCCTCAACAAAGAACACTTAAGCCTCTTAGCATGTTTGTTTCATTACCATGAGGAAAGTATGGAATTACATGATTAGATGACTCACTCATGTATTTGAAGATGTGGTGGATAAGAACAATAATTATTGTTTCTGTCCCAGCCTTCGCAATCCCTCATACTGTAGTCTGTCCTTATTTCTAATCTTCCTCCACTATCATATCTTCATGCTTGAGCTGCTTCTGCATTCTCTGTTTGACTCCAGGGTCTCACACACTAAGGTCAAAAGTCAGCTGACCTATATCTTTTTTCCCTCACGTATGCTAATGAGCCCCCTTTCAATCTGCATTACTCCTTATCTCTCTGTTTTGTCTTATCTCTGATTATCTGGCTGCAGTGAAAAGAAAAAGTTTCTTTGTAAATATTCCTATTTTAAGAGGAAGCTTGACTTGCTTTACAACCAATGTTATATTGCAATTATAAAGCATGTAAGTATTGCATAATAAAGGCCATGCTGGTAGAAAAAAGAAAACGCCTGACTATAAGGACAAAATGATTGAGGACAACTTCAGAGAATTGAACCGCCACCCTCTGATGTATGATCTAATCCACAGGCAACTGCAACAGCACATCAGCTGCACAGAAACCTTACTGACAATACTGATCATCTCTAATAACTTTTCACTTTTCACACAGAGGCTCAATGACCGTAAAGGTACATACATATATGTATCTCATTCATAAAGCCTCTGGAAATGTGGCTTTAAATTGCAAGAATGCAAAAACTACATCAATTTTAAGTATCTCATTAAGTATCTACAAAAAATAGTGAAAATAAATGTTCCTAACTATTAGAAAATCAAGTTCAAAAACAGCTCATTTTGAGCAGCAACATTTCTGCAGACTGTGTGGGCGTGGCAGATCACATTTTGAATGACACCTCCTTGTATGACGGGCCATGTGGGATATTGTTCAAAATTACTTCTCACATTCACATATGAAACAAAAATCATTCATACACACAACTGAAAACCACACACATACACAACTGAAATGCCTTCACAAACACAACCTAAAACCATACACACACAACTAAAATCATTACAATCACACACACAACTGAAAACCATACATGCACACAATTGAAAAGCATAAACGCACACAACTAAAAACCATTCACACACACAACTGAAAATCATACATGTAAACAGCTGAAAGCCATGCACACAACTGAAAATCATGCATGTACACAGCTGAAAGCCATGCACACAACTGAAAATCATGCATGTACACAGCTGAAAGCCATGCACACAACTGAAAATCATGCATGTACACAGCTGAAAGCCATGCACACAACTGAAAATCATGCATGTACACAGCTGAAAGCCATGCACACAACTGAAAATCATACATGTACACAGCTGAAAGCCATGCACACAACTGAAAATCATACATGTACACAGCTGAAAGCCATACATGCACACAACTGAAAACCATTCACACATACAACTGAAAACCATACACGCACACAACTGTAAATCATTCACACACACAACTGAAACCTATACACACACATAACTGAAACCATGCACGCACACAACTGAAAAACATACACACAAACAAGAATTGTGTAAAATACCCGGAGCACGTGTAGTAGAGATTAATGGCGGCCGAGTGTGCCAAAGCAGTTAAAAGCCTCTGGTGGAGAGACCGACTTCTGAATTGGCACCTCGCTAGCTTGAATGGCAGGCTTTTAGACTTGCTAAATGTTATTGAACTGGATGGTTTACATCTAGATGGTACTAGGAGTCGTTTCAGGGGGGGTTGATGCTCACAAAAAATGATTTACTGATTTACAGACGTCTCTTTCCTGATGTGTGTCATTGGGGCAATGTCTTTCTGGGCCAGTGTGCATCACGTGACCGACTCAAACGATGTAATTCCACTTTTGGCAACTATGTAAAATTTGCATCCAGGCCTGCCGCACTTCCTGGGGGCTTAGCTGAAGCAGAAAAGGTATCAAGTATCAAATGACACCTGCTTTTTGATTGGCTTTATCCATATTACATAATATGGATTGGGGATAACCACGCACAAATCAACCCAGCCTGAGGAAACTGTGAAAAAGCTAAAATGACAATATATCAAATTTGGATTGAGGCTAATTTCTGATAATTTCTGATTCTTTTTATTGCGTATGTAAGACCCATAAATTACATATTAAGAAAGTTTTGGATGATTTGGGTTCCCAGAGGCTTTAAGTTTGCACATAACAGACTTAAAGTAGTATTTCATCATACAAATACAAAAAGAGTCCTCACATTTGCTCAAAAAGTAGAAGACCTGCATCTATCAGAATATACCAGACAATGTAATGCCACCTCATCCACTCAACACAATGGCAGCCAGCAGGATCTCGTGTTACAGTTAAACAGTAAGTTTAACATGTTTCTGAGAAAATTTTAATTTTTTTTAAATTTTAGAAATATGCAATGATGTAACAGAATTTCAGGTTTGGCTCGGCTGCAGTTTTGCTCCTTGCTCCATCATCTGTCAACTTCCACTGGTTGTGGTGGAAGTTATGGCGCAGCTCTGGCAGATCAGCTGGAGTGGCAAGGCCAAGGAGTTCCCGTGTTAATTACAGAATCACGCGTATTATATCAGTACAGAAGAAAAAGTAATAACTCCATTCACTCCCACAACTGTCAATATGGTGTTCCGTGCCATTTCCTTTCTATGGCTGTCCTTATAAAAAGGATATGTGGCATTATAATTTTGTGATTTTCCACCTCCAAAATTAGCTTCTCCTCATCCATATTGTCAGTAGCGAGCTCTGAAAACCTCTGACTTGTTGAATACAGGCCTGGATTTGCTCATTTTGATGTTTTGTTCATCTAGTTCATCAGACGTAAACACAGAGTATTTTATTCTGAAAATTAATTGGATGTTTTAATGTTGTGTTGCTGCAGCATACGGCAAAAATAGGAGCCTTGAGTATGTGATCCGCAAGTATCTGGACTGCCAGAGCTGGTGCTGCGTTGATCTGCAATGTTGTGGAGCCGGTGGAAGTTAACACATAGACTAGAATGTAATCTAGTTGCTCCATCTGCCGTGACGGATCGACACCGGACCACACATGGATCTGGTCGAAATTACCATTTGAAATGTGCAGGAAGAAGTATGGCATCTACTTCCTGTTCACAAACTCTTGCCATTAGGACAAAATGCGGCATTATTCATTTCTGAAAACATATTAGTAGAGATAAAGGTAGTGCAGTAAAATTATCTTGAATTATATTCAATCAGTACTGCCAAGCTTTACTATTTGATTGGATTTTGTTTTGTGTTTGAGAGATGTAGAGAGGAGCGGGTCTAAGATAAGACAAGAAAAGAATAGGGAAAGAAAAGAAAAAAGAAAAGAAAAGAAAAGAAAAGAAAAGAAAAGAAAAGAAAAGAAAAGAAAAGAAAAGAAAAGATAAAAATAAAATAAGATAATCCTTTATTATTCCCACAGTGGGGAAATTTGCATTGTTACAGCAGGTACAGGATGAGCAGCAAAAGAGTAATATAATAGTAAAAAATACAAATACAAATCTAAAAAAATATTAATATTATATTATATAATAATATATTATATGAACTTACATACGGTGGTGATGAAGTGTTAAAGGATTGTTAATTGATTACTCAATATGAATAAACACAGACCAAAAGTCTACAGCCGTGTGGCTCTGTGAGGCTGTGCTTTGGCACACCGATGCTATGAGCTGAATGGTAATGTTGCTAACCATAAATGCTAATATAATGGTGAACAAATATAATGTTTACTATATTATCCATTTTAGTTAAGTATGTTTGCATGCTAGCATTCACTAATTAGCAGTGAATACAGGGTACAGCAGAGGCTGATGGGAATGTCAGTAGTTCTGTAGGTATTTGGTCATAAATGTCAAATGAAACTTGTGATGTCAGCTTAAAAGAGAGCAAAGCTGAAACAGAATTGAGAACAGTTTTGAAGCCTCTGCACATCCACACAGGTGTTTTCAGTTGCTGTCAAAAAGAATGGCCACATGAGCATTAAGATCTACTTAATTCTAATCCCATCTCCTCACCTTTTTTATTCATGTCTTTATTATAATTACTTTCAGTTTTAGCAAATGCAGCCATGCAGACATGCAAGCTATAAACTCATCAGTGTTTGTTTGATACGGTTTCCTCAAGGATGTCCTGCCATAACCTTTCTTTCCTCCTCTCTACCTATCATAACATCCCCACAAATCAAAAGAGAAGTTGTTGCTATGGTGACAAAATGCATACACCATCCGTCTATCATCCTTTTAGTGATGTGATGATAGAAAATAGGCTCCTCTCCACAGAACAAAACCAATATCATCTGTCTATTTGTCCTATGAATCATCGTATAAGAACTTTTCCTGTGTGAATTTTGTGAACAACAGAGGGCCAGGTGGGCCATTTTCCCCAAAAGTAAGACTAATAAAATGTCAAATGAATATCTGATTAATTTGCAAATCAGTATCTAGATCTATGAAATAGTGATGCAATGAAGTAAACCTCAGGAAGAGCAGCAGAGGATGATGAGGGATCCCTCTTCCAAGACAGACAGACGTGCAATAGATGTAGTAAATAACAAATAAAATACAATTGTGGCAAAAAGGAAAGAGCAAGAGAGAGGAGGAGAGAGGCACAGCAATAGTGGAAACAAAAGCATGTCATATTACAATAATAATAGGTGTGAAATTGTCAAATGCACTTGGTAAGAGTCTCATGCATATATTGATAGTGAGGTGTCCAAAGGCATGATAACGGCATTGGTGCAACCAGGACCAAGACCACGATCAGGACGAGCGGGGGGTACAGTATTAGTGCCGCCACAGCATGAGCACAACCAAAGGCAGGGTCACAGCGCCAGCACAGATATCACAATGATCAGGCACAGCCAGGGTTGCAACCAGGATCGGGAAAGCTAGGAAACAAGGGAACAGGAATGCTCCGAGGGAGCAAGAATGTATGTCTGACTCCTCCATGATAGCTGGCGATATGTCCCCTTTCAGTTGCTATTGGACCTTCTTCTGGTTGACCCATTACATCACAAACCAAATATCTTCGTCTGACTTCCAGGTCAAAGCCCTGTGTGGAGACTATGGAGCATCCACAGAAGGTGGTCCAGGTCACGTTTGGTTGAGGCGTATATACATGAAATAGAAAATCAACCCCCAACCGCATTATCTAGGCGTGTTAGTCTGACTTCGAGAAATTCAACTTTTCTTCAATTTCCGTCGGACTAACATGTTTACATGTATTTTAAAAGTCCAGTTTTAGTCAGACAAAATAATTTGACTTTTCCAAACATTATGTAAACGTACAGACTATTCAAAGAACTGTCATGACAATTGATTTGTGTAGCTGAAATTCTGTGTAATAAAAACAGGAGCTATAAACCATGAGATCCTCTGATATTTAGAATATATAAGAGTCACTTTAATCCAACACAGAGGCATATTTGTTGTTTCAAACTTTTGATTTTACTTTGATGCCATTATTAGAAGCAGTTTCGTTTTACACCTGCAACCAAACTAGAAAAAATCCAAGAGTCAATCATTGATGGACCTGACATGAGCCTTCTCTGAGCTGCTGCCAAAAGCTTCATAGTTGTGGTTTCAGTGTCTTGTGAAGCCTCTCTGACACTTCTACTGGGGTTTTGTGTTTCCCAGTGTGAGCAACAGGGGGCTGCATCATCAAAATGCTTGGCAGACATCCAAAAATACCGAAAGTGCATCTCCTCCTCTATGTCCCGCATTTGCAGGATCAGAGCATGTTTACCCTGCACTCCTCTGCTTGGCTCAATGGATGCAACGACCACAGCCTCTTTTTGTGCTCTCGTCGTCCTCTTAGTAAAAATAATCTTGAAACCTCTTTCTCTTCAATTAACTCACTGATTTCCTAAAATCCTCCATTATTAAACATTAAACATTAAAATAAACAACAGCAGCAGGGGACACACCAGGGCCCACTGTGCCCCATCCAGCAGCAGTCTGTCCTGGTGCTGGCAGACCTCCTCACCATACCACTTTTTTTAATGTTTTTTTTAATGTTTTGTTTCCTCCTTCCGTTATAGCACATTTTACTTATCCTCTTCCTACACTACTGAGTCTACAGATTTTTCACATTAATTTGTGACTTACTTTCATTATTTTTTTGGTTAATACATCACTTTAGATATTGTTTACCCATGGGTCTCCCACTTTTTGTCCAGCCTATAAGAACCCTGTGGTGACATGACACTCACTCAAATCCCTAAACGTTAAAGCATCACAATAAAATTGAAAAGGTCCCTGGCTATCCTTGAACAAGATACTGAACCCCAAATTGCTCCCAATGCTGTGACATCAGAGTGTGAATGTGTGTGAATGGTTGCTAAGTAGCAGGTGGCCCCATGTACAGTAACCTCGGCCACCAGTGTATGAATGTGTGTGTGACATGTAGGGACTTTTTGAGTGGTCAAAAAGACTAGAATGCATTATACAAGTGCAGTCCATTTACCATTTGCAGTACAAAATGTTGCATAATCAGCCACTGTCTTGTGTGATTTTTCTCAATGTTTCTCTTTACTGTCTAGGGCCAGCATTTTATTGGATGTCCTAACTTAGATATGACCTTGTTCAGTGTAGACTGGGGTAGTCATGACATCTTCCAGCAGGATGTACAACCCTTGAAGATGTAGTGACACAAAAATGCAGGTCACATTTATCTTTAAATAACAGGTTATTTTCAGTTAAACTGGTAAAAACAGAGATGATGTGAAACAGTGTGGGAACTTTTAACCCTCAGTTCAAACACATCTGTCTTTTTTGCACCAACCACCTCTCTCAACAGGAGACAAAAGTAAGCACAGAGCAGAAGGACGGTGTCACCAGCTTTTGTAGTGCTGACATTTATTGCTATTCATAGTCAGCTCATGAAAGTTTTATTAACTATTGTGCCCAAGTCCACCTCGATTTTCCCTATCTACCTTTTGGCTTTTTTTTTGGTGGTTGAGCTATCCCAAGTTTCTAACAGTGACCTGCAACAAAGAGACAAGTCATCTCTGCATCCCCTCCCTTCAAAGTGGACTGCGAGGTAAGTTTTGAATGTTCAGCCTCCTGTCTCCATGCCGTTGTTCAGTGGGACCCAAATGTCCCTGCTTTTAAGATGAATTTCAAAGCAGTAATCCCCAATGGCACAGGCTTGTCCAGGTTATTAGAAACAGACGACTTGGCTTTGAGGATGTGAAGTGTGAGGTGAAATTAAATAGTAATGAATTTTGTCTTCCAGCAGCAGTTGATTACAACTTGGATCTTTTATATTATCATTATTTTTATCAGATATATATTTGCATTCACAAAAATAAACTGTTAAGGTCTGGAAACAAAGAGACATTGCATTTACAACAGGTTTTAAATCACCAGGGATGTCGAGCAGTTTGAACTATAGTTATATTAATGTAGATCATGTAAGAGGGAGTAAAGGTTTTTCTAGTTCTACATGTAACAAAAGCATTTTCTAGTTAATGCATTTCAGTAGCCTGTAATAATTACAGAGGTGAATGTCAGTCTTGGAGTGTTAAAACCAGCTGCATACTGTGGGAAAAGATGTAATCCAATTACAAAGACTATTTATTGAATGAAAAGTCAATGTTAATGGGTTTATCACAGAATGGAAGAGTGTTTTATTGGAATTGTGAGAATACTGAGTTAAGTTAGGGACGGTGGTTAATTTAACAGGCGAGTAACTGAAAAACACAGGGAGCAGAACAAACAATGCATTAACTGAAATGTTTTGACTTTACATGAGTTTGAGTTGTTAAAAAAACAGATGCAGATGATATCTGGAAGGAAACGAGATGTAACGTGTCCTCATTATTCCTGTTTTCACTTGCTTATACAGGTTACCATCCCTGGGACGCATAACATTAGCATTTTCATAATTTATATTTTATAAACCCTCTTGCCTGGCCTTTTTATCCCTTGTTTTATTGTGTTCTCACTTGTTGTATTGATAATTATATTATATTTCCACTGAATTGAAACTGTTGGCTGTCAGGAAGTTTGGGATCCTTTTTTTATCTGCAGCATTATTTATACTTACAGTATATACAGATATTTCTTCAGTGGCACTTAAGTGTTTTTCAGTGTGCATAGTTATTGATGTAAAAGAATAAGAAACAAAACCCCATATAAACAAAAAAGGTTTACAGATGTATATCTAATGCACATAAATACTGATTGTTTATAGGTGAAGCAGAAATACATAAATTTATGTATTATAAAATCTTTGCAATTTAAAAACAACTTATTTGAATTTCGTTACATATACAAACTGATGAATTTATAAGCTGCTTGTCAAAAATAAATTGTGTTTTACATTTAAAATTTATCAAAGGAAATCTCAGAAAAAAATATTCCTGTTAGATATATGCTTAACCGGTGCTATGCTTAAGTTTGTCAGTAGAGGAGAGGCTGCCAGCCAGTAACAAGCACCAATTTAACTGATCCACATCCAGCCCAAGAGTTTTTCTAAAAACGTTCCCCAAGGGAAGTATTTACAGTATAAGGTGAACAGGACTGGTCTGAGCACAGAATCTTGTGGAGCTCTGTGACAAACTTTAGTGTGGGGAGCAGCGGCTGTGGGTTGTGGGCTGTGAGCAGGTTGTCCTCTTATCGGAACGTCAGCTGTTTGATCCCCGGCTCCTCCAGGCAACATGTTGAAGTATCCTTGGGCAAAATACTTAACCCAAAATGGCTCCTGATGTTGCGTCATTGGAGTGTGAGTGCATCTGAATGGTTACTGAATGGCAGGTGGCACCTTGTACAGTAGCCTCGCCCTCGGCCACCAGTGTGTGAATGTGTGTGTGAATGGGTGAATGTGACAATGTAGTATGAAAATGGTCGGAAGACTAAAAAAGTGCCATACAAGTGCAGACCATTTATTATTTTATATATCTCACTGTATCTCCGACATGTTCTCATCCGAACTTATCACATGATGCTGCTCTGTCAGTGACCTTCTACATCTTCTTATGATGTTTTAGGTATCCTTACGCGTCAGTTGTTTATGCGCAGGGATGCCATTGCCATGATATCAACAAATGTAAATGGTGGAATGACGCAGCACGGCAACAGGATGCGATCAACGTGGACCGTCATGATGGTTAAGATGACACAACAAAGTCATGGCTGTGTGGCGACATGGGGGGTGGGGGTGTTAGGTTGAATAATGGAGAAAGTTTAATAATTGTCTTAAAAAGAATTTTGATCAGGCCAACCACACCCAAACCGCTATTGGAGGAATTAGTATTTGACAAATTAATTATCAGTTACCGACAACGCCACCCCAGGCATTTCACCTGGAGAACTGTACTAACCCTTTCCACAGTAATTAAAGCACACAAGTTCATTCACTGATGAAAGCTTGAGACCGGGTCCAGCGTAAAAAAAATTAAGTTAATTTTATTTAACAATATATTATTTTACTTAACACAGTTCAATAAAATCGTTATACACACACACCACGCACGCACTCACCCCTAAACAAAACCCCACAAAATACACAAAAAGAAAGGCAAATAACTAAATTAGGTTTTACATCAGGGTTAAATTAATGAACCACACATAAATTAACAAAACCCAACACGTGAAAGCAAAAGAAAACTGTCAAATAACCCAAAACAAATAAAGATAATCAGAAATAATCTTGAAATCATCAAAACTAATAAACCCAAATAAACATGCAAGGCAACCAAAGAAAAATAATCCAGAATAAGTAAGCCAAAACAAACATGCAAAACAGCCCAAACATAAAGCAAAAAAATAAAGCAACAACTATCAAAAGTAACTAAACCCCAGTACACATGCAACACAATAGTAAAGAAAAAGAAAGTATTACTAATAAACTTCAGTCCATGCTTAGGGGAAGGTTAAGATATGCGCAGCCCAGGGTAGGGACAGCAATCACTTTAATGAGTGCCAGCAGCAGCACAGTTGGCGACGTAGAGTTGGATGAATGGAGATAAACAATCGCCACACAAACAGGCACGCAAAACAGCAGCCGGCCGGCGTGGCGTGCGAGGGAGGTGGAGCCAGAGATGGTGGAAGGGATCGCACACACGTGTACCCTGCCATTGAAAGACATATTTTTTTATTTCATAAATTAACTATGCCGGTAACTTGGCATCACAATGTCTACATACCGTCAGGAGTTGAATGAACATCAAAAAGTGAGAAGAGAAGCACTCTGCGCCACAGCGGCATAATTACAAACGTGGCAGACCGTGGATCACTCTCCCACGCTGCAGCACTCGAGATGAGGTGCCGGGGAGAGACACTCGCTGCCCGGCGATTAACGCAGACAAGGGAGAGGAAAACCCGAGTCCAGGCACTGCATGAGAGACAAGAGCCAATGTTGATGATGACCGCGAAACTTTATGAAAAGCACACAGAACCATGCAGCACTGCACATACCCGGGATCGGCGAGCCGAGCGATCTGGCCGCGAGGCGATCAGGTGAAGCTACTGGTGGAAGCGGAGCACCCGGAAGCTTCGAGACAAGAGAGCTCCCAGGGCACAACCACCCACCTTTATAGACTGCGCCCCCAGCAGAGACATGCTGATCCTGCGGCACTAATTAAGACACCGCACAGCTGCAGCCATACTGCTACAGCTGGTTAGGTTTAGGTAAAAGAGGCACACAGTAAGGTGTGGAAAAAAAATCTTATATCTGCACAGTTATTTATGGGAACCATCCACCATAAGCCCTATAAGCACACACATACACCTAATATTTCATTGTTAACAGCAGCATTATTACCTGACACTGTCCTGCAGTGTTTCTTGTGCACACAACCAGTTCTGTGTTCTCAAGTGAGGCCATCCGTGGGTGTTGCATGTTGACAGGTCCGTTGGTCGGTTCTGTTCTAACACGTTCTCATCTGGCGGCGTCCAGCCGCATATTAATTGTATGCGGCAGGTGGATTTTGGTGTCACACTTGTATGCCGAAAGCACCAACAGAGGGAACGTATTTGACGAGTTTGGAACGAGAACGGGCTGGTATCTCTGGCATTTAAAGTTCCATCAGTAATATACTCCTGTGTTTGTTGTACATGGCTTATGCCAGCCCAAACCATAACCCCACTGCCACCATGGGGCACTCTGTTTACAACATTGGCATTAGCAAACCGCACAATGCCGTACACACCTTCTGCCTTCTGCCCAGTACAGTGTAAACAGGATTTCATCTGCAAAGAGATTACTTCTTCAAAGCGTCAGACACAATCGACAGTGAGCAGTTGCCCACTCAAGTTGTTTCCAGTGAACTGCTGTCAGGTCAAGACCCTGTTGAGGACGATGAGCATGCAGATGAGCTTCCTTGAGATTATAATTATCATTGTGTCAGCTGTCTAGGTGGCTGCTCAGACGATCTTACTCATGAAGATACTGGACGTGGAAGTCCTGAGCTGGTGGGGAGAATATGTAGGGGGCTGCGGGTCAGTATCGAATCCAGGGCACTGCAAAGGACTCAACCTATATGGGCTGCACACTCCACCAAGTGATGTAGAGGTAGCCATGGCATATGAAATCCTAATAACTGTCTTCTTTCAAGATCAAACTACACATTTTAGAGTGTCCTTTTATTGTATGCACCCCAAGACACACCTGTGTAGTCATGATCAATCAGCATGTTGCTATAACACAGCTGTCAGGTGGATGGATAATCTTGAAAAGGAAAAGTGCTCACTAACGTGTTGCATTACAACCAAAATTTGCAAGAAATAATACTACTGATTGCATTTTTATCTAAAATGGGAACAAAAGCAAAAGTAATGCACTTGAATGTTGGTTCTGTGTGATTGTGTGTCACTCTCACTTTTTCAGGCAAGAAAGTCACAGAGCAGCCCTGGAAGTGACTGACAAGCAAGCAAGGCGCAGACAGAATGAGAGATCCACTGCCGAGCGAGCGCATATAGGGTGCTAGCAGGAGATAAGAGATATGTCACTGCTGGAAAGACAGCCTTTTAATAACACTGGGCTGTCTCTGCAGTAGAAAGATGCAAATACTTTTGAAAAATACTATCATCTGATCAAAGTTTTTTTCTGAGAGGGGGGTCTGTGTCTTAGTCCACTTCAGGGACAACACTTTACCACAGTTAATTTATAGACACAAGCCACATTATTATGATACAAATCTGGTTTTCAACATCAGCATTTAAACATTCAAAGAGTCTTTTTTTCTTAATTAGGTATAGACCATAGACTGTATATAAAGATGGACAACATGACAGCTTTCCCACAGTGTAGCTTTTCAATCTGGATCACCCTCTGGTGTCTGATTGCAGAATAGGTCACAAGGCCCGCCCCTCCATTTGAGTGTATGGCCATAGGCAAAACTAAATTCTCAAAGTACATGCCAAATACATTATGGTAACGCTTTATTTTCCAGGCAGATAATTACATAGTAATTACATAGTAATGTTACACAATTATTGAGATATTTCCAGTGGTTGGCAAATCTACTGTTTATGGAGAACAACTATTGCAGCTGCTGCAACCCTTCCTGGCTTGTTAAAAACTAAGTTTATATTAATAATAAATTGATTCACATACAATTACCAACCCAGCATCTCAATTCTAGTATTATTTTACTGAGCAATTACCCAGTACCATGCAGTAATCCCCAGAAATTCTAGTGAAAGATTAATAAATCCCCCCTATAATTACCCACTCAACACCTTTATTTGGCTATAATTTTATGTAATTACCCAGTAATTCTCAAGCTATTCTACTCCTATAACTTGTCAATATTGGTATTGTACTTCGTAAATTACTGCTATTTCTGAGTAATTTTGTAACATTATTATGTAATTACTATGTGATTATCTGCCTGGAAAATAAAGCGTTTATATATTTTTCCCAAAGATGGTTTCTGACACTGTAGGTAGCTCTCATCACCTTGATGTTTGTTCAAGAGTTTGTTTTTATGATAAGTTTTGTTTTAATTAGTTATTTAATTCTACAAAAAGAAGATATTCAGCCATGATTGACAGCAGCGACTTAAGCATAGTAGGGGTAAGTGGGGGCGTGTCGTTCATCTTTAGACTGTATAGTCTACGGTATAGACCAAAACTAGACCTACAATAGAGTAAATAGCTACATAAACCAGTCCCAAAATAAACACAAGAAACGCTAGTGTTTCTCTGTGTCAGCTGGATATGTGAATGGGTGAAAATATGTCAATTGTCCCAAAGTTGAAAAAAAAAAGAGAAAATAATTCATCAGTGTGTGTTTATCAGAGTTTAGATATGTGTGAAGCTGCATACCTTCTTGATGAATCTCTCCTGATGAACCCAGAGTCAGGTCCCTCATGATACACAGCAGTGCTTCATCCTTTTCAGGCAGTTTTCTTATAAAATCCTGCTCTGACCCTTTTGTGCTTTTTGATAAGCAAGCATAAACACAGTATCCAGGCTACCAAAAGTGCATGAGTGTTGCTGCTGTGGCAGCTTTGACCAACATTGCGTGTCATAACAACCAAGTGAAGTCGGACTGTTTTGATTGTGTCGCCTCTGAGCAGCCCTACTAGGAGAGATCAGCCCTGAATGGCCAGAAAAGCTAGGGGACACAGAGAGAACCTCCTGACCTTTCAGCTGAATTTGTTCCATAGTAAAAGAGCACAACAGATGAGAATAAGTCAGAGCCAGACTCCAACCTCCAACTTTAGCCACCTCTAATGCAAAGTAAAGCAACCTCTGCAGACCTCTGGCAGAGCTGAAGCTGCAGCACAGAGCTTGACCACAGGGACAAGAAAAGGTGAGGAAGCAATGACTTTTTAAAAGTGACAGTGCAACAAATGAAGAATATATCAATCAGGGTGACAATTGTCATTCAGACAGTGTTTCTGCGTTATTGATCCCATTCTTAGGGCTTCTTATATGATTTATGAAGTCACATCTGTTGAAGTACAAAAAAAACACAAGAAATGGTTTAATCTTAAAATGTAGGACAGGCCTAGATAGAGGCACATTGGCAGGAGAGGCAAACGTGGTGGTAGCTATTTGACGACTTTGGAATGAGAACGGGCAGGATGAGATAACAGTGAGGCTTCAGCAACCGGAGCACAGAGTATAAAGTTTAATGTAGCACTGAAGTGTGTGTATAGTGTAGGCCAATTGTGAGCAGTGGTGGACAGTAACAAAGAATGTTTACATAAGTACTGTACTTAAGCACATTTTTTCAGTATCTGCACTTCACTTGAGTATAATTTTTTGGGAAACATATTACTTTGAACTACATTTGTGTGAGGCTCTCGTCACTCCTTCGAATTGCACTGAAGTCAGCTAATTTTTAAATTTTTTTTTTCTAAAATTCAGAAACTATAAACTGTCACCAGGTAGTTCTGTGCGTGGTTTGTTTGTCGAAGTGGTGTTCCCTTCCCGTAGCTTGACCTTGTGCACGTGCTACTCAGAGTGGGCAGCTCATTGGTAGAGAGGAGATGTCATCAGCAGGCAGCTATATTTGGTTATGTGGTGTTAGTAATGGCTACAGCAGCACATGCAGATGAAGACTCCCAATCAGATCACCCATGGCTGTACCTCAAGTCCTTGTTTGAAGGCCAACAAGAATTTTCATTCCACAGGTACAAGAGAATCAATGCATTCAGTGGGCTGCAAAGAAAGTTTAAAAAGCATGCACATTCAGATGATACATAGGTGGTAGACAGAAAAACATGTAAAAGACAGAAAAAGAATGCATATTAGACCCTGTTATCATGAACATATATTTAAATTATCATATGTGGTAATGAAGTATATGTTCATGGGAGCATTATGCTGTGTGTATTTTTCAACCTGTCCTGATGATGAGCCCTTACATCCTGCAACCCAGCGCCTCTCAGACGGCCAGAGTAAATAAGAAATTCTGTTTTAGCCAGAATATAAAAGAGTCATTTCCATCCCGTGCTCCATATACAATAGTTTCTCTTTTATCCTCTTCACTTGCTTGCTGACCTCCCAATGGATGTCACATATGTAGGCTGAGGGACACATTGCAGCTGAGTTATGTCCCTATTTTCTGCTTCCTTCAGCCTGATTTAAACCTCGGGTCCTGTGAATCAGCCATAATGCACAACCACTGTTTCTCAGATGTGTCACTTATCTATTCATGGGAGCAATTCGTATTGAGACAGCAGTGGAGACCTGAGAATCTATCATGGAGTATGGCTGCCCAGAGGGGAAGAGATTGGAGTGGACCGCGGACATTGTGCTGCTCATATCAGGAGTTCACCATTATTCTCCCGGAGTAGGTGGTTTCCGGCAAGTCACTGACACACTGTCGCAGGCTAATCACTATGCTAAACGGCTCCTGTAAGGTGCTGTCTCTCCCTGACACTGACCAACTTTAATGTCACCATTGAGCCTCGCAGACATACCTCTGCTGTCCTCTCAACATTTAGACAGACAGTCCAATTCTGCAGGAGAGAGTTGATGAAGGACAGTGCTGATGTATTCTGACAGAGACTAGTGAAAGTTGTGCGGCCTTATGAGTCAAAGACCGTACTGTTCTTTTCCATTCGCTCCTGATCATTATTGGGAAATACTGCATCACTGAGTTGTGTGTTATAGTAATCAGATTATTTTTGTATATCCAAGATATCTGTTTGCTGTCTTACGAGATGTTGGATGGAATACTTTATTCTCTCTCACTGATGAGTTGTCTGAGTGGGAGGAATTTGACCCTTACCTGTCCAGAGAGACTAAATGAGAGTTCAGTATTTTGCAGATATAAAGAAGGCCCTTACATAAAACTAGTCTGTCTCTGCAGTAGAAAGACACAAATACTCAAGAATGGTTTGCAACATGACCAGAGAAAACACATTTTTTGCTCCAGGGGTAGAAAACCTACAACTACCACAATGCAGTACCCCAAACTAGACCAATGCGTGTCACGCTGGTCAGTGACGTAAGGTGGACTGGTCTGTGTGAAACAATGGCGGCTGGCTGGAACTCATGTTACAGTTTTAAAATAAGCTAAAACATGTTTCTGAAACATTTGAGGTGATAACTATATAACTCAAGTCACAGAAGCTTGGTTTGTATTTATCGTTGTCATTCTGAAGTCGTCAAACACCGCCGCTTTCGCAGTGCTTTTGGCGTAAGATCCTGGCGCCAATAGCCCCCTCTCACATCTGCATTATGGGCCTCTGTATGGCTTCAACTGAGAACGTGGATGGACAGAACTGATCGCTGTTAGTATACGCCGCTGATTAGCACCTGCCGCGGCAAAGTGACAAGCAGATGGGCAGTGTTACATGAGAACATGGCCAGATAGAATTTGTCGCCTCATCATGAAATGCCTCATGACGGCGTCATCTGAGGACGGGGCCAGACAGAACCATGTGCATTATTATTGTACACCGGTGGATACATCCGCATGATATGCTGCAGGTTGGTGTCAGATTGAAATGCTGCTGTTAATGACGTAATATAAGGAGCACGAAGGTCATTATGTGGGAGGGGCTGTGGATGGGTCCAACAAACCCTGCACTTTCATGTCAGAGTCTGGTGTTCGTTTCCTGTCTGAATGTGATGTTTTCTCTGTGTTCTCCATGCCAGCATGTGTGTTTGTTGACGTCCTGGTGTTGGTGTTGTGCTTTTGTTGCCAAAACATAATCATTTGCAGCATTACCCCACCATGTGCTTGTGTTCACTGCAGCAGTATCCTAAAATGTCAACAGTAGTGTCATGGTTCCTGCATCTCCTCCCCCTCACTGCCAGTAAAATTCCACTCACCTTCCTCTGACCTGCTCTACCTGCAAGCCCCGCCCACTGCTGCAGCCTGCTCTCCCCACAGCTGCAGCTCATCAGCAATCAACCCGGTATTTAAGACACTCCAGCCCACACACACATTGCCAGATCGTCCTCTGCAGCATGCATGTCTTTCCAGCACTCTCCAAACAGATCATCCGTTGCCGACTCTGCCTGTCCCCGACCTGCTCTCCTCGCCTGACTCCTCGTGAACCTACCTGCCTTCTGTCCCTGACCACGTGCTTAGTTTGGGCATTCCGGAAATCTGACGGATTCCCTGGTAAAGACCTCTCTGCTCTGTTTCAACGATTCTCCTGCCTGATCCCTGCTGGTACTGTTGTTTCCGTGGACGGACTTCCCGGTAACCAAACCCCTGCCTGCCCTCGACCACCTTTCCGCTCGATCCCCGACAACGCTCACACATGTGTTGTCGGCTCACGGAGCTACGGGGTTTCCTCATCACCAGCCACATTGGGTACAAGCTTCGTGTCTTCGCTTCGTGTGATTCCCAGAGACATTGCTAGGGCTCACAGCTCGAAGAACGAACTCTCAGTCTGTATCCTGTTTTCCATTCGTGTTGGTTATAATAAAAGTTATTACCAACCGCCAGTGAAGTGTACTGTACTGCATCTGGGTCCTCCATACACCCGTTACAAGTAGACAGAGAAGAATACCTAGAGGGTAATATGTGGATGGGGAGGTCCACTCCAAAGAGGCAACATGTGATGACTAGGGACAAGATTTATTTGAATCAATACTATTGTTGCTGTACATTTCTCCCCCTCTCTCCCTCTCTCCCTCTCTCTTCCTCCCTCTCTTTCTCTTCTCTCTCTTTCTCTTTACGATATATCCTTATCATTTTGTCATCTACTGTCATTTAATTGTTTGTTATGACATCTATGCACGTCTGTCCATCCTGGAAGAGGGATCCCTCCTCAACCTTCCTTAGATTTCTACAGTTTTTCACCCATTATAGGGTTTTTCGGGGAGTTTTTCCTTCGTCTAGACCTCCTGCTTCGCTACAGTGCAGATGCGCTTCTTGGTTGCTCCCTGCTTAGCTTTTATTTTTCCTATTTTTTTCCTTTGTTTTTCCTTTTTGTCACAAACTCCAACACATTCAAGAAGGTTCTCTAAAATGATTAAATCGTTTGGAGGATAATCTTTGACATTTTTGTATTGGGATTAACCAGTTTTTCTTCAGAAGAAATTACGTGTATTGACCTGGGATTGACTCAAGTTTGTTGTTCTGTCAAAGACTGCAATAAACCCTTTTTGTATCTGATTTTGCTCCTCTCCAGTGTTCATTGACTCAGACATCTGCACCAGCCTGAAGAAAGCTTGCAAGAACTAGGTAAATAGTTTCAAGTTAAAGTTAATTATAGAGAGATCATCAGAGGTGTCAACTTTTTACCACGACAAGAGCCATGGCAAGGGATGGTTCGGACCAGCGGGAGCTGCAGTCTGAACAGACCCTGTGTGATAAGAATGTGTTGAATCCTGTAAAATCAACAACAGGCACATCATGCCAGAACTGGGAATATCTACAGGAAATCGCTGTGCTACAGAGGAGGATTTTTACACTTGAAGCAGAAAGAGGACTTCATGAGACACTCCCAGTAACATCCAATGGTAAGACAGCTAAGTCTACCTCAAATATTTTAAACCTGGATGACACTGTGTCTTTCCCGAAATTTGCTTGAATGGGACCCAAATAGACTGATATCACTGCCGCCTGGCATACACTTGGTGCTAAGCCAAAACAGAACAGAATCGGAAAAACAAATGTTGGTATCACAGGAAGAATTACAGCACCTCCAGGCATACAGCTAAGAAACAAATATCAACCGTTGTCTGAACCAACTGTAAACGAGCCAGAGAGCAATTTTATAAATGGGAAGCAGGGAATTAAAAATGATCAGATTCACAAGGGGAAACGTGAAATTCACCGTGGCACACAGAAGAAGCACAAGGTACTCAAGGACAAAGGATCTGTGCCAGAGGTGAGGGCGAAAGAAATCCTGCTTGTGTGAGACGGTACGATCAGTGCTGTAAACAATGAGAGGATTCCTACAAGCAGCTATCCAAGTGCTGAGGTCAGTGACATAACTGGACTTCTCTCCCAGGAGCTGTCAAACCACCCTGGAATCAAACAGGTCATCGTGCATGTGGGAGGCGTTGACACCAGGAGAGGAGAAGTTTTAAAAAAGGATTTCTTAGAACTTTTTAAGAAACTTGACAAGCTGAAAGTTCAGTCATTCATCAGTGGGCCTCTCCCAACAATTGACAGAAGGATCAATAAGTTCAGGAAGACACTTAATTGATAACATCAAACTGTTTTGGGAAGGGGTGGAGCTCTTCAATCTAATGGGTCCCCATTTGAATGGACGTGGACTGTCGTGACTGACAGACAATCGTGAACCAAAAACATACTGGGCCTCCTCTCCATCAGCCAAAGTCTCTCCTGCAGGAGGAGAGCCAGCCACAGGATGACAACACTGACACTGCTCCACCTGCCTTCCCTGTAGATTGTCCTTCAACGCCATCCCCACCTCCACCCCAGCCCTGGACCTCATCATCACCCCAACCCCTGCCTCGGACCGCATCACCACCCCCACCCCAGCCCTAGATCCCCCCACCTGTATCCTCACTCTCCTCTGATTCCCTAACATCCTTTCCCTCCCCTGTCTCACCTCCCAGGTTCACAAGCCAGATGGAGGACTTGGTAAAGTCTGGGATTAAAATGATGGCCAGATCTCAGGCACTACCATCACCCATACAACACCCACAAACATCCACCCAGTTTACCTGCCCCCAAAAGCCCCTCAGGTGCCCCGCCCTCCCTCCTCAACCCCCCGTAGTCGGCCACCTTGGCCTGCACCCAGACTCCTGGCTTCTAAGGCCTTAGGCAGCACAGGGTCATCTGCTATCACTGTATGCAGCCACTAGGACACCCTGGTCCTCTACTGTTCCAGAACTGTTCCTCATTATCTGTCCTTTAGCAATCTGAGGGAGAGAATAAACATCCCGAGTACAATCGCTCCAGTCTCAAGGCAAAGAATAGATAAGAGGGTGACAGTAAGATCCTCCAATCCTAAAAATATGATTGAAATTCCCTGTCAGCAAAGTATCTCAGGCCCTGCTCCAACAAACTTGAAACTATCTGTACTTAATATCAGATCTTTGGGTAATAAATCACTTTTAATCAATGATTTCATAACATCTTATAAGCTTGATTTTATGTTTTTAACTGAGATTTGGTTGGACAAAAAAAATGGAAATGCTGCTCTTACTGAATCCACCACAAAAAATTTTAGATTTGAGCACGACAGAACAAAAAAGGAGGTGGTGTCTGTGCACTTTTCAGGGACAGATTTCTTTGTAAGAAGCTGTCATTTGGTGAGTTTTTATCTTTTTAATATACGTCATTTAAAATGGAAGTGATGGAAATCTTGTATACAGTGATTTACAGGCCACCAAAATACTCTTGATGATTTTATTGAGATTCTTTCAATTATTTACACAGAATTTGACTGTGAAGTCATCACAGGTGATTTTAATATACACGTAGATAATGTCTGTGAGAAAAATGCCACACAGCTTTCTGCAATACTTGAAAAATTTGATCTTTGTCAATATGTGAGAGAGCCAACCCACAATAGAGACACTCTAGATCTAGTCCTCACTAGTGTTAATATTTCAAATGTCACTGTGCTGGATATTGCTCCATTTCTGTGTATTTTTTGATCTGTCAGTAACTCCTAAAACTCTCCACAGATCAACAAATGTTGAAAAAAGATACTACAAATTTAAAACTGACACAATCTCAAACCATGTTGATGATCTCTTGAACTCCTGCACTTCTGAAATTGCAAATGTAATTGACACCATTGCTCCTCTTAAGGTGAAATTTATAAGTAAAAGACAAAAGGCAATGTGGAGAAATAGTCCTTCTGTAACGGTCCAGCAAAGGGAGTGCCGGAAAGCAGAACAAAAACGGTGTAAGTCAAAGTTTCACGATCATTTTGAAATCCATAAGGAAAACGGACGCATTTATAATTTGACTTTGAAAAGTGCAAGGCAGTCATTTTTCTCTGAGCTCATCAACAGAAACAGTAACAATTCACATGTGTTATTTGTTACCATGGACAGATTAACTAACCCTCCTGTTCCAGTATCTCCAGAACTAGTTTCCACCAGCAAATGGAATGAGACTTTTTTAACAGCGAGGTTCAAGGCATAAGACTTGCAATTAACTCTTCAATGCCAAAGAATAATGTGCCATCGCTGCAGACTTCCCAAGGTAACTTACTAAGTATGGAACAATTTAAGGCCATTAGTGACAAATCAATGGAGTAAATTATCTCCAGTCTCAGTTCCTCCACCTGCTGCCTTGATGTTTTACCCACTAGCTTCCTTAAAACTGTTCTGAGCAGTCTGATAAACAACTCACTCATAAAGTTAATCTGTCTCTCCAATCTGGCACTTTTCCAAATGCTTTGAAAACTGCAGTCATCAAGCATCTCCTAAAGAGGACCAGCCTGGATGCCACTGTACTGAACAACCACCGGCCGACTTCAAACTTACCGTTTTTCAGTAAAGTTATTGAAAGAGTTGTCCACCAGCAACTTAGCAGCTTTTTAAAACTAAACGATTGCTATGATAACTTTCAGTCTGGTTTTCAGTCCCATCACAGCACTGAGACTGCACTCATAAAGGTAATAAATGATATCCGCCTCAACAATGATTCCGGCAAAGTCTCTATTTTAGTGCTCCTTTGACACATTGGACCACACAATTTTATTAGAAAGACTAGAAAACTGAGTCGGACTCTCTGCCACTGTCCTTAAATGGGTCAAGGCATATCATGACAGGAAGTACTTTGTCTCAATAGGAAACTGTAAGTCAGAGAAGATGACTATGACATGTGGGGTCCCACAGGGAAAAGACAGAAAGATTGAGAGGCATAATCTGTCTCTTGATTCAGCTCTATACTCTTTGTGTCCATGGAGGAGGCATGGTTGGCAGGTAATATGAAAATTTGGAGGTATAGCTTGTAGTTGGAGTAACAGTCCAAGAGCCAGCAAAACTTTGTGGCATGATGGGAAATATGTCATTAGGCAGAGTTTCTCTATGAGGGAAGGAGGAATATCCAGGCACTGGTTAGATGGGGAGGGAAGTTCAGCACAGTTCATCTACACATGCTACCCATGTTATTTTTATACAAAGCTGGTTGGAAAAAGGCAAAGTATCCCTTTTTAAGTTTCTGGTTATAAGCCTTTTGACATTACTGTTGGGAATCTGATTTAATTTGTTTTCTTTCTCTTTTGTTGTTTTTCTGCTTGTGGTAGAAAGTGCATATAAATGGTGTAAGAGCACTCAGAAGTGTCACAAATGAGTGCACCTGAGTGCAGTGTGTATATTAACATGTGTGTCTTTATGGTTAAATCTTTATTGACTTCCTATTGGTTCTGTAAACACATTACTTTTATAATATAACTAAAGCAAACAGTTAAGGAACACAGAAATTGTGCTTTACAGCAAAAGCAAACTCTGTTTTCGTGCTTGTACACTTGTACTCCCCCCACATAAAGGTTATACATTTCTCTGAGAAAAGACGGTATACTTTTTACACAAAGATGTTGGCCTGGTGTAACTTTGAACTAACCTTTAGGTATATAAGTGATTAATAGAGATTGTTAAAATCTTTCAAACTTGCATCTGCGTATTTAGCGTCAATACGCGTCTTTAGCGTATTGAGCGGTAGTTGCAGTGCTTAACCTGCACTTGACAGAACTTAAATGTCTGAGACAAGTACATTTGGAGGCTCATTTGCCCAGGGAGGAAAAACACTTATGGATAATGACACCTCTGGTTTCTAACCCCTCCCTTCACCACCACCCAAGTGCTGTTTGGTTGCCCTTTCACACTATCATTTCCATGCATTGTATACAAATGAGGGCACCCCTCCCGCAGGGCCACTCTCAAAGGTTAGCAGCTGCACACCGCATGGCAGATGAGGGCTTCTAATGAGCAACAGAAACCTATTTGATTAGTTGGCTGAATTAGACCCTTGCTCTGTGCAACCCTGGCTGCAGATACAACAGGAGTCACAGGTCAGTCAACTGTGGGAGAAACAGTGAGTCTGAAATAAAATTGGACACTTGTTGGAGTTCTTCTAATTGGCCTGAAAATGTGAGAGGATCAGACCAGCGTGTGGAGATTTAATGCTGAGTGCTGAAGGTGCCTTTTTTAAATGCACATACTGTATATGCAGTTAGTAAATATGTAATATGTCAATGTGGACATGTGTACATTTACTCATATACACAAAAGCATTTTTTGTAATATCACCAAAACAAGAAGAAATATATAAAACAATTTGCTGAGGTCTATCTTCAGCATGTTTCTGGAATAAAAATGAACTTTAAAATGAACTTATGCATGCTGGAATAATGTATATGTAAGAAACATGTAACCCAGAGCAGTAATGTGGCTCATTCATGTGTTTTAATCGTTTGGGAAAACAATCGAGCTCTGTGGTCCAGAGGGATATATCAGGCTTTGATATACACAAAATTTTGTATTTTAGTAGATACATTATTGGTTTGGCTCCGCACATGGAATTTGTTGACACAGAAAGCAGAAAACAGATTATCAACAGCCTCATTCTTTAAAGGGATACTCCACCGATTTTCAACCAGCTTTGTATCACTACAGTGTGGGTAATATGTGTAAATGAGCCGTGGTAAACTTCCCTCCATCTAGCCAGTGCCTAGATATCCACCAGATGAAGCAAATTGATTTAAAACATGTCATCTGATGGAGTTTTGCTGGCTATCAGGCTTTTGCTCCAACCACAGGCTGTAACTTCTGCATTTTTGTAATGCCCACCACCAATGATGCCAATTTGAATGCAAAGAGTTGAAAAGTGGATATGAAAACCAGAAGGAACTGTTAAATATTGTTAGTATGTATTTTTATGATTATGCATCCTCCATATTTAGTTCAAGACTCTATGTCTACCTCAAGTAAAGAGCTACCCATATATGGTGAAGTCTTAGTCCCTGTAAGTTAGGCTTGACCATGGATACCTGAGCTGGGCCAGTGCCAGTAAATTTAGCAACACAAATACATGCCTCATTCCTGAAAAGAAGATACCTACCATCTACGTCACAGCATTGTATAAATACTACAGCCTTTCTATGTGATCGGGGTCAGCCAGTTTTCTATGTTCTGTGTCAGTTAGGCTGCATTTAGTCTTGTCTCTGTCTGGGCTGACCCGAGCACTCATCTTTGTTGTACTTGTCCTCATTTGTAGTCTTCGTTTTAGTTCATCTTTGTCCTCATCTTCATTTATGTTGTACTTGTTTTTTGTACTCATGTTTGTTGTAATTGTAATTTTAATTGTATATACATACTTTTACTCATATTAAACGTGCTGATTGAAGCTTCAACAGGTGTCTCCATCCTTGACTCATGACAGAAAACTCATACTATCAAATATTTTAAATAACTTCATTCAATTGATGATATGATACAGTGGGATAAGAGACTTATTTTGGGTAGCATCTATTTACGCTATAAAGTCACAGATTATACTATACAATGTACCTATAATTAATATTTATTGACAAAGTCATTCAATGCAGAAGGTCACTGACAGAACGGCACCAGTCAGGATGAGTACATGTTCACTGGTAAGAAGAATTTTCCTAAATGTACTTACTTAATGTAAGACCTATTTAACCCAGTTCTTGTTGCAATTGTAATTTAAAGCCAGTGGTTGTGTAGTGGTGATTTTAGGATTCACTGCTATCCCCTAGCTTAAATGTAAAGGAAATGTGTACAGTGGTAGAGGTGGTGGGATGGCCCAGGGCTGGGTGCGGGAAATTTTCCTCAGTTTTAAATTCCAGCGTGGACAAGTACACTTTGGGCCAAGCTGCCTCCAGAGTAATGGTATAACACAAAAAGCACAAGGACATTTAGCTGATAATACCAGTGAAGTTGTAATGCAGGACTCTTACTTGTTATAGAGTTTTTACAGTATTGCTACTTTTGCCACATTTCTATACCCAGAAAATGTGTAGCAAACAGTTGCCTATTTACAACACAGAGCAATGTTAGCATTGGTTTACAGAGGAATCATTGAGTGTGCTTAGTTTAGTGTTTGCTCTTATTTTCGCTCAGATTTGGTCTAAAGACCTGGTTTCTTGAGAAAATGATCTGGCTCTGGTGCAAGACGGTCTAACGTGGTGCTGAGCACGTACTGTAGAGAGTTGATTTTGTGGTGGGAACCAAGAATGATGAAGGTGGAGAGACTAAACCAAAACAGCTAACTAAGTCACAAAAACAGTTTTACATAACACAGAGCCAGCCGATTCAATGTTAATATTAAAAAAAAAACAATGATTAGTTTGGGTTTTGTGAAAATATCCTCACAACAGTGTTATGTATAAAAAACTATATATTTATACTTTTTTTCATGTATCTTTTTCAAGTGTCTCTGCTGCTCAGTGACAGCTGTCAACATAAATCCAGTCTGACATCTTTCTTGTTGTTGTTTTTTTTTTCTTTTAAATTCCATCACAGTAACATGAGGTTCATTAAAGTAATTGATTTTGACTGTCAAGTGTCTGCTCTTTGGGCTTCACGAATGACAAGAGAACACTGGTTTGGGAAAATAACATTCAGTGTCATAAATCAAGCTCCAATGAAACCTTGTTTTCTTTCACCCAAGGGGTTAATTTATGTGACATAAGATGGTCACCACTGCCAGCTCTGTTGCTGTCACCCACAGCGATTTCATTTGGGGCTTAAAGATAATGGTGCTAATTGACTGTTATGCAATGATGATTATGACAGCATTTTTTTTCTTTCTTTTTATGTCTGCTACTGTACGACTGTGTGTGTGTGTGTGTGTGTGTGTGTGTGTGTGTGTGTGTGTGTGTGTGTGTGTGTGTGTGTGTGTGTCTCCATAGTTCTCTCCTACAACCTGATTGGATGCTTTTGGATTGGCACACGGTAGATCTGGATATAAAAGGAAAAGAACTGACAGACTGCATGGTGCCGTCAGTGACCTCCTGCGTCAGATGTTTATGCTCTGGGATGCCTTTACTGTGATGTCAGCAAATAAATATGGTTGGATGACGCAGCACATCGTTATGTTTACACGACAAAACATGGCAACCAATGCAGATCGTCACGACGGTTAGGATTAGGCAACAAAGTCACAGACAGTTAGGTTTAGGAAAAATAGGCGCATTGTCAGAAAAAAAAACAAAAAAAGTTAGTTAACAAAAGTTAGTTGTTTTTGGGACCCATCCACCTCCCAGCCCGTCTGCCCTATAAGCGCACTGGTGCACCTTATTGTGTTCTTACCAGCAGCACTAATACCTGATGCTGCCCTTTAGCATTTCATACGCACATGACCTGTACCATCCAGGCACAATCTCAGGTGACACTGCCCGTGCAAGTTGCATGTGGGTGCACCCGGTGCTATCTGGCCATCTTGCTGTGTATAATAACAACGCCACCAGTTCTGTCGGAGCACGATCTCATCTGACACCATCCAGCCACGTCCCAGTTAGACGTGAAAGGTGGCTTTTACTAACATACTCATATCCTGACAGCACTGACAGAGTGGCACTTTGAGTTCAGAGTGAGAATGGGCCATTAAGATTCAGAAAACAGAATCAGGTGAACATGTGGCTTCATAAATCAAACATTACCACATGCTGTGTAACTCCACCATGTGCTTGTGGTGGTGGCATCCCAAAACATAAACAGCAGATGCATAAGGATACCTGAAACATAATAAATAGACATGGAAGTCCACTGCAAAGTGGCAACATGTGGAAAGCTGGAAGGAGATTGTGTTGGCAACCCAGAGTAAAGTGTTTTTTTGTGTTCAGTAACTGAATCTCTTTGGTTTGAAGGTAAGTTTTTCTTCTGCACTTTGGTTTGGATTTTCAGATTTTTGCTTTATTTTACAGTTTTAAATCTGCTTTCAGATGAATAGGATTTGTTTTAAGTTATTGTTGATGAAAACCTAATACTTCCTGTTTTGGCTGCTTCACAAAAAGCTGTTAAATAACAAAACAATCAGGGACTTTACTGTGAGGAATTTATGCGAAATTAAACATCTACTGTTTCACAGCCACTTAGGACAAGCACATCATATATAATGGTCAGTGTGTGTGTTATTTAATCTAAAGCTGTAACTTAACATTCTATTTTTTTCATATTCAGCAGCATTTAAGTTAATCACTGTGATGTTCTAAATACAAATCGTATTGCTTTAGTGCATAGGAGAAACAAATTCAAGTGCCTACACATGCCACTCAGCCGTGCATGACACTGTTTGTACTGACATGTTTCATAACTATGCCACGACCAACTTGCAACTGTGCTCATTCACAATGATATCTAACCGCTCACCAGTTCAGTCTGTCAGACCAGAAATGAGACAAGAAATAACACAAAATTCCAGCTCTCTCTCACTTGATCTTAGAGGCAAAATGCCATTTGGCTTGTGCTGCACTTTTGTACACCAGACACAGTGCACTGCAGGAAGGACTGCAGGACATCTCAAGGGTCTTTGAATGTATAAAAATCTGTGCTGTAGAGTTCTTGATGAGCATTTATGTTAAATTTTATTGTTTAGATTTGGATATTTTCTTTTTATGTCCAAGGTCCATTCTGTTTCCTTGATGATCTTTCTGCTTGGTGAAAGAAGATTGAGTAGCAAAGCTAAGCTGTTGGAGGGAGAGTGTTTGCTATGAATTAGTTGTAGTGTTAATTTAAGATTATTCTTTAGTTGGATTCAAGCTTAGTGTGACAAGATAACCTGCAACCACCAAAAACATTCAGTATTGTGCCTTTGGAACCAAAATAACCTTTACAGACAATTGCCAAGACCCTAGGTCTGTGTAGAGTTTCCGCCCTACGTAGTACTTTTACATGTGTATGGGGTTTTGTCACTCACTTCTCCATCCAGCTCTTGCTGTATTTCCCTGTTCATCAGTGATACAGAGTGAAGGCTGCACTTATTTATCGTCCATGGGGGGGCTTGCTAACATTTCTAGAACAAAAAAGAACAGGCTGCAATAAGAGTCTGTCTTAATGGGATATTTCTAAATAGAGTTCGTGCAACAGCAGGGGTTTAGTGCTGCCTGAGCTTATCAGGGCAACGCTTTGACACTTTTTTTTGTCACAGTGAGGATTAGAATATATGCAGTTTACATAGTCTGGTCAAAATGAATACACCTTTCTTTAAAAACACTTATTCCTAAAAGTGTTTGCCATCCAAGAGAGACAATAAAAAACAGTTAGACTGGTTGGAGTTGTCATATTGAAATTTAAAGTGTGTTGATGGCTTCATGCCATTAGTTTATGCGTTGAGTAACATTAAAACTACACATTTCAGGTGGAATGTGTGCCGGCGGTCAGCCCAGTAAATTAAAATATTTTATTCTCAGTCTCCAGCTACTGCTAGAGGCTGCAAAACATCCTTTCATTTTATATTTACATTTAACTAATGTAGCAGCACGGTGGCGTTGTGGTTAGCAGTGTTGCCTCACAGCAAGAGGGTCCCTGGTTCAGTCTGTGGGCAGGGGCCCTTCTGTATGGAGTTTGCATGTTCTCCCCGTGTGTGCATGGGTTCTCTCCGGGGTCTCCGGCTTCCTCCCACAGTCCAGAGACATGCAGGTCAGGTTTATTGGTGACTCTAAATTGCCCTTAGGTGTGTCCGTGATCGTGTAAGGTTGTCTGTCTATATGTGTAGGCCCTGCGATAGTCTGGCGACCTGTCCAGGGTGTACCCCACCTTCCGCCTGATGACATTGACTGGGATTGGCTCAAGCCCCCCCGCGACCCTTACGAGGACAAGCGGTTACGGAAAATGAATGAATGAATAATGTATGATATACTCATCACGGTATGAGCAGTGCTTAAAGCAGTCACAGATCAGCCATGAGCACAGAGGGTTGATTCTCTACTGACCAGTCAACAGACTGTGGTGTTTCCAGCTCCACCTTTTGTACCAGATCTGTGTGTGCTATAGGTACCCTAAAAGAGCGGTGATGACAAATGACGACAACAAGGAACAGTTCTATTGGTGCCATCTACAACTTTTCACAATAAAAATGCAAAAAAATGTGTACCATATGGGACCGAAGTAAATTGAAGTGGACTGCTTGTTAGAAAAAGGTTCAGAGACAACAACAGTGCTATTGCTCTCAGTACCTATGCACCACCCAGGTAAATAATCAGCAGCCAGCACTGCTGTGGGGTTTAATCAAACTATCAAGGCCAACTGTCCATACATTTCTTCTTCTCAGTGGCAATGACATCATAGGGGACAGGTTTCACTGCTGGCTACACACTGTGGAGATGCTCTCTGAACAAAAATACATTTAAACAAGTGGAGCTTAAGACAAATGCTCCTCTACTTAAAGTATATCTGTATCTTAATCACAGCAGGCCTCATTTAAACTAAGCTGTCCTCTGAGTCAGGTACTTAGCTGGTGATATGACTTGAATATGATATTGCTGACATCATTAGAATGGAAACAGTGCTTGCATTATAATATGGAAACATAAGTGGAGTGAACACGACTGCATGCTGTAGATAAATTTGCTGCCAACACTGTGATGTTCAATCAGTATTTTTTTCTATTTCCCCCTAAAAACAGCACTGGTATGAAACACCTGTTAAGTACTTTTCGTGAGGGAACAAATCCAATCAGTGTTTCTTTTAATAAAGGAAGAGGGTAACCAACAGAAGAGGAAGGCTACCTTTGATCCTCCACGATGCAGTCATTTGGCATACACAGCATGCTGAGTTCTGTCAGCTTTTGATGGGTCTTGGCTAAGCCCATCTTCGTGCGCAGGTCTGACCCTGTCTTCCGTGAGCAGACCCTAAGCTGGAGATGGAGAATGATCGATGATTTGTCATTGGGACGACGCTGCAGCACGGCAGGACCGTCCAGCTGGCCTCACTCCCACGGACACCGCTTTGTCACACACTCACTGTTAAACTGTTACCTCAAACCTCAGCTCAGGACTGTTTGACAGCCTATTGTGGTGCAATGTGAGGAAAAATGCTTATGTAGTCCAAACAGCTATGAATGAACAGATGTGGTTCTTATCAAGCCTGAGTCATTCGCCTCTTAAGAGAGATTACAAAATGAGAGCACAGATTCAAGTCCAGTCTTAAACCTGATGAAAATCAAAGTGGAAGGAGGTTAATTACAGCGGTTAGAAGGAACTCAATGAAAAAAACATTCTTGAAACAGATTTGTCACAACACATTATGCAATGGGCATGAGACAAAGAGCTATTCTAGAAACAAGGCAAAAACAAGTAGAAATCTGCTGTGGGGTAAAAATGTGCCAAATTGAGTGATGGTGAGGCTGCTCCAGGCAACAGTAAGGGACAAAGTGCCATGTTAGCAAGTCAAAAAAACACAATACAGAGTAAACAAAGCCAGCAGCTGTCAGCAAACCTTACTTCTACTTACTACAGCAGTGATGGCTTTCCTTCAGCTGTTTCAGACACTGATTCAGGCTGATCAGGAAACCAGTGGCTGTCAAAAACAGGCAGAAATAAAAAATGGAAACATTCCAAAATGTGAAGTGTGATAGAGAAAGGTTAAGTAATGTCACTCACTTAATACTCATTGGTAGAAAGATGGCATTTTAATTAAACTAGGCTGTCTTTGCAGTAGAAATACTTTTCACAACGGTGCTACATGAGCAGAGAAAATAGAGAAAAGAGACATGTTTGCTTAAGAGGTAGATGCACAGTGCCGAACTGGAACAATAAATGCTCCCGCTGTTGAGTGACGTAATGCGAACCTGAATGTGAAACAACAGTGGCGGGCCAGCAAGAAACAATCATGTATCACAGTTAAACAGTAAGCTAAAACACATTTGAAAAATGTGCAACTCTCTTCTTTTATGTTTGATCAGCACTGCATAGATTTACTGTTTGATCGCTTTATTTTTGGCCTCCGTTTTCACTGTGCAGGAAATAGTATGTCGCCCACTTTCTGTTAACATACTCTCTCTATTATAACTAAACATGGCACTTATATGTGTTCTAGGTGATATTTTAGGTGGGAAATAGACAGAGCAGTTGCATTATCTTGTTTAAAACTCGATCAGCAGTTTTACTGTTTGGTCAGATTTCGGTCCAAGTTTAAGACAGCAAATAAAAGTTGGCAACAAAAGGATAATTTTCTCTCAGATGCTTGGAGTGAGACAAGGCGGCTGTATGAGTCCCACTCTCGTTAAAATCTATATCTTTGAATTAGCCACCACCCTAAAGAAACCAACAGCACCTGCTCTATGCAGACGACTTGGTTCTGTTAGCCCCCACAGAACAGGGATGACAGCAGAACCTGGACCTCCTCCAGCAGTACTGCCAGACCTGGACTGGCAGTAATAAATATGAAAAAGACAAAACAATGATTTTTCAAAAAACATCCAGATCTCAGGGAAACACATATAGCTTTACTTTAGGAACACACAGATTAGGCTACTGTTCAGACTACAACGATTTAGAATCAAAAAATAAGTTCCACTGGAAGTTTCAGCACCGCAGTAAATAAACTGAGAGAGAAAGCACACAGGGCTTTCTATGCAATAACAACTCAAATATACAACCACATTTAAATTCAAATCTCCTCTCTGGTTGTGAGGTGTGGGGTCCTCTTCCCTCTGTGGTGATGGCGGTTGGTGGGCAAAAGTAAAAAGCGGAAGTAAAGCCTGTACTTTCAAGCCCAGAGAGTCAGTGAAACAAAACTCCACTGGATAATGCAATGTGATGCCAAACACGCCATCTGGCATAGTTCTGGGGCCGGGGATATGAAGGCACTGGTTAGATGGAGGGAAGCTTAACAAAGTTAATTTGCATATGCTACCCACATTATGTTGTTGTTGTTAATTCCAACTCATACTGTGTGAGTAAATCGTCTGCGATATAAAGCCAAAGCTCATGATTAATGTACCCACACTGTACGGTCCAATCATCAAGCCACAACCTGAGAGCTCACACTGTACATGTAAAAACAGCCCATCAGCTCCTGCGGTCGGCCTGGCTATTGACAGTTGTCAGTTAAGATTACTTTGAAAGCTCCAAGGCAGTTAAGTGTGCTGCTTTGATATTCTGTGCAATCCTGTGTGCCGAAAACTCCAAGAAAAAGAGGCATCGGTGCATATGGACTCTAAGGTGGCTTGGAAGACGTGGACAGTATGGCTTGTCCATTTTGAAGAGAGATCTGGAGGTAAGCTATCTACTTTTACTGTTGTTAACTTGATAGCTAATTTTAGCTACACGAATTTTCCTTGTTGTGCACAACTCAACCAACCTGGCCTCCATATTTTCCATCCAGCCTCATGTTGCCATGGTGTTTTCAGATGCTCTTTCTGCCACTTCCCTCAGGAGCAGTGGGTAAAAAAGGCGCTGATGCTGGGGAATCAATTTTTGGCTCTGCTTCAACTGTGCGGAACCTGTGTCGGCTTTCCAAAATTTCTGACATGTCAGAAATGCATCAGAGCATTCAAAAGCTGTTTGGGAGCAGATGATTGGTCCTCGCTGACTCACATTGGTCACATTTGCCCTCACTGTGCAGCAAATGAAGCCCAAAGACGCTGAAATTTGGCCTGACTCTAAAATTAGTCATTCTGCTCAAAAATCTTGTCAAAACCAGACTAAAATCATGCAGAGTATATTGGGCTTAAGGGAAAATATCTGGTCATGTCATTGTATCTATTGCAGCATTCACGCTGAAAACTTTTTTTAAGACAGTTAACATCAAGATCATCAATAAGAAAACCTCCTGTCCATTATTCCTTTACACAGTTCAACTCAGACTGAGCCAGTCACAGAGAGAGAGAGAGAGAGAGAGAGAGAGAGAGAGAGAGAGAGAGAAAGAGAGAGAAAGAGAGGGGAGGGGGGTCTCTGGTGACTCAGAAGACACAGTAATGTGCAGTAATGGCTGATGAATATCTTCCTAAACGTCTCAGCTGCTCAGAGAGTCTGCTGCTGTACTGAGGTGGTTCACACAGGTGAGGAGGACAGAGAGGGCACCCTCATTACCCATTACCCATTCTGTCACCCACTTCTTCCCCTCCCAAATCCCCTCCCTTGCTCCTATCATTTATTTATCCACATCAGCCCTCAATTACAGGCAGTGGTCTTGGGGGCCATGGAGCAGGCCTGGGTGACCTGGGGTTGGTCTGGCTAATGAACAAAGGAGTAAGACCCCCCTCATGTTTATTTCCAGCTCTCACCCTGAGCGGGGCCCTGGGAGAAACAGAGGGACAGAGCTGCTAAATTTTAATCAGCACTTTGTAGTTTTAGTAAGTCTCAGCTGCTACCATTTTGCATCCGTTCCCCTGCATAAGGATAGAAGGACAGGGGAAAGAAAGGAGGGTGTGTCACTTACAGGGAGACATGATGGCAGCGGGACTCAGGCTGTCCCCCGAAGGGAAAAGCAGGTGGATAGGCTATGAATCAAGTCCGTCCTCGCCTGGCTGTGAAGCGAGCTTTCCCGTTGTGCTGTAATGACGCCTCGCTTTTTCATGGTGGCCAATCCATTTACAGCAGCCCTGTCCTGAAATTAAATGTCTCACTCTGCATTTCAATTTGTACTTGCTCATCAGTCAGCTCAAGTGCTGATGATTAAAACCAGCATTTCATTTTTTATTTAAGGACTTCTTATTAATCTTTCATCTTGTGTGCCTCCTTTGGTAATCGCAAGGAATTGTAACAGTCTGGATAGAAGGTGTCTTTAAAAAAGGTCAATTTTTCACAATAAAGCTTATGGAGACAGCTAATTACAGCAGACAACACTATAAAATGTGAAAAAGAGGAAATATATCAGCACACAAATACAGTACACAAGTACAGTAATACTGTCCTTATTTGTACAGAGGCAAGCTTTGAGAATATTTTTTTACCTGGTTGTTTACGTATAAACAGAGATTCCCTGATGACACCATATTGGAACAGTATTGGTTGGCCTTTCCTTTCTGACAGACATTAAAACCAATGCTTCTCTGTTCTGGTGATCTGTTCACATGTTGTTAAATTACACTCCTCATGGCTCTGGTACTCAGCTCAGACTTAACCTGCTCTAATTCTCTCCGTGCCAAGAACCAGAAGTGATCCAGGAAAAACTATATTTGCTGTTAGTGCAGCAGTCTCATAGAATAATCTGCCATGTCATATAAAACTCAAAACACCTGTCCCTAACTTTGATAGTATTCTTAATAATCCAGCTGCCGCACATCCTGTGCCTTTTTTACTATTAGTTTCACTGTTTTTCTGTTTCTGTTATGCTGTTTCCACCCTGAACTTTCAACAGGGTGTCACTATAAAACAGCAGCTATACCGACATGTTCTCATCCCACTCTAGCTTGTGATGCATGTTTCCATATTTTAAAAAAATATTTATTTATTTTATAAAATATAAAATGTTATATAATATAGGCCTATTCTTACAGTACATATTCAGGTTTTTAATCAGACTCGGGCCCAAAACTGAACATAACAGAACACAATATGTGTTCTGTTATGTTCAGAACATAACAGATCAGAGCTGCTCACATATTGATGAATTCTGCAATACATGTAAATTTCCTTCTGTGAAGATTTTACACGCAAATTTGTTCTGCTCTGGTTTCATGATCAAGACCTGTTTTTTTATTTTGTGCTAAAGGGCAGGCAAAAAGATGCGATATGAAATGATAAAGGTGTCATTGAGGTCTCATTTAAGTGTATCAGCTGTGATGCCACTGTGATGTGAACTGGACATGTGTGTCTACAGTATGTTCCCTGAGGTGTCTGGGAAAACGCGACCAGGCCAGCTGTGTCACAAACCATTCCTCAGCACCACTCCTGCCCTTCAATATGACCTTTTCATCTCTGCTGGCCTCTGCAAAGTCATCTGTGGTGATGTGCCATGGATGGAATTCAATGCCACACATGTTGCTGAGGTCATGAGAAGCTGAGTGGAGGACAGGGATTGACGAGGACAGGGATTGACGAGGACAGGGATTGATGAGAACAGTGCTGCTCAGCCTCATTTAGGAAATACGATAAATTGACAGATTAAAGTTGAAAAATTATGCTTGAGATGTTTACTTCAGTAAAGTTTTATTGACATGATATTTGTTTACAGTACACTGTCATTCAAGCGAATGTGTTTCGTAATAAAGTGAAACTTTGAGCTGAACATAATTCTATATGCTGTATTTTATGAAAATGTGATGAGATCCAGCTGTGAACATCATTAACAGCAGCACTGCTCTGTGCTCATATCCTCAGTGAGACATGTGTGTGCTTTTGTGTATGTGTGTGTGTGTGTGTGTGTGTGTGTGTGTGTGTGTGTGTGTATGTGCGTAATACCTGCCAGTCAACTTGTCACTTCATGTTTATCAAACTGTGTAGAACTGTTGAAACACTTTTGTTCTTGTTGGGTTGGGTGTGTTGTGGTTCTAGCGACAGTGCACTCCAGCATCCTCGTTGTGTTTACAGTTACTAATTCCAACTCCTGCGTGTCGGCAGTTAAAGATGTCAGACTCAGTTCCTAAACATTTTAGGTCATCCAGCCAGATCCTCCCAGAGCCTGCAGGAGAAGAGCAGGGTTACAGTGAGACCTGCATTTATCAGGTGCTCTTTTATATGTTATCATTGTGAATGCTTTACAATTGCATCAAGAAGTGATAGAAGCAGTAGTTTTTACTTAAAGTAATAGTAGTAATACAATATCACAGTACAGATGCCCATTCCGGTTGGCCGCTGAAGGTAGGTTTTGTTTCACGCTTCTACACCAAAAGCACCAACAGAGCTGTGCTATTTAATGAGTTAGAAGAGAGAGAGTAAAAAGCATGTCTCATTCATGTAGTTGCATGCTTGGTACTTCCCAAACACATGCATTTTTACTAAAATGTTATGGTTTCAAACACATTAGTATGCATGGCCCAGTAGTATGCCTGAGCACATGCATGCCTTTGAAGTCTGCTCAAGTGAAGCTCATACACATGCAGTTTCATATTGTACCACTTTAACATATTGCAACATCACATCATAACATTTGAAGGAACATGTGTGTGTTTGAAAAGCATATAACTGTTTACAAACTTGTGTGGAGTTTGTAAACATGGATTTTGGTGCAGTTTTGTTTGCAAGTTTTCTTCACAGATTGACAGTAATGTGGTGAGTTATTGTTATATAAATGGCCATTTTGCAGGTGAAGTATACTTTCAAGGGTTTTGTTAAACATTAGAGCAGATAACATGGTGCACAGAACATGATGTGATGGTGGCAGCAGACTTCTTACCCGCGCTGGCAGTGAAGGTGGAGATGACGCTTTGGAAGCCCAGCATCCTACAGATCACCTGTCCGTCCACAGTGTCAAAGCTGTCGTCACACACGGTGCCCCACACCCCATTGCGCCTCACCTCCACTCGTCCGCGGTATTTCCCCGGCACAAGACGAACGTTCACTGTGATGACACAAAGTTGCAGCTGTTGAAATTTCCTTTTTTTTGCTGAGATTTTGGACTGACATGTTAGACAGCGCTCTCTGGGCCATGGTTGACATTAGGGTTAATTGCATTGAAAATAAAGAAACAAATATTTTGTATCTCGGCTGTCAGGTCAGTCATGTGCCGACTTACACTCTGGTGCATTTCCTTGGTCCACCTTGTCTCCTTTGGCACCTGGTGGTCCGGCAGGACCTGTGGAGGAAAAATAGTCAAATCCATCAGCTTAGTGTGTCATACTGATTGTTTCACCATTATGGGTCACTTTAACTTGAGCTAACTACAAAACTAACTGGACTGAACTATCAGTGCAGCAGGCGGCTCTGTGGCTCATTGTCTTTATTTTGTTTAGCTCAGCAACAGGTGAGTGAGCTGGACACTCTGACAGATGTAAAAGAGGAAGCCATATCTACAGCTCTTTACTCAGTCTTCACTCACCTGGAGAATAATAACAGCTACATGAGGATGCTGTTTGTTGACTTCAGTTCAGGAATCATCCCAATCTCTCCCATGAAGCTGATTGAAAAACATATCACTCTGGGCTTCAGTACAACACTCTGCAAGTGGATACTGAATATCCTCACATGAAGACCCCAGAGAGTTCGGATTGGCAGTCACAACTCCTCTACATTA